>NC_137891.1:161613852-162097146 GCF_963455335.1 Martes martes
CAGCAACAAAGAGTGAAGAATCAGCTCCCCTGCCAATGAGGAAATGTCCGAAAAGGTGACTGAGAATATGTAGGCTGCAATTTCTTCCATCAGCTCCACTTTCAGCAGTTAGCTGAAGGGAACAGACTCCCAAAGGACTTCAAATCAGAAAAGCCTATGCTATTTGGTGTAGGATTTTTGAGGATTTGAGCTGACCTCACCCATTTAACATTTGAGAAAGGGGCTTGAGTCCCCAGCAGCATTAATAATTAAGAGAGTTTACACCAGGGGCGTAGAGCAACCTGACCCCCTTAGACAAGCTGCTGGATCCAGTAAACCTGAATGTACTGCATAAGCATTTGGAACATACACCCACCTGCATTTCTTCTACCCAAGACAGTAGTTCATACACAAATCGAAGATTGCCTTCATCCTCAGAGGAGGAGATAGACACAAGTTCAGCCCGAGTCATGGGCTTCCGGAACCAGGAGGTAGAGGAAGAATGGGTTCCCTTGGTCAAGGGCTCTGCTTTCAGATGAGTAGTGGTTAAAGCAGAGGGCGGAGCCAATTCAAGTGACGTGAAATGGCCCTTACGATACAAGTTTGTGCACTCTAGACGCAAGGTGACCAGCTCGTCCTGCAGGCGCATAACCCTGAAATGCAAGAAGAGAAAACAGGAAGGGACTTAAATCTGTAACTCACTTTTTTTTTTTTTTTTAAGTAGGAAGCCCAACGTGCAGCTTGAACTCACAGCCCTGAGATCAGAGTCACATGCTCCACTGACCAAGCCAGCCAGGTGCGCCTGTAATGCAATTTTTAAGATAAAATATTCCTTATCCATTTGACAAGGATGAGATAAAAATAAAGATGAGATCATATCAGGAAAATTGTTTTGAAAAAGAAGTGTTATATGAATGTAAGGTGATATTAACATCTTCATCATTCAGAGCTGTTGAGGCAAATGCCAAATTACAGTGTTAACTGGAAGGAGGCAAACCAGTATCTGCTTATTTAACTTTGGATAGTATAACAGAACAAAAAATGGATTACGGGTCAAAAGATGTGAGTCTTAGTCTTGGCTCTGTGCAAACTACGTGACTTAGATGATCCTTATCCTCTCTATGGGGCTTGGTTTTCTTTTCTACAAAATGATGCATTTGATCACCAGCAGTTCTAACCTAGATGTGGTACTGTATCCCAGCAGGTCACTCTGAAATACGTGTGGGTGTTATAAGATCCCACAATGATGAGGGAATCCTATAGGTACTTAGTGGAAAGGGCCTGCAGTAAGGGGAAATGGTCCTCTACCATGAGAATTTTCCTGTCCCAAATACCTATAGTATCCCCACTGAGCCACTAACCTCTGACCCAAGTTACAAGATTCCAAGGCTGACTCCTGATCTGTGACCCTCAGCAGTAAGCAAGCCCTCTGTCTGTGTCTCATGTTCCTCACCTAAAAGCCAGCTCTTCTAGCTGGTAGTAATTCTCATCCCGTAGGATCTGGAGGTCCACCTGCAGCTGCCTGATGAGACCTTCACATTCCTGAATGTACATGATGACATCTGACTCGCACTGTACTGGCTGTCCCGATTCCAGGTGAGCAGCGTCCTAAAGAGAGAAAGGGAGTAATGGGCTTAGGAGAATACCAGTGCCCCCAGCCACACGGACTGAGGGAGAGAAAGGGTCACCGCACATCAAAGAGTGAGGAAGTGACACGGCTGGACTTGTCAGTTGTTAATCTGGACCATTAGAGCATAGGATGTGAAGGAGAACACGGGACATGAGGAGAGAGACAGCACACACTCACAGCCTGCAGTGTATTCTTAGCTAGTGTCAGCTTCTCTTCACAGTTCAAAGCACCATTCTGGATTTTGTTCGCAATCTGTAGCAGCAATTCCAGCCTATATAAGATAAAAACCATAGTCACATGCCAGGCTCCAAGTAGATAGGTAACGTCAGGTCACCTTCAGACCCTGGGCCCACCTCTCCACAGCTGGGCGAAGCGACTTCTCTCGCTCCAGCATCTCAATGATGAGCTTTCCCCACTCTTCCTCCACGTCATTCGGGTGATAACCTTGAGGCAGTTTAATTCGGCCAAATTCTATCCACACCTAAAAAATTCCAGAGACAACAGTTTATTCCAAAAACACAGCCATGCCCTCAGGCCCAGTTTTATGCATTCTTGCTACCTCACTCGGTGCTTCTCCACCCTGCTGCCCACTGTTTCTCCCAATAAGAGGAAACAGCGGAATACTTAGCAGTTTCTCAACCTGAGATGAGAGCTGAGAAACCACCTCCAAAATACAGGGACTACTGCCTGTTCTAAATCTTTCCATTCCTTCTACATTTTCCACAAATCCTCCTGTCCTCTCAATAACCCCCCTTTGGGAAACACCCAATGCCCAAATCTATGGTTTCAAACGCTCTAGGAATCAAAATGCGGATGGAAGTCTCTTTCCTTTCCATCTCAGCAAAAGAATTTGCTTCCTTCTGAAAAACAGAAAACTCTTTCACAAAACGTGGCATTTCTGAATAAATGTATGCCATTTTTCAAAAGCCTCTTCAAGAAATACGGATGGCTGATACTGCCCCTTTACCACAAACTTTCAAGACCAGCCTAAAAGTGAGGCTTGTTTGTCACCCTGAGAACATTGCTATTAATGCAGGTTGGGAAGAGGATGCAGGCCATCTAACAAAGAAGTAACAATAAGGCAAACCTACACACCCCAAGAATCTGCAAAGGATAAGCTTCCTTACCTCTAATAATTTATATAACTCCTCAATTCTTCCTTTTTCTCTCTCCTTGGCCAGAATTTCTGTTTCTTTGAAGTGTATATATTGGTTATAAAGTGCCTACAAAATTAACCTTTGGTAAATGAATGGACAGGTATAAGCAACCTGACCCACCTTTTATCCCACCTCACCCAGGAGCCAGTAGCAACATGCTCTGAGACTTAATCCCAGGAACGAATTTATAAAAAACAACTTAAGTCCATGACTTTACCTTTAGTTCTACAGGGTTCTGGGGGAAAGATTTATCTGACATCAGTATTGTATGCTGTTTGATCCAGGGAATGAGGGAGTCCACTCGGCTTTGGTATTCTTGCCACCTGGAGTCTACTTCCTATTGCCAAAAGGTAGATATCACACACCTTCTGATTAGCGGTACACAAAACAAGCACAGGAAACAGTAGCTTAGGCCACCCCAAACCACATAAAATCCCCTTCCTCTAACTGCCTCCACGGCTACTCAGCCTAATGCTTCGAGTCCCAGTTTCAGAGCTCCTCAAGGGCTCTCAAGAGGGGATTCAATTTCCTGACACTAGAATAGTCTATGCTGGATGCTACAAAATTAGCAGCATCTGGATTCGTTCCCAGAGATCAAAGACAAAGACCACGTGTGAAGAGGATGTGGATTCACTTTGCTCTGTATAAACGTCCTATGCATACAGTGAGTGCTGGAGAAATAAGGTCTAATCAGTACATTCCACCCAAACATATCGAAGTCAGAAGGTATTTTGGGAAAATGTTCTTGTACCGTAGCACTGATCCCTTCTCCACCCTCAGGGACTTTAGGGAAGGCATCATAGATTGAAGACACGTAAGTGATCACAGACTTTTCATCTGGAGATGGCACATCCACGTCTGAGAGAGAAAGGATAAGAAATTTCTCAGTCAGTACCAATGCAACTGCCAGGAGGACAATTAATATAAAGCAAACATACTCAACTCTGGCCAGTCTCACCTTCGGCATCCAGCAAGCGGGTAACCCCCAGTCTTTCTGCTACTTCAAAAGCCTGCTCCAAGTTCTCACGGTTACTTTGGATTTGTACCCTCTCCATATCCACCAGATCAGGTCTGTAAGAGTTCACCAAGGCACATGAAAGGCCACCATCTACACACCACATATGAGTTCACACTAAGTAAACCTCTTATAAGTACCTGGAGCTGGAATATGCTGATTGCATTAGAGAGAAAGCAAGAGGTTTAGAAAGGTGCTCATCGCATTTTCAAGTACATGCCAGGAGCCCAGTGCTCGCTCATTCTAAACACACACAGCAGGCAGGCCGGATTTCAGGGGAAAGGTATCATAAACTAGTAGAGTAAAAACTGGGATGTGTTTCTGACCACTAAGAATGCAGTAATTTTGATTTTTGTCAGCAAAATTCCTATCTTCCTGACTCCTCTCACCCCAGCCACCTGTTGTTCCTCATCCACTCTAAGCAAGGCCCCACTTTAAGGCCTCTGCACTTGCTGCTTCCTCCCAGTGCATCACTCTGACCCTGGAAGGCCTGCATGGCTCACTTCTTTACAGCTCTGCTCCAGCACCCTCAACAGAAAGGCATCTCCAGCGACCCTGTCCAAAACAACACACCCCATCCCTCTCTGCCTGTCCATGTGCTTACCAACATATAACATCAGGTGTTTGTCACCTAATAACAAATAAGCTCTATGAAAGCAAGAGCTGTTGTTATTTGTACCCAGTGCCTAGAATAGTAGGAGTTCAACACATATTCCTTTTTTAAATAAGTAAAACGAACCAGAGTCTTGAGTTTTGGTTGAGAGGAAAAGCGACATTATAACTTATTACAAAAAGATGGGCAGCTCCTCCAGGCACAGGGGAATTCTACTGCATTTACCTGTACCGGTGAATAAGTGCATTGAACATCTTCCCATCACTCCAGCAGGAGGAAAAATTGGTACATTTAATTCCTGTGTAACCAGCTGTCACCTTCTGGGTCCACAAGAGCAGCTTCTCCTTGGCTGACATGTCCCCTGACTCTCCACTAATGTAGATGTCAGAGATCTGCCAAAAGATGGGACACAGAGTACTTCAGTATAAATAAGATGAAGCCTTCTAGCCTTCTCTTCTTCATGCATATGAAGGAGATCCAAGGCGGGCAGAACTTCGGACAACAACTCCAACATAGATTCATTCTCTTTCGTAGTCAAAGCAATGCAAATTAAAACCACAGAGCTCATTTTTCACCTACCAACCGGGGTAAGTTTTTTCTAATGATACTATCAGTACTGGAGAGAATACCTAACATGGGTTCTCACACACCACACTGCTGAGAGTGCACGTGACCTAACTCCTGCAGATGTCAGTTTTGAATCAAGTCTTAAAACACATATACACTTGACAGGAAACCATCAGAGATACATGCAAAAAAGGTTTATACAAGAATGCTTGTCAAAATATGATAAACATTATAGCAAAAATTACAGAGCTTCAACTCTAATGAGGGATTGATTGATTACAAAGTAAGGGTATATATACATGGTAGAATTCTCTGTAGGACTTAAAAAGGTATGCTTTAACCAGTCTTAATGACATTGGAAAATGATCACCATACTTTATGAAAAGAAAAAGAATACAAAGTAATATATAATAATAGTGGTTTTGTGTAAAAGATATATTGAATACCTAAGAATATAGTCATATGTCCAGATATATATAGGTATACACAAGGTATGTGATAAATGCATATGTGTACATGAGAGTAAATAAGGTGAAATATAGGAGAGAAAGACACCAAACTAGTCATCACAGGTATCTCTAAGTGGTAGCATTAGAGGTGATATTTCTATTTTCCAAACTTTTTATGTCATATGCATTTTTATAAGAAAATAAACAGTTGGGGGCGCCTGGGTGGCTCAGTGGGTTAAAACCTCTGCCTTCGGCTCAGGTCGTGATCCCAGGGTCTTGGGATCGAGCCCCACATTGGGCTCTCTGAGCAGCAAGGAGCCTGTTTCCTCCTCTCTCTCTGCCTCCCTCTCTGCCTACTTGTGATCTCTGTCTGTCAAATAAATAAATAAAATCTTAAAAAAAGAAAAAGAAAAAGAAAATAGTTATTTTATGAAACCCCTCAAATCTAGCACAGGAACTACTTTAGAGAGAGGACGGTGTGAGAGAGAAGTGCATGCCTTTGGTTCCACACAGACCTGGGCTTGAATCTCAATTTCACCAACTGTAAGCTGGACCTCAGTCATAACATCTGTAAAGTGGGAATACTACCTACTACCTTTTCTCGGGATTGCTGTAATAACCAACAAGATTGTAAGTAAATCACCTAGTCCAAACATAGGCCTACGTGCAACAGAGTTCCATTCACTCTTCCTCATATGGAAGATGGTCTTCCTTTAATTCTTACTTCTATATAACTTTAAATGTTATCTTCAATTACTGGGTTTTATTTCATACATTTGATCTTATCTCCCCTAGACTACAGGTTTCCTGAGGAGCCAGTCCCATATCTTAATAATCAGAATGATCTAAAATTCAAGAACAGCCCCTACGAGAGAGAGCTTGTCAAAGTGGCATGTTCAAGAAGTTGGGATTCTGTGGAAGAAATAACTTCCAACTCAGAAACTCAGTGACTACAGAGCTTCCATGCATCACCTACTACCTAGTGCTGTGCTGGTCACCTGCTGGCTACTTAACATGTTTAATTAATAATCACTTAGTCTAAAAAGAAAACAATAGACAAATGTAAAAAACTAAAATAAACAAACATATTCTGGGGTAAGACCAACCTAGAATTCTGAGACGCACTATTTTTTTGACAGCAAACTTACTTATCAGTAAATTCAAAACAGCGTGTAGGATAACCAAACAAGTCTGAGCTGATATCAACAATGGTTGTCTCTCCTGGAGTGGGACTATGGGTAAGTTTCTTTTTACTTTTCTTTTCTTCAGACTTTAAAAAATGAACACATTTTACTCTTACAATGAAAGCTACAAAATAACCTTTAACAATAAGAAAAAGAATAAGCCACTGAGTCAGAGAGACATGCATCTGAGATGAGGTACTTACCAGGAATGTAAACTCAGGCAAATAAATTATCTACGCTTCTTGCACCCCATCTTCCCCATATTTAAAACAGAATAATAACTTTCTCTAGGGTCATTATAAGGAGAAAATAAAGTGATGTAGGTAATGTGCCTAGGGAATGAACATTTCCTTTCTGTCATAGTAAAACAGCATGCTGGGATGCCTGGATGGCTCAGTTGGTTAAGCATCTACCTTCGGCTCAGGTCATGATTCCAGGGTCCTGGGATTGAGCCTCATATCAGGCTACCTGTTCAGCAGGGAGCCTGCTTCTCCCTCTCCCATTCCATCTGCTTCTGCTCCCCCTCTGCCCCATCAAATAAATAAATAAAATGTTAAAAAAAAAAAACCACACAAAACTGTATGCCCAGCACAATTCTGGGGCTGGGTGTTTTGGGCAGGGAAGGCACAGGCATGTCAGTAGAACACCTGTCTCTCAGCTATCTTCATCAGGTGCAGCACTGTGAAAGGAGTAGCTCCCTGGTGGTCAGTACAAGGGCCAATCAACAATAAGGCACTTCCAAGTCTCTGCATAGAATTTACAAACTCAACTCCTGGCAGATAAGACTAAGTATCTGGTGAAGGTATTCTAAATTCAGAAAAACATAGGGTCAGGAACTTTAACACTCCACTAAGTACACAGAAAGCTGAAGACTACTAAACAGTACTAAGGTGTCTGAAGAAAGACTATAGAAACACAAGAGTATGAGTAGCCTGCATGGAGTCTAGAAAAGGGAATCAATACGTGTTGCCTCCAAGACTGTGATGGCAAAATGGTGGCATAACCAGTAGATTCCAGGATTCTCGTCCCCTTGACAGATGCATTTCTACAGGAGAAATCAGGCTGCCAAACTTTGATGATGCCAGTTAGTAAGATCACCCTACAAATCTATCCTCTCCACCCACCATCTCATTGCTTTGACTCCATGTTCACCTGACAATCTTCAGATTAGTATTTGCTCACGATACAGATTTCCTAAAGCAACAAAATGCACTGAGTGGTCAGTTCGAATACTGTACCACTTGGAGGTTATAACTCATATGTAAATTAATTTATTTATATCAGTTAATCTCTAGCAAGTATGACCACTGTGAGTTAATCCCTTAACACTTAGTCAACTCCAAGTATGCTGTGAAAAAAAAAAATGTACAGAGTTGCAAAGCGGAGAGCCCAACCATGGACCCAGTATCCAAGTCATCATCCTGTGACTCCGGATGAAATCCAGTCCTTCCCCAGGACCAATTCTATTCCAGTTCTCCTTAACAACACTTCAAGATGCTCATGTCAGTGGCTAGATACCACCCACCACCGACAGATCCCACTGCTTCCACGGTAGCTGCCTCACACACATATGAAGACAAAAACACTGTCAGGAACAGGATATGCTGAAGTGAAAAGGGATAGAATCCGAATAAACAAGAGGAAATCTGAGTATTTGGGTTCTTTATTTTAAAAAAATTCCACTTAATTAGCTGGCATTGTATGTCCAATACAACTACAGTCAATCTCTGGTGTATCCTATCTGCCAATCACAGTTATCTTGTATATCACACTGAAAATAGTTCAATGAACAGCTTTCCTTCAGATTTTCCACACGGCTATAATGAGACAGGGAAATGGCTGGATCCCTCAGGGAAAGGAAAAATGCCCTGTTTGGATTAGGGCCCTTCCTAGCCTGTGAACTGGATGAGAAAAATGGGATTATCATCACAACCATCTCAGTAATTAAGTTGGGTTTTTGCTCACCTCTTCATGGAATGCTCACATGTGATGTGCATAGTGCTGTCCTTGGGCCTGTGGAGAAGCTTTTACCTTAATCTCCCAAATGCAGAAACCCAGCTTCCATGTCAGGGAGCTTTCTCCCTCATCTGGATTTACTTTTCTTTTCTTTCCTTTTCTTTTCATTTCATTTCATTTTAAAGATTTATTTATTTATTTTAGAGAGAAAGAGTGAGCGAGCACGAGCAAGCAAGAAGAGGGGCAGAGAGATTCTTCAGCAGACTCCGCACCAAGTGTGGAGCCCAACACAGGGCTCAATTTCATAACCTGAGACCATGACCTGAGACGAAACCAATAGTCACAAACCCAACTGACCGCACCATCCAGGTGTCCTATCTCATCTGGATTTTTAAAAAGAAGCCACCTGGAAAGGAGGACAGCTTCAACACCATCCCAGAGACTATGCAGGTCTACCTGAATTCTCTTTCAAACCACACTATCCAAGTCTTGATTAATTCCTTCTCTGAAGTGTATCTAAAAATTTAATGTGTTCCTAATAATTCAGTAAGTATTTACTGAACATCTCGTCTATGCTTAACATTCCAGGCACCATGGAGAAGAACAAAAAAAAGTCAAACACCATTTAGTCATTCTGTTATTTCTTTGACAACCACTCTATTCTAGGAGCTGTGGTTAAGTTCTTGGTATCTCAAGATAAAAAAGTTAAACACTGGGGCGCCTGGCTGGCTCAGTTGGTAGAGCATGGAACTCTTGATCTCAGGGTTGTGATCAAGTTCAAGCCCCACACTGGCAATAGAGATTACTTAAAAATAAAATCTAAAAAAAAAAACCAAAAAACAAAAAACAAAGTCAAACACTAATTATTCATTCTGCTGTTTCTTGACAATCACTGTATTCCAGGAGCTGTGTTTAAGTTCTTGGTATCTCAAGACAAAAGCACAAACTCAGGCCTCAAGTGCAAGCAGTTTAACAATATGACACACAGAGGGGACCGATGCTGTGACAGAGGTAAACAAGTAACCCAAACTAGCAATGCCAACGTGAGATGACATTTATGTTGAGATGGCATTTATGCTGAGTTTCAAGATATAAGTAGAAGTTAGCCAAGTGAAAAGAGGGAAATAAAAAAACAGACATGCTTGCCTTGAAAAAACTAGGTGATTTTTGCCCTATCTGGCTAAAATAAGACTATCCCAAATATAAGGCCCGCCCCAATTTTTCCAAATGATAACAGATGGATGGAAGAGAGGAATGGAAAAGGGAAGCATTGTGGTCCTCTTGAATATATAAACTTTTAGAAATGTATTTACATAGATAAACACATATATAAATTAAGCAGTATATCCAATGCATTAGTTTAGAATTAATGCCACTTGCTTTGATGAGCACCAGGCATTGTATGGAAGTCAACATCACTGTGGAAGTCAACATCACTGTGGAAGTCAACATCACTACAGAAGTCATCACTTCCAATGACTTCCGATCACCACACCCAAAACTAATTATGACATTGCATGATAACTAACTGGAATTTAAATAACAACTGTTTAAAAAATTTGAATTAATACATTTTCTACTTTTACATTTCATAAAACCACGTTATTCAAACTCTTTGCATGCATCTTTGGCATCAATGCCTTTTTCATCAGTAAAGCTACTTTGAAAAAATAGTAAAGCTTTTTGAATATTCTAGAAAACATCATCTATACTTCTTATTAAGATTTCTGAGACACAATAGCACTTTTCTGGATCCATGGTGTCACTGGAAATTTTATCCCCCACCACTGGAATCCAGTTGCATAACACTGAGCTAGGTTTTTCCCCCATTCATTCATTCTATTGGTATTTATTTACGGTTCCCATAATGTGAACACTTGCTGTGTGTTTTTTTAAGAGATGTAAATGATTTTTTTAGGTTTTTAATGTAATTAAGACTTATACACAATACATTCAATGCTTCAAATTAGGATGTTTATATCCTCACAAACAATATAACTAAAACTTTCTTAGGTTTTTTGTTTAACCAGTTATGTGGGTTGCCATCAGCTGAACTAGCAGATGGCGACACTAATCCATTCATCCTTTTTCATGAACTGAGTAATTTCACTGGGAGCCCAATAACAAGAAAAACTTTATAAAAAGTCAAATACAAAGAGAACCCCTCTTTTCTGAAGGCTAGTTTCTGGAGGGAAATAAAAAATCTTACCTTGCATGTACCATATATGGTAGGTCATAAGAAAGAGTTATGCTGAAGGCCCCAAAGAAGCAACCATAACAGAGTAACTAGTAATATCCAGTAGAGGATCTCAGCAGATGAAAAGTTAGTAAGAGTTAGAGTGGTAAAAAAAAAAATCACACTTTAACAAGTATGATTTAAACTTACCCTTGAAGGATGTTCTAGAATAGACAAAGAGAAAGAAGAAAAGAATTCTAGGTAGAAAGTGAATGCAAACAAAGACTGGAAGTTGAAATAAGTTGAAACTGGAATAGATGGTTGAGGGGTTGACCCATTAGGATAGGTAGGTTCAAAGGGAAAGTTGACACAGGAGAGAAGTTTAGATAGATCACTGAGAGTTGGAAGGCTAGGATGCGGAGTTTGAACTTTGTTAAGTCTATGTATAAGTCTCAGGGAATGGGACTAGATATAGTGAGCAAAGAGAGACTCGATTCTCATGTCCTGAAGTTTCTAGCTGACCTCATCCCATGACACAGACAGCATCAGACTGAAAACTTACATCCAAAGAGCAGGTGAGGGGAGATGCCATTGTTCATAACAAATGCCTGGCTAGTTAGAGGGCCCTAAAAGCAGCTGTGTTTATTACCGACATCTGAGTTGGGTAACAGTCAAGGGGTGCTCCTTTCAGCATTCAAATTCAGAATCTTGGAGGGCTGTCTAGGGAATATGATTAGAATGGAAACCCTAGGTCATAAAATATGGGCATCCTTCAATTCTACTAACTTTTGGTAAACAGCTCTCTGAATACCAGTTCTACTTGGAATATCACTTCCATACACAGGGTGTGAAGAGATCTTCCATCACTCTACACCCACATCTGCACTTGGGATTTTCAGGCTTTTTATTTTCTGATGGTTATAAAATGCTAACTTGTTTTGATATTTATATCATTGACTACTAGCAAGAAAGGCATGTGTATGAGGCATTTGGGCTTCCTTTTTTGTGAATTGCTTATTCCTGGGTTTCCCCCTTATTTTTCTAAAAGGTGTTTACCTTTTTTTTATTTGGTAGGAGTTCTTTAAATATTAATACTAAATAATACTAGCATTTATTGTGCTAACTTCTAAAATTCCCACAACTCTACAAAGTGTATACTACTCTTATCCTCAATTTACATTTGAGGAAATTATATCACAGAGAAGTAACTTGCCCCAAGGTACACTGCTGGTAAATAGTAAAGAAGGAATTCAAACTCTGCCTATCTGGCTCCACGCTCTCTCTCTCTCTCTCTCTTTTTTAATTAATTAATTAATTAACTTAAGATTTTATTTATTTATTTATTTGACAGACAGATAGCACAAGTAGGCAGAGTGGCAGGCAGAGGGAGAGGGAGAAGCAGGCTCTCCACTGAGCAGGGAGCCCGATGCGGGGTTCGATCCCAGGATCCTGGGATCATGACCTGAGCCGAAGGCAGCCACTCAACTGACTGAGCCACCTAGATGCCCCGCTTTAAAAAAAAAAAAAAAAAAAAAAAGATTTATTGATTTATTTGTCAGAGAGAAAGCACAAGCATGGGGAGTGACAGGAAGAGGGAGAAGCAGGCTCCCCACTGAGCAAGGATCCTGATGTGGAACTCGATCCCAGGACCCTGGGATCACGACCTGAGCTGAAGGCAGACACTCAACCAACCTGAAGGACACTCAGGTATCACTGGCTCCACATTCTTAACTGCCTTACTTATACTACAGTTCACAGATTCTGAATATTAATCCTTTTCCAGAATATGCATTATACAGTTAATTGCCACTATTTTTCTTTCCATTTGAAATGGAAAATTGCAAATACATGCAAAAAGAAACCAAATACTATAATGAACTCCTAGGTACCCATCACCCAGTTTCAAACATTTCAACTCATAGCTAATCTTGTTTCATCTGCACTCCACCCACTTCACCCTCCCCTGTTATTATGAAGCAAACCCACACACATGGCATTTCTTCCATAAACACTTTAGAAAGCATCTTTGAAACATGAGGACTGGTTTTGGGTTTTTTTTTAATATTTTAAGTACTCTCTACACCCAATATGGGGCTCAAACTTAGAACCCCGAGACCAAGAGCTGCATCCTCTACTAACTGAGCAAGACAGGCACCCCAATAAGAAAGGCTTTTTTTTTTTTTAATTTAAATTTTTAAGTAATCTCTATACCTAACATGAGACTTAAACTTACAACCCTGAGATGAGGAGTCACATGCTCTACTGACCAAGCCAGCCAGGCATCCCTAAATCACGAGGAGTCTTTTTAACATAACCATATCACTATGTTATACCTAAAAATTCATGATGATTCTTCAGTAGTAATTTTTTGAAAAACAAAAGAGTTCTTTCTTAAAGCTCTAGCTTTGACTTTAACTGCTACATCCATCTAATAGGATCATCTGGTTAATTTTGCTTTGTTCTTGCAATACAAAGCCAATATTAGTAAAACAACTCCCTATAATTAAAGAGGAGAAATGGGGAAGGGATACTTGTAAACTGAAAAGGCTGAGCTCAGAAAATAATATACCAACCAATTTCCTTCTCATCACTTCTAGCCCCCACTGTTATCTTACTATTCACTGTAAGGACTCTAAGGTTTCGTGGTGAGGACACTGGTACACAGCCAGATTCTTCATTCGACAGAACCTGCCTACGGTGTGGACAGGAGACTGGCATGGGAGCCAAGCCAGGGAGGGGGAAGGGGTTTTCAGTAATTTTCCTTGTTCCAGTAAGCCAGGTATTATGGATATTGATGGCAGCTGGGGGGAGGGAGTCCTCCTGAGAGGTCTGTGCCTGATACTCCCACCCAGCTCCAAATCCTAGTCCACTTATTCTGAAAACCATTTTTGTTAGCTGGTCCCTGTCATCCTATTTCTGCGTTAACTCTTTCCTGACAAGGGACGTATCAACTATCAGAGGTGAACAGCAAAGTAGACCTTTGTTTTCTCCTATCTAAACCCCACACTCAGCAAGAATCAGTTTCCATTTCTCACTATCCTGAAAAGAAACAAAACCCACTGGGAAGTTTATCCAGCCACGGCCTAGTCCCATGCCCATCAATATGACGTGGGCGGATCAACAGGAGAGACGACACAGCCTGAGTTATGCCAACAGACAGCACTCTGGAACTTGAATTGCTTCCCGAGGAGGGTTACTACTGACATATTAAAAGCAAAACAAGCACCAAAAAGCAAACCAAAAAATCAACTCTGTGGAGGTGCCAGCTGTCTCCTCTTAGGAAAGAGCTGGAGTGTGACCAGCAGCTGCTCTTCTGACTCCTGTGTCTTCCCAGGGCTCTCACACTCCACAGAGGGACGGTCACTCCTGTCAGATGCTCTTGCCTGGAGTCTCAACCCACGTTTTACAGGAGGCTTGCGGGGTCAGAGCACACCGCCTCTGTCTCCTTGGCTGCCGCTGTCCTTGAGGCCTGGGAACAGCCTGCTGGTAAGGGAGCAGCTCCTTTAAGACAGCTCCTGTTGGAACCAGTGAGGGTTTCAGGACTCTTGGCCTAAAGGACCTTCATTCTGAAGGGACCTCACACTTATCTTGAGAGGTTACTTCCCATCTGTGATATAGGATAGTCAAAGTCTGTGGTCCCTGCTTCACATGATGGACATGGAGCCTCAGAAATGTATCAGCCTTCTGAGCTGACAGTCACTGAGGTTTTCAGACTGGGCTCTTACTGACTGGTCTGGTTGTGTCTGCTCTGAAAGGGTAGAAGGAATGGGATGACCAGAAAATACCACACACCAATTTGACTCATACTACACAGCCAAAGAATCATGCTGCTGTCAATACTGTTGAACCACAGATCATGGTCCAAAGGGTTTCTCCCACCAGTCTTCTCCCTGAGACTACACAGGGCTGTTCAGACACTTCCCTTCTCAGTGTGGAGATCCCAGACTAAAGTGCCATGGTCACCTATGGTCCATTATCTAGAACTGATTTCCATTAGGAGTTCCTTAAAATTTGACACTCCAAACTTTCTGACAATCTCACACTCAATCATAAGCATGTTTCCTAAAACATTACGGTGCCTCCAAACTTCTACTTTAATGCCAATGGTATCAAAAGAACAATCAGTTCAGCAAAGCTGCTCTGTATCTATTCCAAAGACGAGAGCTCAAATACTCTCACACTCCACCCCACCAGCCTCTACCTTCTTCCTCTCCAACTTCTCTCTCCCTTCCTCCCCTCACAACACACATTCTCTACCTATGGAGGCCTCTTGCCCAACCATATATAATAATTATTTTCAATGGCCACCTTTCCCTCTACCTGTTGGGAGTTTCTAAACTCTGTAATAACAAAGGGCGCCGACATGAGCCTATCCGTGGAGCAAATTCATCCCCAAAGAGGACATTTTAAGCACTGATCAAGCACAAGAGACTGTGTCTGCTCAGCCTCATGCTGTCAGGTGGTAAGCAGGGCACCGTACACAAGCTACATCCCCGCTCTGCAGACACCAGGGCAGCTGGCCACAGGTAGCAGGGAAAATGCCCTACTTCATCTCCCACCTTTTGCTGCTCTCGTTTCTTAAAGTTTTTATTTCATCTGCTGCAGAAGCTGACATGCCAACAAAAGTTCTTCAATCAACAAATTATAACTTCAGTCACCCATACAATTACACACTTAAATGGCAGACCCTAGGCTGGGTCCTCTCCCCCCACCTCAGCCTCCAGATCTCTTGAATGCCTACCTGCTCCTTGACCCTAAAAGCATTCACAGCACACTCCACCAACACCACAGCCACCTACACCTCAATATATACCTCACAAACAAAATCTTGTTAAAGCCATAAACAAGTCCAATCAGAACACAAACTTTTTCAGCCTTGAACCTTCAAACTACCCTAACCCCCCTCTCTGGATTACTCTTCAGGTAATTCTGTGTGCCTCTTCTCTAATGTTGGAGTTAGGAACCAAAGGAGCATCAGCCCTCTCCACCTGTGTGAATATTGGATGGGTGTTGTCATCAGCAGTGTCCCCACAGGAGCACGATTACATCAGCTCGTAAGAACATCACTCTCCAGGGAAGAACAATCCTGCCGGTAAGAACTGCCTCACCCCGAAACCTTCAGCACTCTCCACGCCTTCCACACTCGCTTAGGAGATGCAGCCAGGCCTCCTCTCATCCTTTCCACTACATCACAACTTCCTGCACCAGGGAAGCTGATAAACAGACCTGCCTGAGAAAGTTAAGTGCCGTTGAAAGATAACCCCGCCAGATAGCTCAAGCAATTATGCTGTGTGGTTACTCTGAATCAGGGATTCCCCAGAGACAACAAAAGACTTGGTTTCAAGCATCAAGGGGCAGACCTGAAATAGACTCCGTTTGCCAAACCCAGTCACTAACTCTTGGTACACGGCACAGGTAAGCTTGAGAAGAAGCACCAAGATCCTCACTGTTTAGCACACTCCACTTTAATAAGTTTGAGGGTCAGAAATCCAAACATAGCCCACCAACCTCCTCCAGACCCCACAATGGGGTGTGACTTGCCTCCAAAGAAAGGGTGCCATCCTCTTCCGAGAAGGATGTGGAGCTCTTTTCAGGTTCTGTTTCTCTAGGTCGGAGGCCACGTAAATGTGGCCCATCACTGCCATAGCCAGAGGAGGAGGGCAAAATGCTCAGAGTCCTACCGCTGATGGATAAATCACTCTGAGAAGTAGGCAGTCTGGGACCCTGGGGGGGCACTCGACCCACAACAGGGATTTCTGTGCGTCTGTGGCCTCTCGACTGGTCCAGGGGGGAAGAAGGGACAGAAGGTTCTGCAATCCAGGAACCTGTGTGAGGGGCACTGCAGAGAGCTGCGGTTCCTGACCCTGCACGCCAGCCCTCTGAAAGGTGGTCTGGAGTCTTTGAGACGGCGGGGTGGTCTGTCCTGGGGAAAGTGCTGCTCTGAAGTCCAAGCGGAGTCCCTCCTTTCCCCACTGCAGTCTCTCCTTGCAAAGGCAGCAGCACAGCCCGGCTGCTGCAGGATGCTGTCCTAGGAAATTCCACCAGTTGGCTCACTGACTTCTCACAGTTCCTTTCCACTGGGTTATCAAGCAGGTGAGCGATAACAGTCATCCCCTCTTCCAGGGAATCCCAGACCCCTCTGGCAACTGATGACTCATTCTTCAACAAAAGGTGAGCAGTCTGGATCTCCCCCTGGAATCTCTCCTTCACCTGCACGATCATGCCCTGATCGCCCACCCCTGAGTTGGGGGCTGAGTTCCGAGGCAGCGAAATGTCTGCAGGGGGATGCTCTACCCCTCCCGCTCCTTCTTCCTTTTGGAGACTCACTGTTAACTTCGGTTGGGTTTCCGTCTCTTCAATGACTCTGGTTGCTTCCAATGGTTCTTCCTCATGAGATACCTCTGGAGTAGGGGTTTTCTTCCCCCTCCACTTCCTTTTAAACCGAACCCTTTTCTTAGGAGATAGGGGAGCCTTCTCAGGAATAGCTAGTGAATCTTTCGGCTCCTTAACACAGCCCAGTGAATTTCCCATCGCCTTCCTCTCCTAATCTCATCAAAAATGCAGCTAAGCCGGTCCTGGTATCCCAGAGAAATCCCAACGTTGGCTTCATCGGATTTGATGCACATTTAAAAACATGCACTATGCCGGCAATCCCTCCAATTCTTTCTCCCTCCCTCCCCGCCTCTCTGTCTCTCCCAGCCGCTGCCGATTCAGACAGCCATCTTACAGGCTCAGAGCTGCAACAAGACAAATTCAAAGCATCTCACTGCAGTTCAGAAATCACTTGACCTAAAAGCAGACAGAAACCGGATTGGCTGCAGCTTCCTCTCTCCAAATATGAGGTAATTGGAGCACTGCCCTCAGAAACACAAACAGAAAGCAAAAAGGAGCTAGAAACCAGGGGAGGGGAAAACCTACGGAGGGTGAGGAGGAGGGGGTGGGATGTAAGAGTAAAGGGAAAAGGGAAGGGAAACAAGAGAGGCCATGGAAGAAGGTAACGTGAAGGAAGGAGGAGGAGGAGGAAGAGGGGAAAGCAAACCAGCCTGCTGCTACCAACCAGGCAGGGAAGGGCCAAGAAGAACCAGGGCTGGGGATGCTGCCATTATCACTGCCCCCAGCCTCTGAAAGGAAAGAGATTCCAATTGCTGTGCCAGGATGTCCAAAAGAAAACATCAAGCAATGTACATATCTGTTCAAATTTTTCAAGTCAGAAATAATAAAATTATTTTAAACAAAGTATAACCTGACGAGAGACCCGAGCCTACTCCTCACAGTTACGACACACAAGGCTTTAAAGATCTAGCCTCCTACAGCATTTATTTCCCTCCTCTTTGCCTTGCCCGAGAGAAAGAGAGCACAGATCTGTTAATTCTGTTAGCCAATGACACAGAGGAGACACTCCGAAATCAGTTTGGAGTACTGTGTTAGGAAGCCCCATAAAAAAGGATACAGCTTCCCAATAAAACAGAGATGCCCCGCCTCTGCTGAACAATAGTTGACACACCATTCGCCAGTCCTGCTGATGCCGCCAGCTAACACTTCCTTCAGCATTTGTTATGTGCCAGGCACTGTGCTAAGCTATGAACTACCTCATTTCATTCTGTCACTAACCATACGAGGTCAAAATCACTATCCTACAGGTAAAGACAGAGGTTTAAGAAAGTTGATTAATTTGCTCAGGGCTACACAGCCAGTAAGTGGCAAAAGCTAGTATGTGAACTCCTATTTAAGACTTTTCATTTCAACCCCATGTTATAACTGCGGCACAGATGAGTCTGTCCTCAATTAAGTAAAACAGGAAAATACCCAATGTTCTGAATTGTCAGCTAGACTCACATGGGTCCAGGGCTCAGACAGATAACACTGGCTATTGGGAGTAAGAGAGGAAGTTGATAAAATGAGGCCCAGATGGTTTTTACTCAAGTTGCAGTAGGGTAGGAAGTCTGAATTAAAGTTTTAAAAGTTGGATTCAAAAGCACCCTGTTACATCAGTGGGATTCGCCCACCCCAATTTTTAGTGTCTGACAGATGAGACAACATCATAACCCAAGGGGCTGTGGATGGAGTGGGAAAAGGTTGTATGTGTTTCTTCCCTACTACCACTGTTTATTCTATATCCAAAGCACCCACACCACACGGCAGAGGGAAATGGCCTGCCTGGCTCTATGTGAGCCCTACCCAATCTCTCCTGGAGTCCTGAAAAATGCCCTCCAAATAAGGAAAGCAGTGAGACACCCTAAAGCAATAGCTCCTACATGACTGCTCCTGAGACCCTGCACCCGTCTGGCTCCACTGCGGTAGGTGTTTCTCCCCAAGCCTTTCCCTACAGCTGAGTGTGAAGTGGCAGCACCATCTCATGGTGATCATAAACGACAGCAAGAAACCAGATGAGGACACCAGCATGGGAGAGAAACTCAATCAGACTACAGGATACCATTGAATAACCAAAAATCCCTGACATTACAGTATAATTCTCTAGGCAGGCATCAGGCCTTCATTCCTCCAACAAAGAGGACTAGAACCATGGAACTTTCCAGATGCACACCCCAAGGCCCAAGCAAGAATAAAATTCATGAAATCCAAGCAAACCAAATTCCTGAAACTGATCCGCTCCGGGGCAAGAAAGGCAGCTGTTTAGTCCGATGGCTGCTGACAGAGAGGCCTGACAGAACCTAGCATATTTACTTCTAGGAGCCTTTTCTTTTTTAAACTTCTTGCATATGTTGGAAAAATTGGGCCTTCATTTTCTTCTGCTCCAGAGGAAAAACTGGCCTCAGGAAGGAGCAGAGCTTTCAGTAGAGTAGGCCTAGGTTCAAATTCCCAGCTCTAGGAACTTCATAGCTAAGTACTAACTTGCTAGGTGGTTCTGTTTCCTTTCCTGTAAAATGTGGATACTACCACCTGTGTAAGGGGGTGAACGAGGGCTGATGAAATAACCCCTATAAAGACATGCTGGGCTCAGTGACCGGCCAATAGTAAATCCTTTTGCTTCTCAATTGTAACTTAAGCCACAAGATAGGAGACACTGTACTATCACTACCACTAGGGTCCTAATATCCTCTCTTTCTTGACTAGGCTCGAAGAAAAGTAGATATATTCTAAGGTCCAAGTTGAAGGGCTTGTTTTTCTTTTTTCTTTTTTTAAGATTTCATTTTTAAGCAATCTGTACACCTAACGTGGGGCTCAAACTTACAACCCCAAGATCAAGAGTTACATGCTCCACAGACTGAGACAACCAGGGGTTCTGGGGGCTTGTTTTACTTCACAGGGGCTCTGCTTCCACTATTTCATTAACTAAGTTAACCCTGATCACCAAGACCTCTCCCTGGACCTTTTTCTCATCTCGCCTGAGCTCTGAGCACAGGGCCTGCTGCCTTCTGGGAAAGCAGTCCACTAGGGGGGACTAGGGCACAGACATTCTGCAGATCTTCTGCTTTGGCTTTGTCTAGTTAACTGTTTACTGCCCACAACTCTCCCATGGAGACAGCTGGAGTGAATGAGCTCATTCATTCATTCCACAAACATGAATGGTGCCTCATCTATATGACAAGTGCCATAAAGTACACAAAAATGTAAACCTCGCATCTACCAGCTAAAACCACTTTTTACCTTGACTCCCTGAACTTTTTTTTTTAATATTTCAGAGTGCTAGGCATATCCAGATATTTAATAAACATTTGAGAGTTGGAAAGCTAATTTTGTCACAGCCTGACTTTGAAGAACTTATCTTTTAGAAAAACTGTAAATCAGGTCTGGACAAAAACAAGAGACAAGAAATCCTATTATTAGGATCTGAAAGTGTAATCCACAAATGTCCGTTGGACTGCTTCCGCTGCTCATCTGAGCCAGCATTGGAAAATGGCCATCACAATCTACTTATCTGGTTTACCTACCCCATAGCTTCGAGAAGATGAAATACATAAAATATCCATTTACTTAACAAATATTTATTAAGTACATGTTCTAAGCCAGGCCAAGAAGAGGACAAAAGAGACAAAACCCATTGTTAACCTGGCATCCTACTGCAGAGATCCAGACAACACATAAACAAATGTTCAAACAGTAGTAGGTGTTATCCAACAAAAGACTGTGCATCACATGCTGATTCTGAGGGTAATTTGGCAAAATAAGGAAGTGTATAACCCAGCAATTCCAGGCCAGGTATCTATTCAAAAAACCCACTTCTAAACAAAACTAAACTAAACTAAAAACCAAAAACAAACAACAACTCACTTTCCTATTTGCATAAGGACACATGTACACAGATGTTCATTGTAGCAATGAATGCCTTCTTCATACTGGTAACTAACAGACTACAATAACAGCTGTGCCACACAGCTTCCTGGGGCTCCACTCACGGTATAGTCCACATAGATTAGTTAAAAGGAACAAATCAGGTCCTCTTTTATCAACACAATAAACCTCAAAAACAAAGTTTAGTTTAAAACAGAAAGGGTGTATAGAAGATAGGGTCTGTGTCAACTACAGAAACAGCACATACCATTTATGAATACCTCATCTGTCATAAAGGCACAGAAGCACATATGGGAGTGACCTACATCAACTTCATGATAGTATTTACCTGGGGTGTTAAACGGAGCAAGAAGGTTATATCAGAAATGTTTCATTAGCACCAATAATAGAGATTATAATGACCATTTCACTGATCCCCTAACATTTGATAGCTCTACTCTACATTTCTCTTTGGCTTTATATAGCTTTACATAGCTGTTCTCCTTGGCGAGAACAGCTAACAGATACTCAATAATAAAAGACTAGAAAACCGCAATAATACATAACTAGCAAGAGATACATCATACTCTCTTAAGCAAGACAAGAACAGTGGAGGCTCTGTGTAACTCTTTATCAGTCAACCAAAAGCTTTGTAAGCAGGGATTCCTTCCCTATGCTCTCAAACACTTAAATAATATAGACAAACACCTAGCCATCAAGAACAGCAAAGAGGGCGCCTGGGTGGCTCAGTCGTTAAGCGACTGCCTTCGGCTCAGCTCATGATACTGGGGTCCTGGGATCAAGCCCCACATGGGGCTCCCTGCTCAGCGGGAAGCCTGCTTCTCCCTCTCCCACTCCCCTTGCTTGTGTTCCCTCTCTTGCTGTGTCTCTCTGTCAAATAAATAAATAAAATATTTTTAAGAAAAACAAAAGAGTAAAGAAAAAGAATTTGTAGTCAGTTGGATTTGAGAAGATACCCTGGCAGCAGAGATGCCCTCTACGGAAAGACAAAATAGTTATTCGGCCATGCTGAAATAGTGAATACAGAAAAGCAGGTAGCCAATACGTGTGCAAAAGACAGACGAAACCAGAAGTACTTTATCTTCTAGTGAAACTGGTAACACGGCAGGAAACAGTGGGCTAAGCCAAAAGCTATGGAAATTATAAGGTCCGTTAATAATTTTAACAAGTTGCTACCAATAACTGTTAATTACTGAGTACATACTGTGCTCCATCTCCCAGCCTCATACCTCCCCAATTCTTTAAATCCCCATCAAGTTATTTTATGGTGCATCTCTTTTCATTTCCCTGAATTATTCAGTTGAACTTGGGCTGAGTCTGTGTCTAGTTCACTTTGTATCTCTCACAGACTCTACCTAGGACTTTGTTCACTGTTGGTCCTTAGGAAATGTTTGTGGAATTCAATTAAAGGATACGTTTTCCTGTAAACTAAAACCATAAGAAAATACCACTTTACAACCTACTGTGATGGTTATCATCCAAAGACAGACAATGACAAATCTTGACAAGCATATGGAGAAATAAGAGTCCTCACAGGTTGCTGACGGGAATGTAAAATGGTATAACCACTCTGGAAGACGGTTTGGCAGTTTCTTAAAAAGTTATGCATAAACTTACCACATAACCCAGTAATTTTCTTCCAAGGTATATATCCAAGGCGGGTAAAAACACATACATCCACATGAAGACTGGTACTCAAATATTCATATCAACATTATTTATAACAGCCAAAAAATGAAAACAACCCAAATGTCCATCAAGGGCTGAATAAACAAAATATATGTTGTATCTATACCACAGAAAAGTACTCAGCAATAAAAAGGAATAAAATACTGACACATGCGACAATGGAGATGAACTTCAGAAATTTAAGGCAAAGGGAAAGAGGCCAGACACAAAAGGATACATATGCCATGATCCCATTTATGTGAAATGTCCAGAACAGGCAAATCTATAGAGACCAAAAATAGATGAATGGTTGCCTGAGGCTGGGGAGGAGATGGAGGATGGTGGTATAAGTGGGCAGGAAGGGTCTTACTGGTATGATAAAAATGTTCTAACATTGGATTATGGTGATGGTTATATAACTCATAAAAATCATTGAATTGTATAATGGATATGGGTCAATTTTATGGTATGTAAATTATGCCTCAATAAAGTCATTTTAAAAAAAGAAAGTATTTTCCAAGATAAACAAACAATAGAATGGCAACCAAAAAATTATTTTAAAATTGTTAAGAAACTAAATGGAAGGGAAAGAAACAGGATGGAGAGGACAGGTGTGGAAGCTAGGCTTCTCTGAATATACCTCATGTTCACTTTTAAAACATCCCTTTGGAACAACACAGATGGTCTATATAATGTGAAATAAAACTGAAAGTGGGAAAAAGCAATCCCTAAAAATGCAGAAGCAAATAAAAACAAATGAACCTAATCGTGTATTGAATTAATGGTTTCACAAAAACAGATTATTTTTTTCAAATGACTTTAAAATATAATTTGTACATCCTTAGAGGATATACCCAAAGGACAAAGAAAACTGCAAAGAAATCACACACTTCTCAGTAATCATACTGTTAATCATATTGTTAATCATACAGTGTTAATAACACTGAGATTGTGGCTTTGGTTCAAATACATTACATTAATATATACATGTGATTGTACAGCACCTACGTGTATGTGTATGTACAGAAAAGGGAATAAGTAATATGTTATTGTTGTTAGAATCAAGATTTTCAGCATGAGGGAAAGAGATATAAAATCAAATAAGTTAAATAAAACTATAATTTTGAGGCACCTGCTTGGCTCAGTTGGAAGAGCATGTGACTCTTGATCTTGGAGTCATGAGTTCGAGCCCCACATGAGGTGTAAAGATTACTAAAAAATAAAAAAAGAAACTTAAAAAAAATCTATAATTTAAGTCTGAATGAGATATATCAGTATAAATTCATGATTTTTTAAAAGAGAAAAATACATTGGCTAGCTCCGTCCACAGAAAACTGACCAACCCAGTAGCATTCAGATTGTGGTCAGAATGAGAGTTCCTTAGAGAAATAGCTGATCAAGCCTGGGACAAGAAATACACAAAAAGAGTCTGGAACATCTCATCACAAGAAATAAAAGACATTATCAAAAAGGACCAAGGGAGTCATGCCAAAGGACTCAGAGTCAACTTTAGGAAGCTCTCATTGGTCAAAGATGAAGTAATTTGAGTATTAGGAAGAATGATAGTTGTATTTTATTGCAAAACATTTAAGTCTGCTAAAAACCTGTAAATCATAAGTGATACTAAGGGGGAATAAATGAAGAAGAAACAAACTTTGGAGAGTTTCTTTGGAAGTCCCCTTTTCTATAGGAGATACCTCTCAGGGTAACTGATGAAGTGAAATTCTTCTTTACAGAAGTACTCCAGCTAAATAACGAAGATGGAATGAAAGAACTTGAGTAGCACCATTCTGTAACTTCTAATGAAATAGTGGAACTTGGAATAATGATCAGTAGTTAGGTGAACAGCTAACTACTATTCAGTGAACAGCTCATAGGGAATGGGTGGATCAGGCTAATAACAGCTGAACCCATATGTGCCTTCTGATACGTAGCAATAAGCATACAACTCAACACCACCATCCTTGCCCTCCACACCACACGAAAAGGAACCTGAATGGGACTGAGCCTCTAGAGCTAAACCATCAGTTTATAGGCAATACAACAGAGGAATGGAGGTTACTGTTTTAAAAGACATCCCAGAGATCCTATCAGCATCTTTATAAAACTTAAAGGACAAAACACCTGATTTCCTCAATGAATTGCAAGGTTGCGGAGGGGGTGGGGAATTTAATGCAATAAATAGATTTTGCTGGGATTCTGATTCAAACAAACCAACTGTTTTTTTAATGAGGTAACTGGGGAAATTGGCACACTAATCAAATACTGACAATTTTAAGAAATTATTGAGTCTTAGAGTGTTATAATAGTTTGATTAAATTAAGAATCTTTATCTTGGGGCGCCTGGGTGGCTCAGTCGTTAAGCCTCTGCCTTTGGCTCATGTCATGGTCTTGGAGTCCTGGGATCGAGCCCCACATGGGGCTCCTTGACCAGTGGGAACCAGGGAAGCCTGGTTCTCCCTCTCCCTCTGCCTGCTTGTACTCCCTCTCTTGCTGTCTGTCAAATAAATAAATAAAATTTTTAAAAAATGAATCTTTATCTTTCAAAGATACACACATACATACAGATGAAATTACATGAAATTTGTGATTTCTTTCAAGATACCCTAATGGGGTCGAAGGATACAGGCAAGATCATAGTGGCCATGAATCAGGAATTGTTGAGCTAGGTGATGGGTACATGGTAGTTCTTCACACTATTTTCTCTACTTTTATAAATATTTGAAAGTTTTTATAAGAAATTTTTAAAGAAAGAGAGGGTAAGCATTCTCCTGATGGAGATGTTCAGGAAAGGAACAGTTCCATTACCCCCAACTCCTCTGTCCCAAGCAAGGTGTTGATTAACCCATTCAGTTTTTATTCCTTGGCCCATGAGTCTCCCTTTTAAAAAGAGATTGAGTTGCAGTCAGGGAAAACAGAGACATAGTGGATAGAGTCTTCTCACCTCATACCTATGAGACCAACACTGGGCATTCACAGTGAGGACAGGTTTGTGGCAAAAATACAAATGACCAAAATAGTTTCTTTAAAAACAAACAAAAAACAAAACAAACAAACAAACAAACAAAAATTCCCGTGCTCCTAAGGCTTTCCAGGAGGTAACTCTAGTCCTCCATGAAAGCTCAACAAAGTTCTTGTTCCCACCCTAAGGCACCCTTGCCAAGTTCATGTTCCTAGTTATCCCTACACCGAAAGAGTATGCCTGAAGACACCCTGTGGTTGCACAAAAACACATATTACTTCCATACTTTGCAGATTACCAGCACTGCCTCCAAACCAGAGCCCCAAGAAATAAGCGCCAAACTCGGAATTTTCTCAGGTAACTGGCAATTCAGAGACACCTGCTGTTCTGCCTGTAACCAGCAGGTGGCTCCAGTGCCCCAACTAGGACATCACAGCCACTCCGCAGCCCCCGGAGTCAGAGCCTTGAGTTATTTATATTAGCCTTCCTTTCTTACCTGCTCAAGAAGTGCTCCTTCAAATCTATCAGCTTCATAAACAGCAGCTGTGTATGGGGGAGCTGTCTGAGAAACAGCTTTGTCTGGCTGGGCTAAAATGATTCAAGACAGTCTTTTTATAAAAATAAGACTGGGGCGGGCGCCTGGGTGGCTCAGTGGGTTAGGCCGCTGCCTTTGGCTCAGGTCATGATCTCAGGGTCCTGGGATCGAGTCCCACATCGGGCTCTCTGCTCAGCGGGGAGCCTGTTTCCCCCTCTCTCTCTGCCTGCCTCTCTGCCTACTTGTGATCTCTGTCAAATAAATAAATTTTAAAAAATCTTAAAAAAAAAAAAAAAAAGACTGGGGCACCTGGGTGGCTCAGTGGGTTGGGCCTCTGCCTTCGGCTTGGGTCCTGGTCTCAAGGTCCTGGGATTGAGCCCTGAGACGGGCTCTCTGCTCAGCGGGGAGCCTGCTTCCCCCTCTCTCTCTGCCTGCCTCTCTGCCTACTCGTGATCTCTCTCTCTCCCTGACAAATAAATAAACAAAATCTTTAAAAAAAAAAAAAAATAAGACTGTACTTTTCCAATAGCAATCCAGACTTGAAAAGGATTTGCCCTCTTAGGAAGGGGGCAGCAACAAGAAGGCCATGTGACCATGTGAACATGACCAAGAGGCCACTGCTCTTGAGTCTGATGGAAGCGACACTTGTGCTTGTTACAAGCACATATACAAACCTGGCTGCTAAGGTGCCTGCTATATGGACTGAATGTTTGTGTCCCCTCAAAATTCGAGTTGAAGTCCTAGCCCACAATGTGATATATTTGGAGGCAGGGGCCCTTGGGAGGTGATTAGGTTCAGATGACATTATGAGAGCAGAGCCCCCATAATGGGATGAATGCCCTTACAAAAGGATGCGGAGATGTGAGATTGCTTTCTCTACACGCATGCGCCGAGGGAAGGTCACGTGAGGAGCTAATAGGGAACAGGGCCCCCACCAAGAACCTGCCCAGGCTGCACCCTGATCTCAGACTTGCAGCCTCCACAGCCATGAGAAAAAAGTATTTGCTGGTTAAGCCACCTAATCAGAGGCTCACCTCGCGCCACAGTGCTTCTCTTTACGGCACTCTGAAGATACTGCGTTGTTTTACAAATTGAAAGTCTATGGCAACCGTGTGTCAGCCAAGTCTCTCTGTGCCATTTTTCCAACAGCAGCCGCTCACCTTGTGTCTGGGTCCCATTTTGGTAATTTTTCCAACAGTTCAAAATTTTTCATTACATCCATTATGGTGATATGTGATCAGTGATTATGACTCACTGAAAACTCAATAGCATTTTTTAGCAATAAAGTATTTTTTAAATTAAGGTTTGTACACTTTTTTTTTAGATATAATGCTATTGCACACTTATACACTATAGTATAGTGTAAACATAACTTTTATACACACTGGGGAACCAGAAAATTCATCTGACTTGCTTTGGTGTGGTGGTCTGGAAGCAAACCGGCAGTATCTTGAAGGTGCGCCTGTATTTCATTAGAGAAGCCCAAACTGACAAAGGCCGTGCTATAATTAACCAGGCTTGTTTTAAGATCATTAGAGATGAGGAAAAGTCTACATCAAAGCAGGATTATAAGCCTTCACTCCACCCTTCTAAAGCATCAAACCCTCTACACTCTGAGTCCCCAAGAGCCGGTTTTGACTCAGCAGAGGAGACTTCTAACAACCAGACTGTCAACACTCAGACAAGTGAAAACTCCCATTTCAGCATGCAAATGAGCAGGAAGTTCTGGGTTTAGGCCACAACAGCTCTGTCCCCAGGCCACTCCTGCTCTCACCCTTGTTCCTGGCACAGAGAAGGAAGGCTAGGTGCTCGGTTCATGGAAGGCTGTACAGCTGCCAGCTCTTTCTAGGCAATATCCAAGCCAAGCAACAGTGACCCCAAACTTCAAAGGCCCTACCTGGAAGTGTAAAATAATGGTCCAGATCAGGCCCAGGGTCAGCTTGGGGTTGCCATCTGTGATGTCATCGTTGCGAATATTCACTAGTTTAACCTGGAAAAGAAACAGAAGCTGATCTCAGAGCTCTGGGAAGTTTTGTTGTGATTTCATTTTTATAGATTTTCAGCATTATATATACCTAAAATGATTGTGTGTGTGTGTGTGTGTACGCACACCTGCACACACAGTTCTGAGTTTCAACATCTGTATAGATGTGGGTAATTACCACACAATCAGGATAATAGAACAGTTCCGTTATCCAAAAAGGTGACTACCCCTCTGTAGTCATGCCCTGCCCCCACCCTTAATTCTTGCCAACCAGTGATCTGTTCCCAGTTTTACTTGTTCTGGAATATTGTATGAATAGAATCATACAGTATATAAGTTTCTGATACTGGCTTTTTTCCCCCACTGAGCATAATTTCCTTGAGATCTCCATCTTCACTGTTAAATATATCAGTAGTTTGCTCCTTTTTATTGCTGAGTAGTATTCCATTGTATCAACAGACTATGCTGTGTTTACCCATTCATCCACTGAAGAACATTCTGGTTGTTTTCGGTTTGGGACAATAATTAATAAAGCTTCTAGATTCATGAGCATATGCTTTCATTTCTTTAGGGTAAATTGGCAGGCGTGGGACTGTTGGTATATGTTGGTATATGTTTAGCTTTATAAGAAACTGCCAAACTATTTTCCAACAGGACTGTACCAATTTGCATTCCCATCAGCAAGGCAATCTTGTAATAAGCACATGGTATCCTGAGTGGCTTTTTTATTAAGTCATCGCAGCCCTGACTTTTTTTTTCTTTGTTTTTTTCCCTGGGGGAGGGGGTTGAAAGATCTTCTTCCTTACTGGTCTTTGGCCTGCTCCCACCTCTATTTTCCCTCCTCTATTGAAGATATCCACACCTGCCCATGCCTCCACTAGCATCTGCTTTTACTCGTAAAATCTCATTCCAACAACGATGTGCATAGACACAGGGGCCCTATCCCCCGCTGGGTGGCCAACAGTCTCATGTGCTGGAAACAGAGATTTCCTGGGCTGTGGGACTTTTGGTGCTGAAACTGAGAGGATACCATGAAAACCAGCTCAGCAAGCCTCTTCTGTCACACCCTCATGGAGTTCCTGTTCAATTGTGACAAACTGTCCTTGAACTGTCCTATCTCTCCAATTGAACTGAAATCTGTGTGTCTCTAAAGAATTCTGTGACCTTGAACAAGCTTCACTTCTTCCCTACACTAACGGTGGCCTGGTAGTACAGGCTAAATGGTTGTGTCCCTCCAAAATTCATACGTTTAATCCTAACACCCAGTGTGATGGCATTTAGAGGTGAGGAGGTGA
The DNA here is from genome assembly GCF_963455335.1 of Martes martes. Taxonomy (NCBI): domain Eukaryota; kingdom Metazoa; phylum Chordata; class Mammalia; order Carnivora; family Mustelidae; genus Martes; species Martes martes. The sequence goes on from NC_137891.1 coordinate 161,643,277, forward strand.
TTAAGTCATGAGGGGGAAGCCCTCACGAATGGGAATGGTGCCCTCGTAAAAGAGACCCCAGAGAGCTCCCTTGCGCTTCCACCAGATGAGGACACAGCCAGAAGACTGCAGACTACGAACCAGAACAGGACCTCACCAGACACCGAATCTGCCAGCAATGGCTTGCTCTTGGACTTCCCAGTTTCCAGAACTGTGAGAAATACATTGCTGCTGCTTATAAACCACCTAGTCCATAGTATTTTTATTATAGCAGCCTGAACAAAGACACCTGTCTTTCCAGAAGGAAAAAGTCGCTCTTATAGATTGAGAATAGTTTTCTAATCACCAATCACTGACCCATAGTTGGTAGGCTGCGGTATCAGCCAAGGCCATATTCCTCGGTCACACTTCCACCAGCTTGCCTCCTCCATTCTGAAGTCTACCTTCCAATCTCTCCTAACCCTTGATGACTTTAACACCTAACTCCTAAAACTGGTGATATTAGTACTCATCTCAATGACCCAAATATCACCTCATCTGCAAAATTCATGTGCCTTCTCAATTTTGAGGACTTTTGCTTTTACTCTACTTTGGATACCCACACAATTACAACTTGGACCTCCCCATTACCAAGAGCTGTTCTAGAGTTCCCCCTGCCCTTCTCTGAGTCTACTGTTCTTATCTGTATACATTTTCATTTGATCATAGTAACTAAATCTACCCTTGGTCCTTATTTAGATGTGTAGCTAATCAATTCTTCTCAATTGACCTTGGCTATTAAGAACCTCCAGATTTTCTCCAGCTCTACACACAGATATTCCCAATCTTGTTTTCTCTACTCCCCTAAACACTGCCTCTAATTCTCCCACTACTTTTCATTTGTTAATTTATTTCAACAAATAATTATTAAGTGTCAATTACAGACCATTCACTATGGCAGGTGATGAATTTAAAAATGTTAAGATCCTGTTCCTGGTCCTCATGGGGCCTATATAACATGACAGCAAACAGAGAAATAATGAAGTAGTAGATGTTATATTGGGACTAAACTGCTTTGGGGGCACAGAGAAGAATTTCCCAAGTTAATAAGAACTACTGATAAAAGTAACAAAAATGAACTAATTCTAAAAATATGCATACCATTCTATGTCAGCTTGGGCCAAGCTATTGCCTGTGGCTAGACTCATCTCTTCCACATGGCTGGCTCTAAGCAGACAAATTCTCAGACTCCCCGTCCATCTTTCTTCCCGCCACACACCACCCCTGCATCATCATCCCTCCCTCCTTCCTTCTCCCTGTATCTCAGAGAAAGGAGCATTTTCCTTTTCTTTTTCAAAGATAAACATACCACCTGTGCTCAGATTTCATCCCCAATTCCTGGACTTGGTTCCATCCATCAGGAAGTGGGGAGGAAGGGGAGAAACAGCATGGGTGGTGGCTGGATTACTGAACCTCAATGACAGGAGACTTAGGTAAAAGTCCCAGCTCACTCCAGCTTGTGCGCTTGGGGGCAGGTCACTTCACTTGTCCAGATCTCAGTTTCCTTATCTAGAAGATGCAGAAACTGGGCCTGTACCTCTCTATGGCATCTCTTAGAGGTAACATTTTATTACTCAGTACTCCTCCTCAGCCTCATTTCTGTTGCCTCTCTTCACTGGCTTCTCCTCCTACATCCAAAAACATGTTGAAAACTTCTTTTTTTCCCCTTCTATAATGAAGCCCACTAAACTCCAACTGCTTGCCTGCTCTATTCAGACCATACTCTTAAGTCACCAATGCTTAGTGGCTCAGACCTTTCCTTCACCTCATGCGGCACGAACACAACGGCTAAACCTGACCAGTCCCTCCTCTACTTTTCAGGATAGTGTAACCTTCTTGTTTTCCCTCTTCCTGGGTGTTGTACCCTTTTCTATCTTTTTTGCTGACCTTAATTTTCCATCTTTCTCTTGACCTCCACCTAAGGTGAGTCCATAAGTTTCAATCTTCGGATCTTGCTCTTCTCTGTTAACACTGTCCCACTCAGGAAGGCCACAGGCTCTATGCAAGGATGACCAACCATAACACAATTGCTCACTAACAAGCAAGACTCAGACTGGGCCAGTCAGATGTAGCAATTACCGAGGGCCCATTAGGAGTGCTGAGAACTCCCGTAAGTGGGGACTCAATGCCAGCATTCCCAGGCAGAATAGGGAAAGCATGGACTCATGTTACCTGTCGCTGCTTTAGGAAGTCCAGGGCAATCTGCACATTCTGTAGCCTGTGAAAACGCATCCTGCCCTTCTCCCGGGGCTGCAAACAAAGAGAAACACGTGTTAATTTTAGCTACACCCATCTACCCATGCAGATCCCACTCTTTCTCATTCCAGAGGATCACAAGGAATTCCTCCTGGTGGAAGCCAGCCATGGGAGCATTACAAAAAGCACCCCTTAATGGCGGGACCTTTGTGTGTTTTGCCATGCTCCCCGAGGCCTCCAAAATGTTTGTTTGCCACTGCCTTCCTACGAGCGCATAGTGTGCATTGAGTCCTAATGCTGAACCAATGCCGTGGCTTCTCTACAGGTCCTTCTGCAACCACAGTGGGGCAAAACCTGATTCTGGGTGTACAGGTAATGGCAACAAATCCTGGCTCTACAGCTCCTAAAATCACAGCTAAATGCTATTTTAAGGGAAGGTGGGAAGTCTTAATTGCATATTGCACATTAATAGAGCAAACCTTATTAAAAACCTGGCAAAAGAAGCTAGAAGTAGCCAATTTTAAACCAGGGAATCAAGAGTTATATATGCTCAATAAACCAGAGAAAAAATTTAAAAATGAAATAAAAATCAGGAAGAGGGGCGCCTGGGTGGCTCAGTGGGTTAAAGCCGCTGCCTTCGGCTCAGGTCATGATCCTAGCGTCCTGGGATCGAGCCCCGCGTCAGGCTCTCTGCTCGGCAGGGAGCCTGCTTCCTTCCTTCTCTCTCTGCCTGCCTCTCTGCCTACTTGTGATCTGTCTGTCAAATAGATAAATAAAATCTTAAAAAAAAAAAAAAATCAGGAAGAAACCTATTTTCCAGGCAGAGGGGTGTCCGTTTAAGAAAGCCGCCTTCTACCCCCTATGAAATACCATGAGCAACGAAAACCTTGGTGAGGTATGGCTGTTCAACATGATACTCCAAAGAAAGTATTTCCTGCTAGTCGCTCAGTCCAGGATGTCAGATGAGCCACAGGAGAGAGGCTCACCTCCATCCTCTGGTGCCTCTGGTGCCCTTTCCACAGCTCAGCTATTATCCATCCCAAAGTGCTTGAAATCCATTTGTCCAGTGAGAACATGCAGGGGTGGCTACCTACCTCTGGCACCTTTTCTTCTGCTCATTTTCCAATGTTGCTTTTATTTTATTAAAACTGGGCCTGAGACAACACTCTCACTAGATATAGATAGATAGATAGATAGATTATATATATACCCAATTCATTTGTAAATGTCAAAGTGGTACTAATTAAAGGCTGATGAATAATAAGGTAGCTCTGCGGCAGGTGCTTGCACCAAGGAAACATTGCCCGAGGTTGAACCGCACAAAACTTAAGCCAACATATGTAAAGATAAGGGTAGAAGCACCTCTCTGGGAGCCCCCAACACCCCTAAATAGTGTTCCCACACAGGGATAATCTGCAGAGAAGTTGAGTCCTCTCTGGGCAGCAAGATAACTTCTTATGTCAAAGATTTAGGAAAAATCTTTCTAGCAAGAACCTCTTTTTCAGTCATTTCAGCTAAACTACCTGTGAACATGGCTTTGAGGACGACAGAGCCTATGAAACTGAAAAGTCTAAGGCAATGGGCAGGGAGATTGAGGAGGTGGAAAAATGACCTTAAGAGGACTGGAAATAGGGATATTGCCTAATCTCTGTTTCTGGAGAAAGAGTATGGGCTATAATTTAGGGCCTGCAAACAGGAAATGCCCTTCTTACACACTCTTATCTTTACTCCTTGTACTCCCCACCAAAAATAAATACCCTAAGAGCATGCAAGTTAAAATCACTGTCCTCTACAGCAACTAGAGATATTATTGACCAAGGCAGAGTATCTCCATGCAGTGAGTGGTTTGCAAACAACAGGCTGCTTTGAAAACAGATGACATAGTGTCTGGTGAGAACCTGAAGGCTAGAGGTGGAGAGAGAGTGAGAGTTAGTCTGAAGTGTGGAGCCAAGAGCAATTAACTCTCATGCCTTCAGCTAAACTTTCCACAGCTCTGCAATCCAGACTCAGACAACACAGCAAGGCCACCAGAAGGCTATGGGTCTCCAGGTCACAAAGGCACTTGACACCTCCAAACACCATGATTCTTTCTCATGCCAACCACTCTCAGATAAGCAAAACAATCCCCACTCCAGGATCATCTAACAGTGGCAAGAGGCACAATTAGTTTTAACCACTTTCTTTGGGACCCAAATTCCCAGGTGCAGAGGGAAGAAGGTGGTTGGTAACTAAGTTACTTGGAGACCTTGAGAACCTCAGACTCTCTGATGGCCCTGCAATGCCAGCTGGGATCCTGGCAACCCCAGGAGGACCTACTACATCATCATCATCTTCCTCCTCCTGCTCCTCGCTGTTTGTATGGCGCCAGGAGGGCATGCTCACGAGACGGAGGGTCTTCAGCCCTGCTGGCTCCTTTGGCCACCACCAAGGCAAAGACAGGACAGAGTAACAGGAAATTCATAACACAAAAATGAAAAGGAAATGAACGCAATATTTTTTTAAAAAACTGAAAATAAATATGAAAATACCCTCCCACCTCCCAAAACATGCAAAACTGAATCAAGACCAGATCACAAGGTTATATGGAACACTTAATGTTGAAAAACATCTTCAGGGAGCCTGCATGGCTCAGCCGGTTAAGAATCTGACTCTTGATTTTGGCTCAGGTCATGATCTCAGGGTCCTGGGATCGAGCCCCGTGTCAGGCTCTGCACTCAGCGTGGAGTCTGCTTGTCCCTCTATCTCCCTCTTCCACTGCCCCTCTCTTCTCTCCCCTCTCTCTCTCTCTGTCTCTGACCCCCTCTCAAATAAATAAAATAAAATATTTAAAAGAAAACAGATCTTCAATTCTCCATGGCCACCTACCCTCTCTTTTTGTGAATGAACTAAAGGAGAAAGAGATTGTGAGAATAAACGTGGAAGAGATATCTGGATGGTTCTCAGTGAAAAGATGATACCCTATGAATACTCCATAGACAACCTGCAGGTTTCCAAAGGTTGGGCAAAGAAATTAGATTGGAGTGTTTTCAGCCTGTTTTTGTAAGCAGTGTCCCAAAAACAATCATTTTCAATATAAAAATCACTATGAGTTAATCAGATATCCCAGCTAAAATGCCCAAAATGTAACTTTGTGAGTGCTAAAGAATAAAGTCCAGCAATGTGAAAGTGACATTTTGATTACTTATGAGATTTATAACTGAAGGCCAGATAAGAACTGGAATTCACTAGTAGCATCTGTGCTAATAAAAATGTCTGTCAATTTCGTCCATTAAAAATTATAAAAGTGGGGCGCCTGGGTGGCTCAGTGGGTTAAAGCCTCTGCATTCAACTCAGGTCATGATCTCGGGGTCCTGGGATCGAGCCCCGCATCAGGCTCTCTGCTCAGCAGGAGACTGCTTCCTCCCTCTCTCTCTGCCTCTCTGCCTACTTGTGATCTCTGTCAAATAAATAAATAAAAGCTTTTTAAAAAAATTATAAAAAAGCTTTTTAAAAATTATTTAAAAATCATTTAAAATTATTACAATAATTTATATAAAAATTTAATAATTTTTAAATTATTTAAATTTTTAAATTTTTAAATTAAATTAAATTTTTAATTTAATTTTTAATTTTTAAATTAAATTTTTAAATTAAATTAAATTTTTAAATTATTTAAATTTTATAAATTTTTAAATTATTTAAATTATTAAAATTAATAATTTTAATAATTTATATAAAATTTATAAAAATTATTTAAAATTATTATAATTAAAAATTATAAAAAGCTTTTAAAAATTATAAGTTATTTTATTATTTATTATTTATTTATTATTTATTTTATTTTATTATTTATTATAAAAGTAATTCTATTCTAAGACAAAAAAGATGTGAACCCAAAACAAAGGGGCCATGGGAAGCCAACACCCAATCCTTGAAGAAACTGAATATTACTTAAGGAGTGAAATTTAATGTGCCAAATTCCCTTCTAGAAACACAGCAAACAATGACTAAGAATTCACCAAAGGCAGTGAGTGGGCTGGATTTCGGTTCTTTCACTCCCTAGAGATGTTTCCAGTATTCAGCCCTGGACTCTTAAATGAAAACTACGTTGTCTATGACACTAGAGGCAGAACACAAACTGCATAGGATTCCCCTGCTTCCATTAGGCTCAAATATACAAAACAAAGAGCCCACAGGTGGGGTTATTTTGATCCCTCAAACAAAGCTAGTACAAGAACTATTATCTGACAAGCCAAGAGGCCCAGGCAAGATCTGCCTTCAGGTATGTAGGTGTTTCACACTAAAGCATTGTTTAACACGTTTGGGAGGAGGCAGGCATGTTTAACTATCCAAGGAACTCAGGGCTGTGGTCACACACCAACTTTAGTACTTCTCCAAACCTGTGAGACTCAGTGAATCAAAGAAGGAAGAAAGTGAGGTGAATTCCAAAAAACAACTCTAAATAACTCTGAGATTTTAAATGTGCACTCCATATCCTTAGCTGAGTACAGAGAATAAAACAATTCACAGTAGACAGAAAAAGAGGGGAGGCTATATAGATGAGAAATAAAACTCTAGAATGAAAAATATACCTTACTAAAAAACCTTTAAACGTGAATTCCTGAAATACTCTATCTACAAACAGATAAAGAACAAGGAGAAAAAAATGCAGATATGAAAGAAATAAAATGGATACCTGATTTCATGAAGAAATAAGAATATGATACATCATTTCCCATTAAGATGAAATTACATCATTCTAAAACAGTCTGAATTAGAAACCAAGTCCACCAGTAATGTCTTCTACTTCTTCCTCCCACATAACCGAGAGCAGGCAGTGGTGGCCAGTCCTGGCATTCAACAAGATGGACCAGTAGGTCATTAACACGGCTGCATTCATAAGAAGGGAGAAGCTCACCAGTTTGATGCCCGAGAGGACCTCCAGCAGAGAGATCAGGTTGTGGCCATCCCGCAGATCTTCATAAAGATCATTGATGTGCTTGCGGACCTGTGGATGAGAATGAAACAGACTGACTTTTATTTGATCTTGAACCAAGAATTTCTGGTTCTAGGTAAACACAGATTAAAGACTTTGAAACAGGAAACAATAATAAAATTCAGAAATTTTCAGTTTGGATTACAATACATATGAAATAGTTACACTTAACTGAAATATATGTGTTTTAAAAACTGAAGCCAGATCTATTACATACTGTGGCCATCTGTAAACAATGTTCTAGAAAGTCTGGGCAAGGGGAGGGAGAGTCAATCATCCTGAAACCTCTCAGGAATTATTTTGGACCAAAATGTGATACAATGGCCAATGACAGATGAGTCCAGTCAGAATCAGAAAAGCCTTCCAGGGGCACCTGGATGCCTCAGTTGGAACAGCATGCAACTCTTGATCTCAGGGTTTTGAGTCTGAGCCCCACGCTGCATGCAGAGATTATTTAAATAAATAAATAAATAAATAAAAAAGAAAAGCCTTCTAGAATACAAAGGAAACAAAAATGCTAGGTACCCAGTGTTTCACAGGGTGTACCTATATGTTAACTCCTCTCTTATCAAATATATCTTTTTTCAGCCCAGGTCACAATCTCGGGGTTATGAGAGCGAGCCCAGCATCTGGCTCCACACTCAGCATAGAGTCTGCTTGAGATTCTCCGCCCTTCCCTCTGCCTCTGCCCTTCCCACTTATACTCACTCTCTCTCAAAATAAATTAAAAAACCTTTTGAGGGTGATTTTCCTTGTGAAAAAAAAAAAATCCAATTTTATAAATGAAAATATGGGAAAACAGATCTAACTTTGGGAAAATATGTGGTTAATGTCAAACACCATGCTGAATGCTGTACACATGATCTCCTCTCTTTCACATTGATATGGTAGGTAGTACTCCTATTTTACACATGAGGCAACAAGGCACAGAGGTTAAGTAATTTGCCCAAGGTCACAAGTGGAAAAACAGGCCTCAGTCTGGGCTTTCTGAATTTAGTCTTTGCCATTAACTACTATGTTTTATAATCAGCCATAATCTCATTTTATTTATTTAATCCAAACAAGTGCCCCATGAAGTTTATTTAGTACCCTGAAGGAACTGAGGAAACTGAGGCTTTGAGAAGTTAAGGTCACATAACTGCAGGAAGTGGCAATAGGTGTTCTGGTTTGTTCCAAGTCCAGTGGCAACTTCACTGAGTGACACAATGCAGAATCAGTGGCAAGTGGCAAGTATAAGGAAGTAGATTCATTTTCAACATAAGTTGTTCTTTAGACAACAATAAAAAGGGCTACTTTCGGAAGTAGCGGCTTTTTTCAAGCATAGACCAGGATACTAGGATTTCCACATTTGAATGGAAAACTGTATAGTTGTCATTTCCAGTTATAATATTCTAGCACACCAAACAGAATGGGAGTCAGTGGGTAGAGCATGTGACTCTCGATCTTGGGGTCGTGGGTTACAGCCCCACATTGAGTGTAGAGATTACACTGGGTGGGGGGAGATAAAGGCTGGAATTAGCTGGTGAGGCTTCCTGGAAGAGAAAGAACTGGAAAGACTGGGGGGGGGCGCATTAACATTTTATTTATTTATTTGTTTGTTTGTTTATTTTAGAGAGACACAGAGAGAGAGAGAGAGAGAGAGTGAGCACGCCTGGGGGAGGGGCAGAGTCAAGCAGACTCCGTGCTGAGCACACAGCCTGATGCAGGGCTCAATCTCACAACCCTGAGATCAAGACCTGAGCTGAAATCAAGAGTCAGATGCTTAACCAACTGAACCACTCAGGCCCCCCTGGAAGGATTAGAAAATGTTCTGACAGAAAGAAGATGGTAAAAATCACAGAAGACAAGGTACAGAGGTGGAAATATGAGGGTATGAGGTAGAAATATGAGGGGAAGGTATGAGTGTTTGTCCTTTGTGAATAAAGGATTAAGAATGTGATAGGTAGGGGTGCCTGGGTGGCTCAATGGGTTAAAGCCTCTGCCTTCAGCTCAGGTCATGATCCCAGGGTCCTGGGATTGAGCCCCGCATCAGGCTCTCTGCTCCGCAGGGTGCCTGCTTCCTCCTCTCTCTCTCTGCCTCTCTGTCTACTTGTGATCTCTGTCTGTCAAATAAATAAATAACATCTTAAAAAAAAAAAATCTTAAAAAAAAAAAAAAAAGTGATAGGTAGATTACCCAGTTGGAGAAAATGGCTCATGATGAATTGGGTAACAGCTTTCAAAAACTGAGGGAATATTTCTTTAATTTTTGTGTTATTCACAATATGAACATAGATATAACACACTTTTTATTTTAATCAGAATATTAACATTTCCTCCACCACTTTAAGTCTTAGACAAAGTAACACATCTAGCTCAAACTTGTAGCATTTGTTGATTTTTGTAGTTTAAATACTCCCACCACAATAAATAAATAAATAAATACTCCCAACCAATTTCCAACCACTAATATAATATCATTAACTGCAATGCTGGAAAGAAATATGCAACAGCACACCATTATATACTTTTCCGTCAGACATAATTAACATAATTAATGTCAGGAGCATAGACAATACTAACAAGTAGCAAAATAATTATGAGGTGATGTGTTTTGAGTATTTATTACCTTTATTTTAGAAATAATTTATTTAATTGTAAGTTTATATAATTTAATTTTTCATAATGGCTGTGCTTAGCAACCGCTCACAAAATTAGTATTCAGCTCTTGTGAGCCCATGTAAGCTGGCTCCAAGATTTCAAGACTTCTCCCTCAAATGAGCCTAAGGTTTCAAAACCACAGTGCACCACTAACAGAAATAAGCAGGTCATGAGGGTTGGGAAGAAAGTGATTTGAAAAATTCAATATATATTTTTTTTTAATTTAAAAAATTTTAAGATTTTATTCTTAAGTAATCTCCACACCCAACATGGGGCTCAAACCTACAACCCCAAGATCAAGAGCTGTACATTCCACCAACTGAGCCAACTAGTGCCCTGAAAAGTTCAATTTTAAATATGCTGAATTTAAAAAAGCAGCAAAGGAACTACAAATGGTAATGTTCTAGAAGCAGCTGAAAATACCAGAATTCAATTTGGGTCAGCTAAGAACTTAAGTTTAGAAGTCATATGCATAGAGGTGCTAGCTAGCTAAAGACATGGAAAATGTTGGCCTTTCTGGGTTAGGGGCAAGAAAGAAGAGCAGAGTGCTGAGGACTAAGTCTGTGGGAATAGCCAAAACTGGAAGGCAGGAGATGGAAAAGCAATCAACAAAGGATAGCGGGTGGAAAAAGGCAGGGAAAGAGGTAGGAAAACAAAACAAAACAAGAAATGGTATCAAGGAGAGAGGGGATGGATGATCACCAGTATCAAATGCTCTAGGGCAAGCATGAAGAAGACCAAGATAGATCTTAACAAATACTGGTGTTTTTTGTGAGACTCACTTTCTAGAGAGTGGTATAACAGAAATCAGATTATAAATGAATTGCAGGTTAAAAAAAACAACAACAGAGAATATATTAAATAGTTCGTATTAAGTTATAAAGAGAAGGGACAACAATGAGGGACTTATTTTTTTTTTTTTTTGATAGATAAGACCTGAGCATAGGGCATTCAAATCAGGAATGGGCACTGAATAATTATTTAAATAAATTATAATGGGAATGAGGACCAAGTGAGATCATATTATCAACAGGACACTAAATACTACAGAGTACTGGAAAGAAAAAGAGGTACTTTGAAATATAAAGTTAATTTCACAATGAGGACTCAACATCTTCTAAAAATTCCAATCATGTTTTACACCTGTGAACAGCAAAATTCAACCACCTTACAAGAACTGAGACTAATTTATTGTGTTTCTCAGTCTTTCTCTCATTATAATGACGAAATAACGATGAAAAACTAAAAAGAGAGGTAATGGGGGAAGGGAGGGGTACATTTTTTCCCTGGAGAATTTTCAGTAACAGAGAACAATGGTTAATTTCTGAAGCATACTGGACGCAGCTCTGCCTGGAACAGGATCAAGTACTAACTGACACTAATGCTTCTGTGTCAGAAAATGTACAGATACAGAGATGGGATTTGGAGGGCTCAATTCATATCCCAAGATCACACAGCTAGTAAGTGGCCAGGCCAATAAAATCCAGGTCTGCTCCATTCCAAAATCTTTACCTCTGCTGTAGACACTAAGCTGCCTCAAAATTTTCCACAAATCTCTTAAAGAAAAGAAAAAAAGGGGGGGGCATCTAATAGTTAACACTGTTATATGATATATATGAAATCCTAAGAGTTGTCATCACAAGGAAAAAAATACTTTTCCTTTTTCTGCTTTCCCTTTTTTATCGTATTCATATGACACAAGGGATGCTAACTACACTTACTGTTAATCATTTCATAATATATGTAACTCAAACCAATGCACTGTACACATTACACTCATACAGTGATGTATGTCATTTCTGTCTCAGTAAGACTAGAAAAGGGAAAGGAAAGGAAAGACAAGAAAAAGTCCAGTGGGCCAAGCTCAGATGTTTTAGAGGTAGCCAGGCAAAGCTAAGACTGCTCAAGAATCATCAATGTGTATGTTTCTCTCCAACAAATACCCATGCTATTCTGTCAAGAAAAAGATGAGTCAACAACTTCAACTACCCGGGTCTTTGCCTGTTTGCACTCCCTGTGAAAATCACTGTCAACATTAGTGAATGTCTCCAAAAAATTTATGCAAATGGCCAATAAACCCAGGAAAAGATGCTCAATATCATTAGCTATGTGGAAAATGTAAATCAAAACCACAGAAGATACCGCTCCCCACCCAACAGGAGGACTATAAGCAAAAAGACAGATTATAACTGTTGACAAGGACGTAGAGCACCTGGAACCTTCATACATTGCTGGTAGAGATGTAAAATGGTGCAGCTGCTTTGGAAAACAGTCTGACAGTTCCACAAAAGGCTGAACACAAGTGATCATACAACCCAGTAACTCCACTCCCAGGTGTATACCAAAGAGAGCAGAAAACAGACGTCCAGGAAAAAAATGTGTACGTGAATGAATCTTCATAGCGTTTCTTATTCATAATAGCCAAAAAAGTGAAAATAACCCAAATGTCTATCAAATTGATAAATGGATAAACAAAATGTGGGACATCCATACAATGGAATATTACTTGGCAATTAAATACTGATACATGCTATCATGTGGATGAACTCTGAAAACACTATACTAAGTAAAAGAAGCCAGTTACAAAGAAAAGGATCACATAGTGTATGATTCTATTTATAAAGGATATCTAGAATAGGCAAATCTATAGAGTCAGAAAGTAGATTAGTGCTTGGGGCTGGGGGAAGGTATGTGGGGGGTGGCAGGATGACTGAAAGGTACAGGGTTTCCTTTGGGGTGATGAAAATGTTCTAGAATGGATTGTGGTGATGGTTGCACAACTCTGAATATACTATAAGTCACTGACCTGTATTTATTTAAATAGGTAAGTTGTAGGATATGTGAATTAAATCTCAAAAAAGCTATTTTTAAAAATTAACAAATGACTAAATTTTGAGGGATCAAGTCCACCCAGGCCAATCCTCCCCAATTCTTGCGCATTAAAAATATGCCAAGGAAAGCTCTGCTTTCCCAGTTCTTTCCCAGTTCTTCCCAGATTAACTTGGAAGTTATGGGCCCCTGGCTGGCTCAATCAGTAGAGCATGCAACTCTTCATTTCGAGGTCGTGATTTCAAGCCCCATGTTGGGTGTAGAGCTTACTTTAAAAATAAATAAATAAATAAATAAAAGATTAATGTGAAGTTATAGAAAAACAAACAGCTTCCCCCAGCTTCTGAGTGGTTTTAGCGAATGGAATAAATTACATTTAAGTACTTGGAATCAGAATCTAGCCCAAAGAGACTTTAACACTCTCAGTTGGCAGATGAGAAAGCATTGCCTGGAGAAGTTAAGTAACCTGTGTGAGATCATGGAGCTGGGAAGTGTCCCATCACCACCTCCTGACTCCAAGTTCAGTGTTCTTTCCCTTCACAAGGCTTCCAGGATGCCGGAAGGGTAGAAAGGACATATTAAGGGGAACTCCTCTCCTCCAAAAAGAACCAAGGACTGCCACATGGTATTCTTTGACACTTGTAGCAAACCTCATCAAGAAAAGCTTTCCTCTAAGACAAAAGAAACACAAGCAGCTCTATGTCCTTGACCCAAACTATGTTGAAGAGCAATAAACAGGTCAGAGGAGAAAGTTTTAAAGAGAAGAATATGTTGTTTATTCTCATCTACATTTATAAAAGGTACAGAGTAAGTAAGAATGAGCCTGGTAACTTTAAATGGATTTCTGAATTTGTAGATTTCTAAACTGTAAGAGGGGAATTCCATATTGATTCAATGGCTAAATTTATCCTCAAGGAAAAGCCTAAATGCTAATGCTAAAAATACTAATGCTTAAAAAATGTTTAAAAAGTGGAAATGTTAACACTAAAAAACAGAGTGCAGTTGTCCCAGACTTTTTGCCTGTGAAAAAACGATGCTCAAATGCAGGGAATCAGTAGAGGCTGGAAACCTGTTGGGGTGAGCAGAGGGACTCTTTGCTGGCAAGAATTCTATTGTCTCTCTGGAGAATTCCTTAAGTTGAAACTAACAGTGAGTGACACCTGCCACACCTGACTCACAAAGGGTCTCTGAAGATAAGGATGATTCTAAAATCCACAAAGGGTAGCTTTCCATAAAAGGCAGGTGAGGGTGCTTAGGTGTAGCGAACAGAAAATCCAGTCCAAAGGTAGGCCCAAAACTTCCAGTGGGGGTTGAGAGGTGTCTGGAGTGAAATCACGTCCTGAAAACTCGGATCCAGGCACAGGAACCACCAAGTGGCCACATCTACACAACAAAGGCAACGCTCCTCCCCTCTGGGTCTAAACAGCACCACTCTGTCAATCCTTAAATGAAACTCCACTGCCAGTCTCCTTCTGACCTTTTGCACAGAGGCCAATAAGCAAAGGCGTGTGAAAGTCCATGCAGTGCTAAGGTGAGCTGTCTCATGGCTATGGCAGAACAGTGGTGCCCAGGATCACTACAGCTACCTACCAATTCATGTCCAACTAGGGAGCCTCACAAGAAAAGCTGAGAAGTTCTGGAGTAAAAATTCGGAGTTGGAAAACTTTTGCTGGTATACCTGGAATTCTTAACTGAAATTCCAGGAAGGCCGGTAGCTTCTACATTGCTAGACTAAATACTGGCCTCTCCTTTCTACCTATACCTTCTGAAGTCAACAAGAATTGATCAGAGAAAGCATTTCTCCTCCTTAGGGACTCATGTGCTCAGTTCTCTCATCCTTTCTGGGAGTTCTCTCTGAGGGCATAAACTTTATCAGCTACCAGGACCTAGGGACATGGTATAAATAATTTAAATAAAACCTCATTTAAAAACTAGATTTTTGGGGGTGCCTGGCTGGCTTAGTCAGTAGAGCATGCCAAGCTTGATCTTGGGGTTGTGAGTTCAAGCCCCACATGGAGCCAAACTAAAAAAAAATTTTTAAGTAATAAAACTCTAGATTTTTCTCTTTTTTTTTTTACATTTTATTTTTTAATTTTTTAAAATAATTTCTACATCCAACGTGGGGCTCAAACCCACAACCCTGAGATCGAGAGTCACAAGTTCCACTGACTGAACCAGCCAGGTGCCCCTCTAGATTTCTCTTCTTGACTGTTCTAGCATATGTCCAGAACACTTCAGTTTGTAGGCTTCTGTTCTAAATTAGGTTATTTATATATTACAGATGTCAGTGGTTTTAAAAAACCCTCTTTTAAGATTGGACCAACAATGTTCTTGACTAATAAAGAGGAATTAATTTGCTATGCCACAACAAACTATTTCCCACAGAGACAGCTGGGGATCCAAGAGATCCCAGGTCAACTAAATCCAGAGCTTGAGAGGCTTGTTGCTTTGATCTCATACCCATCTACTTGTCAATGGCCACATTAATCTGGGTGTACTTGGGGAGCACAGCAAGAGATGCCTAAATTACAAAAAACAAATCTCAGTCCCTATTTCTCAGCCCAAAGTTCAAAGACTGCCAACATGGCGCAATGATTCTGATTAGCAGTGAATCCCTCTCTCTGAAATATCCCAAGATGAGAAAATGCCATCGCAACTCTAGAGCTGGGGGTCTGAGAAGAGAGGAAAAATAGCCAGGGACTGAAGTAAAGCTCTGGCTGGCCTCCAATTTCTAACAATGCTCTGTTGTGTTCATCTCGTTTCTCCCTCCCTGGGCCTCCTGTCATCACGCAGCACTGAGGCAGAAATCCAACCAGCAATAGCAGAGAGCCAGGGCATTTGTGTTCAACTACAAAGTTAAGGAGACCAGCCTGAGTCAGGATAAATTCAATTCTTCCAATTGTTAGAGATGAGGCACGAAAGAGTAAGTTGGGGGCATTTTTAGTAGAAAGAACAAGTAATTATAATCATAAGACTCATGAGTGGTCCCTAGCTCCCTCCTTCACTAGCTGTATGATCTTGGGAAAGTCACTTTACCCCTTCAAATTCTCACTTTCCTTAGTTGGGAAAACTGAGAGGGTAAAATACCTTTACTGCCTTCAGAGTTATCATAAGAATCAACCCAGATAAGAATGTGCTCTGTAAGCTATAAAACACAATTGAAATATTATTTGCTCACAGCAACAAATCCTGGGTATTTCTCTTATCTGTGGTGCAGTATATGGTAGAGGAAGTAGTACAATACAGTCTGAGCCCTCGGCGAGCATGCTGATAGGGGAGGCAACGTGTGAACACACAAGACGTTACTTCAAAGTGGTACGGAAGAGAGACAGAGTTGAGATTAATTTAGTCTGAGGACCGGAGGTCAGATTCCCAGGAAGGTGATATTGGACGTGGGCCTTGAAGGGTAAGTGGGTGATGGCCAGGCAGAGCAGATTGGGACATGCATTCTAGGGAACAAGAGATGAATATGCAAAGAGGTGTGAAAGCACGCAGTGTTTAGGGAGGAGTGACTTATCTCATGTGGCCCCAGCACAGGCTACATAGAGGACAATGCCTGCAAATGACGCCGGGGGGCTTGGAACCAGGTTGTCAAGGACTCTGCATCATGACAGAGTTCTGTGTCATCAAACTGGAAGTAAATGGTACATCTTGAAGGAATTAGAGGGAAATAGCCATTTTCTCTCGCTGTCTCTCTTCCCTTCTCTTTATCCTGACACTAACAAAATAAGACACAGTATCCACCTTCAAGTTAAAATCAACAGACAGATATAGAACGTATACAAGTGCTATAACAGAAGTACATAAGGAATACGGTGAGGGCAAAAGAAAAGGGTAGTCAATCCCATATGGAAGATTTAGGAAAGTATTTATTGAGGTCATGTTCAATTGGGGTTACACAGGCAGAACAGAGATTGGAGAAGGCTCCATACAGAGGGAGCGGCATGAGCAAGGATACAGCATATAGCATGCACATGGCTCTTAGCATGGCACATGGTTCACCAAGTGCCTGAGGTAGAAGGGGAATTCGATGCTATGAGCCTGGAAAGGCAGGCAGAAGCCGGGCCATTACTGCAGACATTAAGAGCACAGGTTCTATACTTTAGGTTGTCTGAATTCTAAAATTTCAGTTTTGCCTCTTTCTAGTAGCGTGACCCTGAAGAAGTTAAGTTCTCTAAAGTTCATTGCCCTCATTGATAAAATGGGAAAATTGAAATAGTCTACAGAATAAGTTCACTGAGCAATAAAGAAGCTAATCCACATTGAGGACTTAGTCTAGAATGTCAGCTTCATGGTAAGTACTCAGTAAACTATTACTACTATTTGTGTTATCAGTATTACTACAGAAAATACTACTAGGAGCTATTACAGTGATCAAGGCAAGCTGAAAAGGCCCTGGACTAGAGCAGAGGTCATGGGGATTGAGGAGAAAAGTCAGGTGCAATCATCTTTCTGAGCTAGAAGTGACTGATTGGAACTGATGACAAGGGATATGATGGGCTGCCTGAAAATAGTTCTAGATTCCTAATTTGGATAGCTAAGTACATGAATGAAAATATTTAGCAATTTGTGGTGTGTTGAATACGGATATGTCTGGGTGACATCTAGATGAAAGTGTCGAGTACACTGTCTTTGGCTTAGGAAAGAACACAGGAAATGGCTCTATCATTATGTCCTTATCCAGATCTTGTACTTTGAAAACTGCCCTCACCAGAAGCCCCCATTAAACAGTGGCCCTCAGGAGCCATACTGATTTATATAACCATCTCCCTAGCCATAGATTACTGAGCTACACATGGACACCTGACCCATGGAGGAAGAGAACACCCCAACTGATCAGATTTTTTATGTTTTGTATCTACAGAATTCTGTAGCCACAAATTACATCACCATTTGAGAGACAGCCACCACACAAGCAATGGCAGAAGCAATGAATGTAGGAGACATACAGAAAGAAAGAAAAATGAGAGAACACAAGGCCTCAATAAAAACAGAGAGTAGCTGCCTGATAATGTTTAGTTTTCATAATAAAACCTTGCTCCATCCAGACATCAGATTCTAGGAGATCATCTCATACCCTTTTTCTGCTTATGCTTCCTCGTGTTCCACACTACAAATGATCCCTGTGACTAACACAAGACTACCAAAGAAGAGTACAGAGAACAAAACAAGAAAATGGGTAAGTTTAGGACCCCAGGACCACCAACATGGAGGAGTCAGAGAAAGAAAAAGGCACTCATAGGGCACATGGGTGGCTCAGATAATTAAGTGTCTGCCTTTGGCTCAGGTCATGATTCCAGGGTCCTGGCATCGAATCCCGCATTGGGCTCCCTGCTGCCTGGGGAGCCCACTTTTCCCTCAGCTTCTGCCTCTGTCTCTCATGAATGAACAGATAAAATCTTAAAAGAAAGAGAGGAAGAAAGGAAGAAAGCAAGCAAGCATAGAGGAAAAGAGATAATTCAGGAAAAATCAGTGTTCATAAGTCAACATAAGAGAAGGTTTTAAGGGATATTAAGTTAGTCAGCAGTATCAGATACTGTAGAGAAACCAAATAAGAGGAAGATAAAACTAGGCTACTGGATATGGCAATTAAGAGGTCACTGGTGACCTTTCCCAGAGCAGTAATCAATATAACTCAAAATTATGTGAAGTATTTGAGTAATTATGATACACTATTCAAAAATGTTATTTTCAAATCTGGACTGCCATATTAGTCATACTGCTTATCCTTAGGTGGGCTTTTAACATGTCTCTGCCTTGGTTTCTCCTCTACTTAAAGACAATAAGAAAATCTTCCCCCAACCCTAGCCGTTCTGGAAGCGTTCTGTGTCTTAGACTGCATGGTGTTTACAGTGTAAATTCACATGTAAAAACAGCTTAAACTAAACATTTAAGATTTTGCTCTTAAAGAAAAAGAACAACAAAAGCCCCCTCTGCCCCATCTTTACACAGTAATCAGATCTAGAAATGAAAATAAAGAAGGGAGCTTATAAAATAATTTGTAAAGCTAGGACAAAGTATTCTTTGAATCCAGAATCACCCCCTGGTACCCTCAACCTTCATGTTCTGAGGTAATGGCATTTCTTACTGTCCTCTCCAAGAAACTGATCAGTACAAGTTTCCACACGGTTATGACTATGTTAGTTATTTTTAAAAAGTCACATGTGTATCTGCATCGAGCACATGACAAGCAATCTGAACTCTCCGAGAGAAGGACTGACAGATCCAGCTTAGGCACAGCCAGAGGTGCTGGGGCAGCAGCTACAAAGGAGTCCTACCTTCATCAGGTGCTTGTTGACCCACTTGGTGAATGTCTTCTTCTGAACACGGTCCCGTTCATCTGTAAAGGAAACACAGAGAAGGCATTGGCTTAGCACGGCCCAGATAAGTTCCCCTACCCCGCTTCATCCACAGCCCAGCTTCTCCATGGACTGTGGAGAGAGTTTCCACAGACCCATGTTGCTGGGGAAATTTGGCCTGTCTGAACTTCCTCTTCTGTCCTGACCATCTTGCCACTTTATAGATTAGACAGAAACCATGCCACGGCAAAGTCTCTTTAGCTTCGTAATCTGGGGAGTGGATGAGTCTCTACTTCCCCCAAAGCAACCTCCAAAAAGCCAAAGTTGTGAACACCACCCGCAGAAGAGGTTGAGTGGACTTGGCATTTGGGCCACTCGCACTACGGAGGTTCCACCTCCCTCTTCACATAGATCTGCCAGACCAGTGCTCTGCTCCCCCACCCTCTCCTGCTCTGTTCCGGTTTCTACCCCTAGCTCCCATTTCTGCAGCAGCCATTACCAACCAGGCAACCCCAGAAAGCTGCTCAGTTTAACTCTCTGCACACCTGCCCCAGTTCTTCCTTCTCCTAAGTCCTACAGAGCCACTTCTTTGTAGGCATACTCTCCATTCTCAGTTTTGTGCATCCCATCCACAAAAACATGACTGCCAATACTTGGGAATCACTATTCCAAAGGCCTGATCCTGCAGAGGACTCCCTTTCTCCCACATCTGCCAGTTCCCCAGAGCACTTCCAGACCAGTGATCCATCAGCCCTGCTCCTTTTCTTCTATTTGAAGCCTATGCCACTCCCCTAATTATCTTGCTCAAATCATGCTCACTGTCATCGACCACTCCCTGGCGCCTGCCCTCCTCCACATGGCAAATCTACCTTAACCTCCCAACAACTTAGTTCACATTTACTATCTCCACACGCATCCTCTGGCATCATCCACAACTGACTTCATCTCCAGTTCATATCTAGCCACCACGCTGTCACACATTCCTGCTCCAAACACAGTCATCCTAATCATTCCCAACTTTATCACTCCATTCTTATTTTATCCCTTTTATTAAAAGCATCTAAGCTTATCCTGGTCTACGCTAGACAACAGAGTTAAGCAATTAAAGCTGCCATCACTAATCTCCCAGGAACTGTCACCTGCCTAACTTTCCACCACTAAGTTCATCATGACAATCTGGGAAACTGAATTACCACCACTGCTCATCTCTTCCATTTTTTCTCCAAGTCAGAGAGCATTTCAGAAGAAAGTGGCAGAATTAAATAACTCTGGTTCACTAGTAATCTTCACAAACATCATTGAGGTCTTCCCTCCCTACTGCCCAGTTACTCCCCTCTGACTGACTGCCTAGTAAGAGCCGCACAGCTGCTGTTCAAACAATGCTGACTCTCTCCACTTCCAGGTGAACGTACTACCTACTCACATTTCTGAGTTCATAGACATTCAGTGCTACCTCATCCCTGTCTTTGCTCTTAATTTCACATCCTTCTTTTCAGCCTTGAATCTTTTCCTGCTTTGCAAGGAACAGTGCTCTCTTGCTACTATATAGCACAGAACTGGGGAATTAGAGTTAGTTATCTAGTCTTATTCCCTGCTGAAACATGATTCCCTTCAACAACAAAGAATCATCTGTTCAGGGTTGAAAGGCCTGCTGAAATCCTGCACAAGTCTATAATATTCCTGATACTTAAAACTTAATAGAGAATTCACTACTCCTAAGGCAATATATCAATGTAATAGTTCTATAAATATGTCATCATTTGCTTCCTTATAAATTCTCCCTACTGGCTCTCATTTGGAACTGTTAGAATTTTTTTTTTAAGTGTAGGCTACCTCCCACATTTTTTAAAAAAGATTTATTTATTTGAAAGAGAGAGAGTGGGGTGAGGGGCAGAGGGAGAAGCAGACTTCCCGCTGAGCAGGGAGCCCCATTTGGGGCTGAAGCCCTATGCAGGCCCGATCCCAGAACTCTGGGATCATGACCCCATGAGTGACTCCACGAGCCACCACGGAGCCCCAGGCTACCTTTCACTTAATACAGCCCTGCAAGTATTCAAAGCCAGGATTTTTATTAGATTTGAGCACCGTCATCCCACCACATTTTGAAATTTTTAGATGTTGATTCAATTATCCAACATCTTCATTATCCTTTCCAAGCCTATGTCATCTACAGACTGAACGAGAATCAGCTTACAACTGCAGTCTCATCTAAATCACTGACACTGCTCACACTATTTTCTCTTCACAGCATGCCACTCTCTCTCTCTCTACAAGTATTACTTACTCCTTTTTAAAAAGATTTTATTTATTTATTTGAGCATAGTCCCTGACGTGGGGCCTGATCCCACGACCCCTAGATCATGACTTGAGCCAAAATCAGGAGTTGGATGCCCAACCAACTGAACCATCCAGGCACCCCAAATACTGTTCACTTTTTAAAATCTAGCTCATTCATTCATTCACTCATTTCTTCTCTGAATACATCTTTATTAAGGACCTACATGCTTGGAAGAGCCTGTGTTTGACTCTGATGATAGATACCAAAGTCACTCCCCAGCTCATGGTTTCTCTTGCTCTCTCTCAAATAAATAAATAAAATATTTAAAAAGAAAAAATAGATACCAAAGTCACAGTCCCTATCTTTAAAAGAGATGACAGTCGAGGTACCTGGCTGGCTTAGTTGGTTGAGCACGCAATTCCTGATCTTGGGGTCATGCATTCAAGTCCCATGTTGGGTGTGGAGACTACTTTATAAAAATATAATAAAATAAAATAGATGACAGTCTAGCAGAGAAAAGAAATAACTTCAGTGCAGTTTGATACATGCTATAAACAGAGCTAAGCACAGAGTGCTCAAGAACAGAAGAAAAATGGCTAAGCTACCTGAACAGGAGAGGGACACATGGGCAGTTAGTCAGTTTCCAGAGGAGTAAGTCTAACTAAACCTTAAGAGATGAGCAGAAGTTAGCGAAGAATAAAGGGAAGGGACAAAGTTACTACATGCAAATTTCACCTAATGCAAATTCATGGAGACAACCAGGCGCTTATGTTCAGAGAAGTGCACAGAATCAAGGATGGTTGAAAGACAGGATGTGTATTAGGTAGTGGAGAGACTTAAAACTAGATAGGATGGCATGGGCCAAATCATGACCTTTCTTATAAGCTAGTAAGTCCAAACTTTACCACTAAGAAATTGGTAGGAGAAGCTAAGAGAAAGCTCTGAAAAATTTTAAATAAGAGAAGACATGATCAGATGTGTGCTTGAGAAAAATTACTTTGGCAGCCTCTCCTGACAACTCCAGGTCTCAACAGTCTCTTTGTCCTACAAATTTTAATGGCACTTACTATGCTAATCACTCAATCAGCACTTATATAATTATATAGAGTCCTCAACTTTTTTTTTTTTAGATTATTTATTTATTTATTTGACAGACAGAGATCACAAGCAGGCAGAGAGGCAGGCAAGAGAGGAAGGGAAGCAGGCTCCCCACTGAGCAGAGAGCCAGACGCGGGGCTCGATCCCAGGACCCTGGGATCATGACCCGAGCCGAAGGCAGAGGCTTTAACCCACTGAGCCACCCAGGTGCCCCTAGAGTCCTCAACTTTTAATATGCTTATTCTTACATCACCAATGAGATCACTAACTCCTAAGGAAAGAGAGTATGCTTTACTTTTTATATCTCCCAATGCTGCTAACAGCTACAGCTCTGCAGGATATGACCTAAAACAAAAACAAAAACTTTCTTGACTAGCCAATATATGATAAGAAGACTGGCTAATGAAACACACAGAATGAAATCAGAGCTGAATTCCCCTATGGGGAAAACAGTCCAGTATGTTAAAAACTCCAACACCCCAATAAGTGTCACCTGTGTGCTGAAACATGCAGCCACGATGTGAAAACAAAATTAAAGCCAACTAAAAGTTGTGCCCCTCTACATTTCACCACTACCAAACCCATTCTGCCTCACCACATTAATACCTTCATAACCAAGAACGGCCATTGCCAGTTTTACAAAAGTCTCACTCTAGAAACACAAGTTTTCCTAGCTATTTTTCTCTTCAGAATTTTTTATTATAAAAGTTAAATGTGTTTACCATGACAGGTTAAATAAGAGATGGAAAAGAAAAGTTAACAAATTTCCTTTTAAACTAACCAACATTTAAAGAAGGAGCAGGGCGTACCAGGGTGGCTTAGTCAGTTAAGCATCTGACTCTTGATCTCAGTTCAGGTCTTGATCTCAGGGTTGTGAGTTCAAGCTCTGTGTTGGGGAGATATATATATGTATGTATATGTATATGTAGGTATGTATATGTGTATATATATATAAACACACATGTCTATGTATGTGTATGTATATATAAAGAAGAGGCGGAATTCATGGGATTTCTTTCCACTCTACTGCCTCCTTTATTTTAGACCTGAAGATGCAACGGGCACAATGGACACTGGTCCATCTTATTATGTTTCCAATAGCTAAAAAACAGACTTCTAATTCAGCAGCAAGAGGTCCAAGTAACTATTCTGAGCATAACTACTAATGGCAACATGATTACATGCACTTCTCAAGACCAGGTAGCCTGCATTAGAGCTGAGCTGTAAGTTCCTTAGAAAAGGGTTTTTATGGAACAACTGTGCCCCCAAAGCTGAAGGATCCTTTTTTAGGATCCTGCGTCCCAGACCCATCAAGTACATGTAAGTTCTTTCCTGATTTAAGCATTAAGACAATAGGATAGAAATTGCAGTGCCTGGGGTTTACGATCATAGTATTTTAGCAAGGAAATTCATTACAAAAGCCTAAGAGCAACTTTTAACTATTAAACTTTCAGAACGCTCCAAACAGCTCAGACTTCCAAACTTTAAAAAAAAAAAAAAAGTTTTAGGTTTGGCTCCCTACACATAAATCCCTAATTTAATTCCAGGCCTAGCAAAGATCCTTCTATCTAACTAACACTGGAGGTAGAATTTTCAAAGATACCCCAGTCAAATTTTTTTTTTAAATTAATTTATTTGAGAGAGAGAGACAGCGAGAGAGAGCATGAGCGAGGAGAAGGTCAGAGGGAGAAGCAAACTCCCCGTGGAACTGGGAGCCCGATGTGGGACTCGATCCCAGGACTCCAGGATCATGACCTGAGCTGAAGGCAGTCGCTTAACCAACTGAGCCACCCAGGCGCCCCTCCCCAGTCAATTTTTAAAAGGCCATATTCTTTGATGCTTCTTATAAACTTGGCCCTACCAAAGGCTATGAACTGCCAAAAAAGAACCCAACTGCCCACTGGGAAATTCTAAGATTGAACATACTGAGATACCAATGAATAATGGGGGAGGGTTACTTAATTAGAAGGATTTAATACCTGTGTCCAACTTTTATTAAGACCATTACAGTCCATTAAGCAACCAATATGTACCCTAATTTTCTCTGTATTAGATTCACCTGCAGATATGTCCTTTGGTAACTTAGGCAAGCCCTTCCACCTAGAATCTGGATCCCACCTCTTGCCTTCTTTTGGGAATCTTAATCCAACAATTATTCCCTAGTTTGTATACTTTTAACTTCTCTCTTTCCTTTCCGCTTGGCTTCCTGAACAAGTATGATAATAATGCTGTCTCCACTTCCTCACCTCCCAAACTAAGATACCATCCTTTTCAATGCTGCCAGCAATCTTCCTACCAAAACTGATCTTGTTACTGTCTGCCTTAAAATCCTTCAGTGACTCCTTACCCTCCTATTAATATTAATAGTTAACATTTACTGAATACCACTTATGTGCTACATGCCTTACATATATCATTTCTAATGCTCAACAACCCTGAAAGCTAGACATTATTTAATTGGAAAGATAAAGCACAGAGAGGTTAAGTAATCTGTCTGGGGTCACAAGGTAGGTAAAGAAGTTAAATTTGAACTCAGCTCCATTGGATTCCAAAGCCTGATGCCTCCATTCAGGATAATATTAAAACTTTTTACCTTGGCATCTAAGACCCATTATGATGTGATGCCTGCCTGCCACTCATCCTTCTCTACCCTTTCATAAAAATTCTAACTTTCAGCCTTGCTGAATATTCTTGCCCAAGTGTAATCTTGCCCTTGTATTCACTGTTCATTCTGTGTGGAATATAGCTCTCCCCTTGTCTGTCTACTCCTTGCTCTGTATTCAACTCCCCCAGGAGTTTTCCTATCCCTTACACACACTGGTTTAGGTGATCTTTCTCTTGTGCTTATTGCAAGGTATTATTGTTTACATGTCTATCTGCCCTACTCTACTAGGAGCAATTTGAGAATGGACCTAGAGTTGGAATTAAAGCCTCCATTTGAGATGCAAAGTTCTGTGTTCTAATCCAACATAGCTGGTAACACAATCCCAGTGCATTATAAATCATTATAATCAAAAGCAAATAAAAGAAGAACTTCTGCTTGTTTCCCTCAGGGCCACAGAAAAATCACAAATGGTTCAAGAAGCCCAATGGGGCACTTGGCTGGCTCAGCTGGTAAGCGTCTGCCTTCGGCTCAGGCCATGATCTCAGGGTCCTGGGGTCAAGTCCCAGGTCATCAGGCTCCCTGTTCAGCCAGGAGTCTGCATCTCTCTCTCCCTCTGCCCCTCCCTCTACTGATGTGCTCGGGCTTTCTCTCTCGCTCATAAATAAATAAAATCTTAAAAAAAAAAAAAAAAAAAGAAGAAGAAGAAGAAGGAGGAGGAGGAAGAGAAGAAAAAGCCCGAGGCACCAACCTCCTGGAAATTTAAAAATGAGATATGTGAGCTGACAGAGAAGGCAAATAGTCAGAATAGGCCTCTTCCTTGACCTCATGAAATTTGCAACCTAGTGGCAAACACCAATATATAAATAATTAACAATAATATCAAGCAAATAACACACCAGATACAAGCTACACAAAATGATGCTGATAATCACAATTGATTAATTCTGATAGAGGGGTAGGAGAAGAGTTCATGGAAGGCATAGTGTTTGCACCAAACCTTGGATAACAATTAGGATTTGAGCAGCATGAAAAGGAGTTAAGGAATTCAAAACTGAAAAAGAAGTATGAGCAGCAATTCAGAGAAATGTAAGTATACAGGATGTGTTTCAGGGAGTAGCATAGCTATGCACAGCATATATTTAGCAACTAAATGAAAAAGGAGGCTTACAAGGTCACATGAGGTTAAATCACTGCAAAAAACTAGAGGAGCATCTACTTAATTCAGTAAATAAAATGACACCATGAGACTTTTAAAAGATTTACTTATTTATTTGAGAAAGACAGAGAGAACATAAGCAGGGCAAGGGGTAGAGGGAGACGGAGACAAAGTCTCAAGCGGACTGCACCAAGCACGGAGCCTGACACAAGGCTTGATCTCATGACCCTGAGATCGCAACCTGAGCCGAAAACAAGACTGGACACTTAACCGACTGTACTACTCAGGCGCCCTAAGATTTTTTTTTTAAGATTTTATGTATTTATTTGACAGAGAGAGACACAGCGAGAGAGGGAACACAAGCAGGGAAAGTGGGAGAGGGAGAAGCAGGCTTCCCACGGAGCAGGGAGCCCAATGCGGGGCTTGATCCCAGGACCCTGGGATCATGACTTGAGCCAAAAGGCAGATGCTTAACAACTGAGCCACCCAGGCACCCCCACCCCAAGATTTTTTGAAGCAGAACGTGTTCTGAAGAGATAAATCTGGCATTGGACTGAAGGCCAGTCTGCAGCAGAGAGACACTAAGGGGTACAAGAATCAGTTAGAGGTCTACCAATGACAAACCAAGAAAGAAATCTAGGAGTATGAACTAGAGCAGAGACAGTAAAGTTATAAAGAGGGCAGGCAGATCCATAAGATAACGTAGAGGCAGAAACAATAGCTCTTAAATATTGACTAGATGTGTTAAGAAGGAAAAGGAAGGTTCAAAATAATTCTAATGTTTCTAGTCAATAAATGTTGGTCACCGGGGCGCCTGAGAAGAAGCCTCTGTCTTCTGCTCAGGTCCTGATCCCAGGGTCCCACATCAGGCTCTCTGCTCAGCGGGAAGCCTGCTTCTGGCTCTCTGCCTGACTCTCTGCCTACTTGTGATCTCTCTTTGTCAAATAAATAAATAAAATCTTTAAAAAATAAATAAATAAATGTTGGTTACCTAATGTTTCCAGCAACTGGGAGGAGTATTATCATAAGATTAGGAAAATAGGAGGCATAGATTGGGTGTTGGGTAGGTTGAGTTAAGTCGAAGAAAAATGAGGTGTTAGCAGACCTTCTTGCTGGCAGTTGGAACGTCAGGTCTAGAGTTCGGAAGAACAGTCAGAATTGAGGCTACATATTTGAAGCTAACAGTTGATAGGTGTGGCTGTGGGAAGTACACCAGACACCCTATCTCAACTTATCTTCCGAAATCACCACTTTGCCCATATCATCCCTCTACTCAAAAATCCTTTAGTGGCTCCCAGAAGACCAAGTCCAGGTCCTTCGTTTCCATAGTCTGTTATAACCCTTTGACATTCAATTCTGGTTTTTATTCCCTGTGTGTTAGGTAGTTGGAGGAGATAAATACCTGGCCTCTGACCTGAAGAAATTTATAATCTACTCTTCCAACTTTATCTTTGGGCTCTCCCCTGCATGACTCACCTGGGTCATTTTGATATCATTGTTTCCAAACATAACTTGCACATTCTTGTCTCTGTTGCCCTACCAGAGTATCTGTCTCCCTCATTTTGGGTTATCTAAGTTAGAGCCTCCTTAGAAGGTCCAGCTGAAGTCCCACTTCTCCCTTTACATCTTTCCACCTATGCCAGCCATTTCTAGATGCCTGCAGGTGCCTGTGTTTACTCACTTTACTTGACACAAAGCATATAAAAACTATTGTTACATACCTCTCTGTGTAAATCCTATTTATCTTCAGCTCTTTAGAGTCAAGACCATGTTTTAAATTTCCTTAATAACCCAACATTTGGGGTGCCTGGGTGGCTCAGTTGTTAAGCATCTCCCTTAGGCTAAGGTCATGGTCCCAGGGTCCTGGGACTGAGCCACACATCGGGCTCCCTGTTTGGTGGGAAGCCTGCTTCTCCCTCTCCCACTCCCCCTGCTTGTGTTCCCTCTCTTGCTGTGTCTCTCTCTGTCAGATAAAAAATCAATCAATCAATCAATCTTTTTTTTTTAAACCAACATTTAAGAAAATAATGGGTACTCAAGAATACTCATTCATTTAACAAATATATACTGAAAGCCCACTATGTGCCAACGTTATATACAAGGACACTTTAAGGTGGTATTTTCAAAGTCAGACTAAGTATTCCCAAATGATAATTAAAAGGCTGCTTTTCAGTAAGGAGCAGGGATTTCCATTCAGATGTCCCAACTACGGTTACAGCTTTCCTAAATTCTTCTTGTCACATACGGACCCAGGAGACTTTGCACTACTTCATGTAAGCTCAAAGAAAAGAGGCTGAAAAAAACAGACCCATAAATACAGAAGACAAACTGATGGCTGCCAGAGGGGAGAGGGGTTTGGGGATGGGCAAAATGGGCAAAGAGGAGTGCGAGATACAGGCTTCCATTTACTTCCATGAGTAAGTCATGGGAATCAAAGGTACACCACAGACAATATAGTCAATAATATTGTAATAGCATATAGTGACAGATGGTAGATACATTTGTGGTGAGACAGAATGTATAAACTTTTTGAATCATACATCTGAACCTAATATAACATTATGTGTCAACTATACTTCAAGAAGGAAGAAAGGGAGGGAGGAAGGGGAAAAAAGACAGATACATAGACAGAGATCAAGCAATTAACTGTGCTTACCGAAAATATACAATGGCACTATCCTCAAACATATATAAGTCAACTCTGGGAGATAAGACAGACCTAGATATCGTGTTTACTCTGCGTCAGGCACTGTGCAAGGACTGTCTCATTTAGTATTTGACTCAGTCCTCACAACTCTACCAAGCACACACTATTTACTCTTATTTTTATAGTTCAAATTGAGGCTCAAAAAGGCTTATTAATAATTTGCCCAAAGTCACACAGTTAGCTAGTAGCAGAACTGGGGTTCAAATCCAAGTCTGTGATGGACTTTTAATCAATCACCACCCCTTGAAATTACTAGAAAGCAACACAATATCGTCCTGTGTAATGACAGGAAGAAGGGAGGTGAAAACTATAACTGTAACTGGGATTCATGACAGACATCTATCACCAAGGGTTGGGGGGCTTAGAATGTCTCAGTGAAGACTGAGAAATGGGAGTTTAGGGAAGTGATAATTCTATAAACTTCAGTGCAGAATTAAAGTTTTATGTTATTTCTCAGGCAAACTGGAACTTTATTAATAATTTTTGGTCTACTGGGAATCCAAGAGTAAACAACAGAAGTTAGATAAAGAAATAAGCCAGGAGTAAGCATGGTGGTGAGAGAAATGAGCCATAGAGATGGAGGGAGAGGCATACAAGGAGAAGGGAAGAGGGGGAAAAGTTCAATAGTTTCTTGAATATTCATTAGATTATCAGAAAAGCTAAATCACAGATACAAAGAGATCAAAGGTTTAAGAATCCTCAAAATATCATCTGAAAGATGTAGAAATCCAAGCCCTAAGAAGCCCTCTTAAGTGGGATAAAGTGACACAGGGGCACAATCAGGTCTGTAACTTGGATTTGCTGGCCTCTAGTCTACAATGCTTACCTTACAGAACACTCAGCTCCCCTCTTTGAATCTGAGTTTCATCTACAATTTTGGAGTTTGGACTAGGTCAGTGGTTCCCAAATACCAGTCTGTGAACCAGTCATATCAAAATCACCTGCAGAGCTTACACTGGGCTAAGTGCTTGAATATCACGTACTCCTCATAATGACTCTGAGTTAGGTCTATTTAAACCCCCTTTTGAAAAATGAGGAAACCAAGGCATAGAAAGATCAAGCAATTCCCCTAGCTCATCTAGCCATTTAATGGTAGGGCTGGAGCCCCAAGCAGACAGGTGATGCCAGAGTCCGTTAGGCCACCCTGCCTTGGGGGATTAAACAGGGTACGATGAGAAAGAATGTTTTTGCCCCCAAACTTTCAATAAAGATTCTAAACTTCCTTAAACTCCTCAGTTGGTTAGAGAAAAGGGGCCCTTTTATCTCTAAGCACTTTCAGATACAGAAGATTCTTTTCTCTAGATCTCAGGAAGGAAATCTCAATGATACCAGAAAGATAGAAGACTAGACTGCATGACAACAACAGACTAAATCTGCCCCTCCATGTGCCCCAAACATTATTATAATACCACCTTTGTTTCTCACAAAGCACTTAAATATCTGGCAGCACTGGCCTAGTGGTCAGGAGACAGAATCATAACTGTAGCTCTCCTACACCCCTTCTGAGATTTCTTCTGCTCTCTCCCCTCGATAAAATAGCTGGCGATTTCAACTTTAGTGAAAAATCTGCCTATTTGGGTCACAATTTTGTTCTGCTTTAGAGATTCGAGAAAATAATATCAAAAGATATTTTGATTATCAAAGTTGATCAATCCAGGAGTTTCCAAACCAGTACGTGTTCCAAAATAAATCAGAAAACCTAACATAAAGCTGTCAATCTTTTCTTTTGCTAAGTAGGGATAATCTAAAACCAAACTACTACCTAAGACAAATTCTTTCATAAAATAAAGGACATTTTAATGCCAGAAAAGTAGGAAGGACAATCACAGTAAAGGACAGGTCTTGAAATGAGTTTCCTTTTATGAAAGGCACACTACTTTCTCCTTACCTTTTTCATTTTACCAAGAACAGATGAACTGACATCTCATTCCAGCACCAGTCTGTGCACCCTGCAGTTTGGAAGCCAAAGAAACCTGTGGCCAAAAAGCCTGGGCCACTTGCTCAAGGTCACAGAACAGGATTTAAATGAACTCTTGTCCTTTATCCAGGGAAACCTAAGTCACAGCCTACACAACACTCCTCCTAGCCTGCAATTCTTCTTTAGGTGCCCCCCCCCAACCCTGTCCCGTCCCAGGTCCCGTCCTCAGACCATCCTGGAGCCCTCTTCCCTCTTCATAGCTGGCAGAAAAGAGTAAGTGAAAGAGGAAACCCGGGCCATGACTCCTCCCTCCCCCTCCACCCCCCCCTCCCGCATCCAGTCTGCTCAGAGGTGGACTCCGTAACCAACCAACTTCTGCTAAAAATACATCCTGGACTCTCAGAACTATGCAATATAACTTAAAAGTGGTTTCCTGATACAGGCAAAAAGAAGCATGAGCATGAATTCAGCCTCTATAAAAAAGTCCCACACCCAAAGCTCAGGATCTTAACTGCCAGTCACTACAAGCTTAAGAAGTTCCCCAGGAAGTAGGGCACCCGTGTATTCCCCTGCACATTTTAAAAGCACAAAGGCTGTAACACCTGCAAGACTTCAAAACCCATATACTCCTATGAGTCAATGACAACAAGGGCTATTTGGGATCCACAGGCCCAGACAAGGAAAAAACTTCACATACTAACCCATACAGCACATGCGGCAAACCAGGTGGGCGTTGAACTCGTGTTCATCTTGGTAACTAGGCCACATGGTACTCTTGTGTCTGCTGACCCCACCCAAAAGGAGGGTATTCCAAAGAATGTCCAGCTAGTGCCTCATGCACCTTCTGCAGCTCCTCAAAAAAGGCTTCGAGGTAAACAGAGATAGATAGCCAAAGGGCTATGCGA
The DNA here is from genome assembly GCF_963455335.1 of Martes martes. NCBI lineage: Eukaryota > Metazoa > Chordata > Mammalia > Carnivora > Mustelidae > Martes > Martes martes. The sequence continues at coordinate 161,674,900 of NC_137891.1, forward strand.
TGAACGGAGAGAGACAGCAGAAGTAGAGTCGAGGCTCCACCCACCACTTCCTAATGACCGCCTCCTCCCCTTGAGGTCAGAGAGGAAGCTCCTCCCTAAGGCACTTCCAAAAACTGGGTTCAGGTCTTAAGGCAAAAAGCATCCTATTCAAAAGAGGCCGCAGCTTAATGTTTTCAGACCAACAGCAGCATACAGAGGTGGGAGCTTCATTATGAAAAAGTGCAGCCAAGTTATTGAGTAAGCCTGAGCAGGTAGAAAGAGGCTGGTCTTTGAGTTACCCTCCATTTGCAGAGCAGAAGCTTGTGACCTGGTGAATCTTAGACAGTTGCAGAAGAGCTGGTAAGGTAGAACGGCTTACTGCCAAGTCAGGAACAGTACACCCGTTGCCCAACAAACTGCTCCTCTGGCAGGCCTCCTCTCAGGCAGAAGTACACGTAAAGTGTTAACCAACTGAGAATGTCCCACAATGGCAGATACTATAACGGAGTAAACCCCATACACTGTCCACTGCCAAGAGATTCCCAGATTCTAAATGGAGCTCCATTTCCCCACATTTACAGCTGCCCAAAGGCAAGAGTCACAGTCTCTCTGCAATGATTCCACCTACTCCACTGGTTAGCCCAGCCCCAGCCAGCCTCTCAGGTAGATTAGCAGGGCAGATTTCATCAACCTCAAAAATACTGTTTGCTTGTTGCTTCATTCTGTCCCCTCATCCAGCCAGGAATATCATCCCAAATCCCCACCTCTTCCCAGACCCCCCCATCCTGTCTTTACAGTCCCAGCACTTAACTCAGCGGTGCCAGAGATCCCTTTATCCATCAGTGGAGGGCTGCTTGCTTGTTTGTCCAACTTGTTTTCTGAGTCTCGGCTAATTGTAACAGACACTGGAATGTTGAAGGAACACAATGAAGGGCTTTTTCATTCGGATGGCCCAGCCCATCTATTGCTTCTTCACACTTCTGACTCAACCAGGGGTTAGAAAAGCCGAGCCTGTCGAGCCTGTCGATGGCAGGACTGCCACTCTGATGGGGCCCCACACCACTCTGAAAGGCCCCACTGCAGATAAGAGCCTAATCACTGGCCCCTTCCCTAAATAGAATGACTTCTTCAGGCTAATGCTACCTCCAATCCTACTCCTAAAAGCAGGGAGGGAGAAACACCCAGGAAAGCAAGTTTGCAGAGATTAGTCCCAAAGACTGCAAGTGAAAAAGAGTAAAAACAAGCTTGCCTAGGGGCGCCTGGGTGGCTCAGTGGGTTAAAGCCTCTACCTTCGGCTCAGGTCATGATCTCAGGGTCCTGGGATCGAGCCCCACATCGGGCTCTCTGCTCTGCAGGGAGCCTGCTTCCTCCTCTCTCTCTGCCTGCCTCTCTGCCTAGTTGTGATTTCTCTCTGTCAAATAAATAAAATATTTAAAAAAAAAACAAGCTTGCCTAGCAGACCACTCAATTTAAACAAGCTCCGTGACCTGCCTCAGTGCCCTGCCAGCTTTCTTCACTCCCTACTGGGCATCCCTCCCACCTACAAACTAATATCCCTGTTATTACGTAGTAATAACAGGACTCACGGCTGACTTCATCTCTCCTTGACTTAGCTCTCCCAGTCACCCCGATAACCTGTGACACCTCTCCTCAGTTTGCTCCTTTTATCAGACTCTTCTTAGTCAGCCTTGGAAAGGAAGGGTCCTCCTAGAATTTACCTTGTCCTAAGAAGAGAAGTGCACACGAAATAGGGAAGAGAGAAGAAAAAAGAATAAATGTTTCCTGATTCATATTTTAGTAATTTTTTCCTTTATCTGATTTAAGATTCTTGAGTCTTGTGTCTTCTGTCTTCATATTCTGGTCTCTAAAACATTTTGAATGCACTAATAACCTAAGCTAAAATTAACTGAGCATCTACTGTAACTCAGTTAACAAGTAATGTGCTAAGAACTTTAAATATAATTTCATCTAATCCCAACAATTCTCTAAGGTATTATCATCTCCGTTTTAGAAATGAAAATACTTTTAAAAGGCTAAATAACTTGGAGGCACCTGAGTGGTGCAGTCAGTTAAGCATCTGACTGTTGGTTTTGGCTCAAGTTATGATCTCACAGTCTGGAGACTGAGCTCTGCCTCTGGCTCCATGCTCAGCAGGGAGCCTGCTTAAAACTGTCTCCTGGCCCCTCTGCCCCTCTCCACGCCACCACCCACTCCCCACCCGAACTCATGCATGCTGTTATGGCTCTTTCTTTCTCTCTGAAATAAACAAATATTTTTTAAAGGCTAAATAACTTGACCAAGATTATGTATCCATTTGTCCAGCTCCAAAGCCACACCTCCTGTTACACCCTACTGTTTCTGAGAGGGACCTAATCCAGAATAACTACACTGCCATGGGGGAGCTATATATTTAAGGTGGTTGAATATTCCTGGGAAGATTAAAAAATAAAAATACTTGACTAAAGCCAAATAGAGATTTAGGGCATATCCCAAATGAATATGTGGGGTAACTTTTAGAAATACTAAATAATTTCATAGTCTGAAAGTCAAAATAATCATCCCTGAGTAAGGTCTGCAAAGGTAAATCAAAGGCGGCCTTCTCCTGATTCCTTTGGCATCCAAGCAGAATCTATTTCCTGTGAAGGCATTACAGACTGAGGAAGTTAGGGGAGAGAGTCCTGGGGATAGGGTCAGTCTACCTGCCAGGAGACACAAGCCTTCCCTCCTAGGAGGTCCTGAGCCTCAAAAGGGAAGCTACCACTAACAGCAAGATTTTGATTAAGACAGTCAGCTCTTTTTTTTTTTTTTAAAGATTTTATTTATTTATTTGACAGACAGAGATCACAAGTAGGCAGAGAGGCAGGCAGAGAGAGAGAGGAAGAAGCAGGCTCCCCGCTGAGCAGAGAACCCGATGCGGGGCTCGATCCCAGGACCCTGGGATCATGACCTGAGCCGAAGGCAGAGGCTTTAACCCACTGAGCCACCCAGGCGCCCCAAGACAGTCAGCTCTTAATTATTCAGAGGAGACCGGCCCGAGCAGTGATTACCCAGGTCATCCCCCTTCTTTTTTGACCAACTTTTAGTCATGTCATTGGTCACTGGGTGTCCAGCAATGTTAGAGGCAGGAAAAAAGTGAATCTGACTGCTACCTGCGGAATTTAAAATCTTGAGTGGGGAAAAAAATAAAAATAAAAAACAAAATGCTGAGTGAAAGAAATCCAAGCCAGTATTTCCACACATGGCTAGAAGTTATCAGAGAATTTACAACTATTGGCTTTCTTAAAATAGCACAGAAAATCAAAGCTATACATTTATTTCCTTAAATACCAGAATCACCCACTGTTAAGGATATTAAAGTGGATGCAGAAGTCTTTCCTTCTAATGTGTAAGACAATGATTCATAATAAATCACTAACTTTTTGTATATTCCCACACTGGCTTTTTCACATTTTTTCATTCCCAACTGTAAAGATAAATATTTATATTTTGTTCCTGCAGCATATTGGAAATTACTATGTCCTCAATGATATATTTTGTGAAAAAAGTATCATAAGGATAGTAAACAATTATATTGTCTTTGGGGTGCCTGGTTGGCTTAGTCAGAAGAGCATGCAACCCTTGAACTCAGTCATGAGTTCAAGCCCCACATTGGGGGTAGAGATTACTAAAGATTACTAGAGATTACCCCCATATTGGGGGTAGAGATTACGAAAAAACAAACAAGCAAACAAACAAATCCCACAATTATATAGTCTTTACTATGTACAGAATGTATTCTAAAAACTAACTCAAAACAACCATGCAGTATTATTAACCTCACTTTATGGATGAGGAAGCACAGACCCAGACAGACTGATGTCAATCTGCGAGCAGTGGCAGAGGTAGGATGGTAACACAGGTAGCCTGACCCAGAACCTCAACCGCAATTCCATGTCACCACATCCAAGTGGAGGCCAGATGATCACACTGCCAGAAGCACAGGAAATTAGAGACCTTAGCCTTTATTCTTCTCATTCAGACGGGGAAAAGTGCAGAGGAAGTAAGTAACCCGTCTAGCATCTCCTGTAGACAGCAGAAGAACCAGGACTGGGGCTACTGCGTGGCTCAGTCAGTTAAGTGTTTGCCTTCAGCTCAGGTCATGATCTCAGGGTTCTGGGATTGAGCCCGCATTGGCCTCCCTGCTCAATGGGAGCTTCTCTCTTTCCCTCTGCTTGCTGTCTCTCACTTGCACCCTCTCTCTCAAATAAACACATAATATCTTAAAAAAAAAAAAAAAAGAAAAGAAAGAAAAGCCAGGACTTAGAACCCAGTTCAAGGGTCTTCCTACATACCACACAGATCTAGAAAAAAAAGCTAAGGAAAGAAAAAGGCAAAGCCTCCACCTTGATTAAGACAGCTAATGGTTTAGTTATTTGAGTAAAGATATAGTAGATACATGACCATTTATTTATTTATCAAGAGCCTATTACAACAAATTTTTAGATAAGATGAATGGAAGAGGCACAGCTAATGTCATAAATGGAGGGATAAACATTCAAAACAATCTCAAAAAGTGATACAAAATCTCATAGGACAAAATGGAACTAGGATACTTGTGTCTTGTACTGAAGTTCAAGAAAACTAAAGGCACAGCAGTGTCTAGAGGGGAGATAATAGCAATTCATGTACCAGGTTTGACCATTTTATAACAGATCTTAAGTTTAACAGACCCAGCAGTGTGATGGAGCTGCTGAAGAGGGGAGGGGAGGGGAGGAGAGAGGAGAGGGGAAACAGAGGGGAGAGAGGAGAGAGAAAAGATAAGGTGATGCAATCTTAGGTCGTACTTCATATGGTCCAGATCCAGGGATTATAGCTGGTCTTCCTAGTGGGATGTTAGAAATGGAAAGAACCTTAAGAGACTGGACTGTCCAACTCTTTTATTTTGCAGATAAAGAAAACAAGACCCTAGAGAGAGACACATCTGTCCTTTGGCAAACACGCAAAAATTCAAAGGTTCTTCTCAAGGAACCATAAAGCTTTTTTTCCTGTCTATGTTACCACAATGTGAGATATTAATAAACTAAAACACAGGGCAATTCTGTATCATTCAATTAATCTATATCGAGCACCTACCTTAGACCACATGTCAAGCTAAGCCAAGCCCTATAAGTACATAAATGAATAAGACAAATTCCCTGCTACAGCTTATATCTAGTGCTATCTTAATTCTTTCATTTTATTTGTTCGAGTAACATTTACTGACAGCTATTTTGTCCCAGACACTTGGGAAACTGAAATGAGTAAGAGTCCCTGCTCTTAAAGATCTTACAGTCTAACAGACTCGAATTAGTGGAGAGCGAGAGACAAACAGAGCAAGCTGACAATCCAGGTTTGAGCAAGAAGCACTAGCACTGTGCTGCTGGCGCACAGAAGAACTACTCTCACTTCAGTGGGGAAGGCTTTCTAGAGGCACTAACTACTTACCTTGAAGGACAAGTATCAAGTAGTCCAGTTGAAAAGAGGGTACGGGCATTTGGGGTAGAGATATACAAGTTTTTAAACGAGGCTGGTGTACTAGGTGCTTGTAAGGCCAAGAGAGGAAATGGAACTAGTGAAATAGGCAGGAGGCAGATCATAAAAACACTTTTTTTTTTTTTAAAGTAATCTCTACACCCAACATGGGGCTCAAACTTATGACCCTGAGATCAAGAGTTACATGCTCTACCCACACAGTTAGCCAGGGCACCCCATAAAAACACTTTCATGTCATGCTGAAAAGTTTGAATTTTCTTCTAAAAGCAGAGAGGAAGCATGGATGGATTTTATGCAGGAGAGTGATACAGACAGCTCTCTATTTTAGAAAGGTAACTCTGGCAACAGTTAGAACACAGGTGGGTGTGGGGAAGAATATAGGGGAAATAGATTATTTCAACAGCCCAAGAGAAAAATAATGAGGATACAAACTAAAACAGTGGGAAGTTTTGGGGATAATGAGATAATATATGTAAATATAAGAGTGGAAGGGCTATATTGAAAACTATTTAAAAATCTAAATACTGGGGCACCTGAGTGGCTCAGTGGGTTAAGCCCCTACCTTGAGCTCAGGTTATGATCTCAGGGTCCTGGGATTGAGCCCCATATCAGGCTCTCTGCTCAGCAGGGAGCATTCTTCCACCTGTCTCTCTGCCTTCTAGTGATCTCTCTGTCAAATAAATAAATAAAATCTTTAAAAAATATATCTAAATACTAACTGAATGCAAAGTTGTCTTACAGGTATTACATGATTTCAATACAAACAGTCTGTGTCTTCCTGTATCTTGTTTTTATCCACTGAAGATATGGTGACTTGGGAACGTGGTTGTAAAAGTCATGCACTTATGTAACCAGAGCTCATCAGTGGACCCATAACACCCAGAAAAAAACAAAAAAACAAACAACAACAACAAAAAACAAATAAGGAAAATGAAGTAATAGTGATCAGTGATTCCTTCCCATGTTTCTGCTGTACTCCCTTCACCTCTCCACATGCATACCTAGCCTCCAAATTTTCCAAGCAAAAACAATCCATTTAACTATTCAAAGGAATACTAGAATAATAAGGAGTTAGCAAATCGTATACAGTCAATGGAAAGGGAAGTGTCCACTGGCAAAGACAGCCTTCAAACCTAAGCAAGCCTGACACCTAGAAGAGAAAGTAGACTTGATCTTTCCCAGGCAGAATTTGGACTAATGCGCCTAAGTTACAAAGAGGCAACTTTCAACTTAAAAAAGAATTCCCCAGTTCACCAACAGAATGAATAGTCCAAAGATTCTATGTTTTATAATCACTTTTTCAAACAAATCTTATATGCAACTCAACTTACAGAACATATAAAAACATTGTTTAAAAAAACAAATAGGGGCGCCTGGGTGGCTCAGTGGGTTAAGCCGCTGCCTTCGGCTCGGGTCATGATCTCAGGGTCCTGGGATCGAGTTCCGCATCGGGCTCTCTGCTCAGCAGGGAGCCTGCTTCCCTCTCTCTCTCTCTGCCTGCCTCTGTCTACTGCGATCTCTCTCTGTCAAATAAATAAATAAATAAATCTTTAAAAAAATAAAATAAAATAAAATAAAAAAATAAAAAAACAAATAAAGGGGCGCCTGGGTGGCTCAGTGGGTTAAGCCTCTGCCTTCGGCTCAGGTCATGATCTCAGGGTTCTAGGATCGAGCCCCGTGAACCCCGTGTCGGGCTCTCTACTCATCGGGGAACCTGCTTCCCCCTCTCTCTCTGCCTGCCTCTCTGCCTTCTTATGATCTGTCTGTCAAATAAATAAATAAAATCTTTTAAAAAAAATAAAAGCAGTGTTTAATAGTATAAATCAATTTTACGGGTTCAAATTTATGTTACTTATTTTAAAGCTAAATGATATAACCAGTCAAGGAATTTTTATTAAAATTAGAGATGAATTAATTACAGTTATATCAGCCTCAGCATCCAGTCTATTTCTATGTTGCACGTTATCACAGTGAACCCTTTTTTAAAAACTGGTTCATATGAATAGGAACAAACAGTAATAGTTTCACAGTGTGCCTGGTAATCTCAGGATATTATTCAAAAAAATTGATACAAGAGCCTGAAAGAATAGCAGAAATATGTTTCAAAGTCAAATACCTTGGATATCTAAAATTGTGTACACTCTTTATAATATGTAAATATGACTAAAAATGTGCTACAAGAAGCACAAGATCTTTTAGTACACACTCAGCCAACATTACAGTGTCATCACCTGGCCATGTGTTACCCACTCAGGACTAAGCACCTGAGCCCATACAACTGAGCCTTGCTTAGAGTTTATCAGGCATAGGACCTATGTTCTGCAGTATGTCCTGCAACAGGGAGACACTCCCAATTTTAAAAAAAAAAAAAAAGATGAGATGAAAAGATACAAACTTCATTTTTTTAGTAAAATGTACATTTATAAGCAGTTGAAATATATACTTAGAGATGGTGGAGAAACTTTATTCTGATGATGTCCAACTAGCAGGTAGTACATGAGAGCATAGACGTTCCTTTTAAATACATTTCAAATAGATAAAATACATCTCAAAATTGAAATTAAAATAAATGGGTACAGAATCTCTTAAGCACTTCTACAGAAGTTTTGGTAACCATAATCTCCAATTACAAAACCCCTAATTCAATTTGACAGATAAAGTGAATACGGTACCTTCCCAATTAATTATTAGATACTAGAACCAAAGTTATTTCACAGAAACAAAAAGCTTTTACAATTTATTTTTCTTTTTATTTCAATGCATTTTATGGCTATTTATGAAATTCATTTTCTAAAGCATAAAAAAGAAAGCACGTAAAAGATACGTCTCCAATTTCTAAGTGTCATAGAAAATCCCATACTGAAGATAAACTTTTAAAATATTAATCAATTAGCGGTTTAGAGATGTCATTACCACAGTGCACAAGGAAAGAAAAGGAGCAGCCTTCTCCTGGATGGTAATTACTTTCTCATTGCATATGAAATAGTATATATGGCCGAATAATTCATGCCTGCCTATTCCTTTCTAAGTTCCAATCCAGGCTTTACATTTCAGGAAAGTCACTTTGGGCTACCTCTTTAAACACACCACCACACAAGCAAATATATTTCTAAATGTCTGTTTTTGCTGATATAGACACATGCTGGGATCTGAATATTTAGTCAAAAGCTTTTCTGGGACTTACTGGAAAGGACACTGGGGAATGACTGATTCTAATTCTAATTCTAATTCTGTCAAGCATTCATGAACTTTTAATAGAAAGTAAAGTGATAAGTCATCGAGTCTGCATCATAACTTTTAAGATACAAAGGAACAAGTATCTTAATACGTTGGCTTAAAGGTAGCAGGGGGATCACAAGGACAGTACGGAAGGCACGGAGATCCAAGCAAGGGTGGACTCCAGAAAAAGTTAGACTTTATTAATCCTCAACCATGGAGATTTAGAATCAGCTAAATTTGAGGCTGATTCCTGCACTGGGCTTTTAGAACTCAAAGGAATATAATGTAACTAATAGCAAACAGGAGAAGAAAGAGGGCTCTGCTAGCATCTTTTTTTTTTTTTTTTTTTTTTTTTTAAGTATCAGGGGCTGACTCCCTGGAGACAGGAACAGTTAACTTCCTCGCATTGAACAGGATGACTTACATAAACAAGTAAACTATATGGCTGCCTGAGGGGAAAGGAACCATTTTAATTCTATCGAAGAGAACAGAGGCACCTTGGCAAGGATACCACTTAGCCCTTCCTCTCACTAGCTTTTCTTCCTCTGCCTTTTCTCACCCAAAAATACACCAAATCCAGAAACTTCTCTAATCCCACAGGTTTTCTCATATCTCTACATAGAAGAGGGTGTTAGAATTACTATATGCTTTTGGTTAAAAACAAAGATCCAGAAGCCACTTTGAAATTGTGAGAAAGTAGGGAAAGGAAGAGCTTGATTCTCGGAGCAAGGACCCAGGTCAGCACAGTTGCCACTTCCCTCAGCTTGGAGCCCAGACGTCACCTCATCAAACCAGCACCCTCTAGCAGAGAGCCACAGACAGTGGGGAAGAGTTTGGGTCTCACACTGGTCCGAGGGCAGCCCACTTTCCTCAGCAGATCCACATATACACGAAGATCTGACAGCACCCCAGTTGAAAAGAGGTACTGGCCCTTTAAGGACAGCCACTAGGAAGCCCTCTGTTACTTACCCCACCCTCAAAAAGCCCCACAGCCGATTTAAAGAATAACTCCCCATCACAAGTTACCTGCTCTGCCTCTGGCACATCTCTTCCAGTAGAGAACGCCCGCAATTCCAAGAACGTGGGTCAAAATAAAGATGGTTGATGGCAAATAAGATGAATCTAAGAGAGGCATTTCCAGGCCGGTCCTTCCTCCTTCCCTGAGTTTAGCCACAAGCCCACAGCTCAGCAGGCCTCTGAATGCCTTTCTCCTGAGGTTACTGCTGTCCCAAACTATCAGCACAGAGGCAGCGGCCCACAGCACATAGTTGTCAGTAACTTCCTGGCGGCTTCTCCTCCATCTCGTCGCTGCCTTTCAGCAGGCAGTACTAGATGGGGCTAAAACTGCACAGTGTATCTCAGACAAAGCCCAGGAAACAACTGGCCAGAGGGGGAGGGGGAAGGGAAGGAGGAACCAGGAGAGTGAAAAGGAGCGCCTAAGCTAGGGCTGAGCTGACTCAAATTCTATCTTTGGCATCCTCTGTTCAGCTTAAACAAACAAACCTCAGACCCCTGTACAAGAAGGGAGGGTGTCAGAGGACGTCATGCTCTTAACTTTCCATTCCCAGCCCAGCTGGAATACCAGACTTCAGGATGGAGCCAAAAGAAAAAAGTCACAGAATTACTAGGGAATCACTTGTGGGGAGGAGGCAAAGTACACAAGGATGTATTTTAAGTATCCATGAGTCCCTGGCCGGTTGGAGGGCAACCCTTCCACACCCATGGCCTAGAAGGAGGAGGCAAGGGACCCGAAGATCATTATGGAGAGGATCACATACACAACAAGCTCCATGAGATAGATCTGACACACAGCATGATGAAGATGAACCAAGGAGGACAAAAAACCAGCGTGTTTTCAGAGCTGGAAAATCCACCATTAGCTGCCCAAGGGGATATGGGGATGCTCAATGACAGCAGAAAACAATGCCTTCCAACAAAACAACGGCTTGCTTACAAATGAAAACTTGATATGGAGGCTGTAGCAGCAACTGAAAACACTTTACCACTACGTACCTACTAGAATGACTAAAATTAAAAAGATCGACAATATCAAGTCTTGGCAAGGACATGAAGCAACTAGAACTCTCATACACGGCTGGTTGGGGTATAAATTAGCACAACCCCTCTAGTTTGGCAATTTCTTATAGAGTTAATTATACACATATCAAACAACCAAGCAGTAACACTGCTAGGATTTACCCAAGAAAAGTGAAAACATGTGTCCACACAAAGATCTGTACGTGAAAGATATTAGTAGCTGTGTTCAAAATAATGAAAATCTGGAAACAGCCAAAAGGCCATCGACTGGTGGACTAATAAACGAATCCTAGTGTGTCCATACGGTAGACTATAACACAGCAATAAAAAAGGAATAGACTACTGATAAAACAGCATGGATGGATCTCAAAAGCATTATACTACATGAAAGAAGCCAGACACAAAAGGCTACATACTGTAAGGTTCCATCCATATGACATTATGGAAAAGCAAAACTACAGGGATGGAAATCAGGTAAGTTGTTCAAGGCCTGGGGGTGAGGAAAGGAAGTGACTACAAAAAAACACAAGGGAACTTTTGTGGCGATGGTTCCATGACTGTATACATTGGTCAAAACTTACTGGATTGTATGCCCAAAAGGGTGAGTTTTGTTGTACACAATTTATATATACTTCAGCAAACGTAACGCATGGAAAGACTGGAAAGAAGTTCACACAACCTAAGTTGAATATGCAAAGGCCTCACAGTACCACCGCTCCTCTTTTCATCTACTTTTCTCTGAAGAGATATTTTTATAAAATAAAGTGTGGACATACAACATAACCCAGCAGCCAGGAGCACATCTAACACCCTCTGTGACAACTTTCACTCAGGGAAGAGTTACAGCTTCTCTTGCTAACAAACTAGCTCCTTATTCATTCCTAAGGTGCCTTTTACACTATGGTATGTAAATATGCTACATTCTCTCACAAATAAGCTTTAAAAAATGCAAATTGCCTTAATACCTGTAAAGTTACCTTTATTTATTTTATTTATTTTTTTAGAAGGGGGAGGGGCAGAGAGAGAGAAAGAGTCTTTTTTTTTTTAAATTTTATTTATTTATTTGACAGACAGAGATCACAAGTAGGCAGAGAGGCAGGCAGAGAGAGAGGAGGAAACAGGTTCCCTGCTGAGCAGAGAGCCCGATGCGGGGCTCCATCCCAGGACCCTGGGATCATGACCTGAGCTGAAGGCAGAGGCTTTAACCCACTGAGCCACCCAGGCGCCCCCGAGAGAGTCTTAAGCAGGGGCTCAAAGCCAAGCGCAGAGAACAATGCAGGGCTTGATCTCACAACCCTGAGATCATGACCTGAACTGAAAACAAGAGTCAGACACTTAACCAACTGAACCATCCAGGCAGCCCAACCTTTTTTTGTTCAAAGTTACATCTTAAAAAATAAATAAATAAAAGGGAAGTGTTTTAGCAAATAATCTACTAACCAAAAAGATGATAAAGGGCCCTTGAGGGGAACAAATACAATATGAATATTTTAATATGGCATCCAGATCATCTATAATTTTGTCCTTATCTATACCTCGTTCATCAAATATTTACTGTTTACTATGTTCCAGGCACTGTTCTAGACATTGGGAACACAGTAGTGAACAAAACAAAGACCTTGCTCTCACACTTATATACCAGTAGGAGAAGATGGAAAATAAATACAAACAAGCAAATACATTAGTTTGTCACACAAATACAATGAAGAATACTAAAAGAGATGAAGAAGAGAAGGGAGTGCCAGTGGGGTCAAGTTTCCAGTTTCATGTATAAGATGTTCAGGGAAGGCGTCTCTAATAAGATGGTATTAAAGCAGAGATCTAAAGAATATGAGCTAACAAACCATATGGTTTGTTAGCTCTTAGCTATCTTAGCTATCTAGAGAAAAAATGAGCCAGACTTTTTAAGAAGTGCAAAAATCCTGAGGCAGAAGTAGGTGTGTTGTGCTCAGGGAACATGGAGAAAACTCTATTGGTTGGAGCTCACAGAGAGAAGGGGAGAATGTCAAGAGATGAAGCAAGAGAGATTATCAGACCACCTATAGCTGTATAAACCACTTATAAAGACTTTGGCTTTTATTCTAAGGGAAGTAGGAAAGTTTTGTGTGAGAGAATGACATGATTTAACTTAGGGTCTTCAAAGAATCACCCTTGCTGCTATATTGAGAACAGACTTGGCAAGGATGGGAGCTGGGCCACTAGTTAAAATGCCATTCCAATAAGCCAAGTGAAAACTGGTGGCTGAAAAACAATAGCTAGGACCAGAGTGTGGTGTTAGAGCTGGTGAGATGTGGTCACATTCTGGATAAATTATAAAGAAAGAGTCATCAGGATTTGCTCATAGACTGGATGTGAGGTGAGCACAGAAAGGACAGAGTCATGGCTTCAAGAGTTTTGGCCTGAGAAACTGAATGAACAGAACTGCTACTTCCTGAGATGGGAAAGACTGCCAGAGACGCAGAGGGTTTGGGACTCACTGGTGGTTGTAGTTGTTCTTTCTTGGGGGAGGTGGGGTACAGGCAGGAATTCTCTTTTGGATGCAGTAGGTTTGAAGCACCTAGTTGATATACCAGTGGAACTCTGAAAATGCAACTGAATATACGAATCTAGAGTTCCAGGAGAGATCCAGGATGAGTTTCAAAGCCAGGAAACTGGATGAGATCACCTGGGGAGTGAACAGAGAGAAGAGACCAAGTGCATAGGGTAAGTGCTGGAAACCCTACAACATTATATGGGGAAGAGGAAGAACCACCAAAAAAGAAGCCAATGGATTAGGAAAATCAAAAGAGCATGATACCCCAGAAGCCAGGGGAAGGAAGTGTTTTAAGAAGTGATAATTAGGGGAAAAAAAAAAAAAGAAGTGATAATTAGGGGTGCCTGGCTGGTTCAGTTGGTGAAGCATGTGACTCTTGGGCTCAGAGTTGGGGGTTCGAGCCCCATGTAGGATATAGAGATTACTTAAAAATAAAATCTTAAAAAAAAAAAGTAGTAATTAACCATGCCAAAGCTCTTCAGATGTCATGATGAGAATTGAGAATGGACCACTGAATTTAGCAATGTGGAGGTTGCTGGTGACTTTAATAAGGGCAGTTTTGACGCCAGAAAAGGCTGGCTGGTTGTGATTAAAGAGGAATGGGATTTATAGGGATATGATGAACAGCATGGTGACTACAGTTAAAAATTTAAAATGGATAAGTGAAAGTTGTTAAGAGAGTATATCTTAAATGTGCTCATCACAAGAAAGAAAGAAAAAAAAATCTTTTGGTAACTATATAAGGTGACAAATGTTAACCAGACTTCACTGTAGTAATCAAGTCACAATACATGCAAATATCAAATTATTATGTTCTCCACCTGAAACTAATATAATGTGTCAACTATATTTCAATTTTTATAATTTTTAAAAGTTAAATGTAAAAAAGAAAGACTGGGAGAAGAGAATTAGTGACAACAAAGTAAAAACTACTCAAGGAATTTTGCTACAAAACAAAAGCAGAGAGAGAGAGAGATGCCGGGTCAAGAGAACTTTTCTTGACATGTGAAATGTATCAGCATTTGCTGAAAGGAATAAGTGCAACAGAAGGAAAACGGATAGTACTATCCAGGGGAGACTAAGCTGGAGCCCCCTCTGGAGCAGGGCTCTCTTCTGAAACAGAACATTTCATTCATTCAATTTAAAAACACAGAGCATCATGCTAAACACAGTGGACAGAAAGATGATGATGACACACCCCTTACTGTGGAGAAGCCTTGAGCTGTGACAGCCAAAGACTTGCTTGGAAGGGCATTTATTATAATATACTATACCAATACTACAATACACACTGATTGAGTGGCTACTAGAAAGCACCTTCACATCTCTTACTTCATTTAATCCTGATAATATTATTAGGATTAGTTAATATATTATATATTATTAATTAATATTATAAGTGGGGATATTTTATAAAGCAAGAACTTGGGGTTTATAACACTGTGTCACCTGTACTCAAATTTTTTTAGATCATAAATAAAAAATAACTTTTTAAAAAGAACTTGAGGCTCAGAAAATTCAAGTTATTTTGTCCAAAGTCACAAAGTAAGAGGATGAACTGGCATCTGAACTTTTATTTGTCTGATTTTAAATCAATATATTTTATCACACTGTCTCCCTTTGCTAAAATGTTCTGGCAAACTAAGTACAATAACTTGCAGTTAAACAATTTAAATATTTATATGTTTGGAATACTTCCTCTTTACAAGACAGTCTGTACATAGCCCCACCCGGCTCCAAGGAAAGAATCTCAACTTCGACCCAAACGTCAGAGCGCTGGTACTGTCTGTATCACCCATTGTACAATTTTCTTTTTGCAATCTTATAAATATCTTCACCATATTTTCATTTCCCAAAGTGAAAGCCATGTCTCTGCCTTATTCTACTACCAGAAGCCATTGCAGAACTGTCTTAATTAGAAAATTATGTATCATGCTTGTGCCATTCAAAAATACCTAGGAAATCTGAAGAAAAAAATCCAAAGCACTCAAATGTCAAGACACATTCTGAACCTACTGTTATTATTAGAGAAGACAATGAAAGGTATCCAAAGTCATTTGCTCCTCATAAGATGGCATGCTATACCTTGGACACACCATTTTTCTACATATGACAGGTAAAAAATTTGTTTCCAGGCTTTATGTATATGTTATGTTTGTCTGAAGAAAGAAAGAAGAGGAGGAGGACTGCCTTTGTGAAAATAAAATGAATTTTCCACTTAGCAAAACTAAGATGGATCTGTGTGCCGTCATTAATAGGAAGTGGTTAGAGGCTGGCAGGAGGGAGTGACTGGGGTTTTTTTAGAGATCATTTATTATACAAAGAATGGGCCATTTAAAGTCATATTTAGCACCCCCCAAGATATCCCTTCCGTATAGTCACTGGGCAGGGCCCCAAACCTCCAAAGAAGCCCTGTAACAGCAAGACTGTAAACTTCATGAAAGATTTTAGACCTGCTTCTCTCTAGGATTACTTCACTCACAAGAATTTAAGATGATCACCCACAACCATTACCCACAAGAAATCTCAAAACAAGGCAACACCCCAGAATCACTTTCGTGTCTGTGACTGAGATGAAAGCAAGCCCATGAGAAGGGCTGCTGCAACTGTCACTCATGGTGCCACAGAGTTAGACCTGGTCTCAAAACAACTGACATCCACAAGCTTCTTAACTTGAGCAGATGGAGACTAAAAATTTAGGACCCATCTAAAAGACTGACATCCGGAAAAATCATGCTTACAAAGACAAGACTTTTTTCAAACAACAAATATATCTGATATTAAAAATTTGGTAGAGACTAGGGGTGCCTGAGTGGCTCAGTCGGTTAGGCATCTGACTCTTGGTTTCAGCTCAGGTCATGATCTCAGGGTCTTGGAGCCTGCTTAAGATTCTCTCTCTCTCTCCGGGTACCTGGGTGGCTCAGTTGGTTAAGTGTCTGCCTTTGGCTCAGGTCATGATCCTGGAATCACAGGATCGAGCCCAGTTCGTCAGGCTCCCTGCTCAGCGGGGAGTCTCCTTCTCCCTCTCCCTCGGCACCCGCCCCCCCCAACTTGTGTGTTCTCTCTCTCTCACTCTCTCAAATGAATAAATAAATGAAATCTTATAGGAAAAAAAAAGATTCTCTCTCTCCCTCTGCCCCGCCTCTCCACTCAACAGGCACACGTGCTCAAGCGCTCTCTTTAAAAAAAAAAAAAAAAAAAAAATTGGTAGAGATTAGCATATGGCTGATAGCATTGGAAACCCAGGGCTTCTGGGAATCAAAACCTGGCCCTGAACTCTGGTCATCAGTCTCTTCCCATAAGTCCAGTAGGCATCTACCTACAGATAGGCAGAGGATCTGCGCTTCACAGGAGCTAATCAGGAGACACTATGGCTCTTGACTCTAATGTAGAGCAATGCAACATTGTGACAACAATCAACATGCAAAGGCCCAAAGTATCTACATAATATTCTACATACCCAAGTGTCACTGAAAAAAATATTGTTAGAAAACTCTTTCTCCCAAATTTCTTGCTCAGTAACCTAGATGACATGAGCATTACAGTAGCATGGCAACTACAGGCTCAGTCTGAAGCCACACTGCCTAAGCTCAAATCCAGGCTCTACTATATATGTCACATCAGCATCTTAGGGCAAATTATTTAATTAATCTCATAGAGTCTCAATTTCCTCATCTGTAAAATGATGATACTTACAGTATGGGTCTCAAAGAGCCGTAGCAAGGATTAACTAAATGCATTTAAGGTGCTTAGATAGTGCCTGGCATACAGTATGTGCTCAATAATTACTGGCTACTATTATTATTTGGAGAAGCAGCATACAAACCACATCTGACCACAAAGACCTCTGAATATTGCTCAGACTGTACAAAACCTTAATAAATTGATAATTCACCCAATTTTCCTAATCTCAGTCTCCAACTTGCCAATTCTGTCTGCATTCCCTGACACATGCATAATGACCAGTACATCTTAATGCTCAATGAATGTTCATTTGTAATTTCATTCTAAAACTTCTAATTCCCCACTGTCAGCAAATTAAATCCAAAACTCTCTGGCTTCACAACATTTTCCTCATTTACTCTGGAATGGATTTCCTTTCCATTTCCACAAGTCAAAATCCCATTTGTATGGACCAGCTTGTAAGACAATACTTCCACAGAATTTTCCCTGGTGACTCCCTCCATCCCAGTCAGAAGTAAACTTCTCCCTCTCTTGAGATTATATTATACTTTATATGTGTGTTTAATTTTTACTCTATCACTAAAGTTTTTGAAGCTAGATGAATTCTCTCTTATAAGAAATCTCATCACTAAACAACTATTTCTAGGGCGCCTGGGTGGCTCAGTTGGTTGGGCAACTGCTTTCAGCTCAGGTCATGATCCTGGAGTCCCTGGATCGAGTCCCACATCGGGCTCCCTACTTGGTGGTGAGTCTGCTTCTTCCTCTCACCCTACCCTCTCTCGTGCTCTCTCTCTCTCTCATTGTCTCTCTCAAATAAATAAGTAAAATCTTAAAAAAAAAAATTAAATAAACAGCTTCTTGTGTAATGAGTGAATTAATTAATTAGTGAACATGACTGTCAGAAGAGCACTGTGAGAGCCAGGGGTATAAGTGTGGAACACACTGGAAGAGCTAAACAAGGTCCAGTAAACCATGAAGATTCACAAAATTTAAGCATTTCTTGGGAATGCATCTATTCTGACTGCAAAAACATACAACAGAGAGCAAATGCCTGGAAAAATATTCATCTTATGGCAAGAATAACCTAATATGCTACTCTAGATAGGTCCAGCAGATATCACCCACTAACAAAGGAGCTGAACCACTTTTAACAGTGGAATTCCAGGGGCACCTGGGTGGCTCAGTGGGTTAAAGCCTCTGCCTTCAGCTCAGGTCATGATCCCAGGGTCCTGAGATCAAGCCCCACATCGGGCTCTCTGCTCAGCGGGGAGCCTGCTTCCTCCTCTCTCTCTGCCTGCCTCTCTGCCTACTTGTGATCTCTGTCAAATAAATAAATAAAATATTAAAAAAAAAAAAAACAGTGGAATTCCAAATCCACCCGGGAGTTTAAGGGAAAAAGTGACCCCAAGAACACAGTGTAAGTTTTGCTTTTTCTTAAAGCTGGCAAGAAATTGATTTACTGATTCAGAAATTCCATTTCTAGAAATCGCTCCAGACATGGATTCTGCTCAACATCCGAACTCTGGGTGGCATTCTTGTCCAGCTTAGCAATTTAGGTGCTTACCCCTAAAAATGAAAAGAAAAGGGTGCCTGGGTGGCTCAGTCGTTAAGCATCTGCCTTTGGCTCAGGTCATGATCCCAGGGTCCTGGGATCGAGCCCCACATCAGGCTCCCTGCTTGGCGAGCCTGCTTCTCTCTCTCCCTCTGCCTGCTGCTCCCCCTGCTGTGCTCTCTCTCTGTCAAATAAATAAATAAAATCTTAAAAAAAGAGAGAGAAGGAGAAAAAAAAGGAAAGTAAAGGAAATGAGTAAAAATGGAGAGTAAAATGGGTACTGTTCTGTGATAGCACCTAGAAAACTTATTTTTTATTTTATTTTAAAATGGAGGACAGAACGGGGCACCTGGGTGACAGAGTCGGTTGAACATCCTACTCTTGCTTGAATGAAGTCATGAGATCTGGGTGGTGGGACTGAGCCGTACACCAAGCTCTGCACTCAGCAGGGAGTCTGCTTGAGATTCTCTCTTCTTCTGCCCCTCCTGCTCATTCTCTCTCCCAAGCAAATAAATAAATAAATAAAAATTTCAAGGGGCACATGGGTGGCTCAGTTGGTTGGGTGTCTGCCTTCAGCTCAGGTCATGCTCTCAGGCTCCGGGGATCAAGCCCCGCATCAGGCTCTCTGCTCGTTAGGGAGTCTGCTTCTCCTTCTCACATTTCCTCTGTGTGCTCTCTTTCTCTCTCAAATAAATAAATAGATAAAATCTTTTAAAATAAATCAATCTTTTTTTTTAAATGGAGGACAGAAGGCAGTGGCCCACCATTTTTAAAGATTTTTATTTTTAAGTAAACTCTACAGCCAACAAAGGGCTGAAACTTAACAAGACCAAGATCAAGAGGCACATGCTCTACTGACTCAGCCAGTCAGGCGCCCCTAGAAAACTCATTCTTTTTTTTTTTCTTCTTTTATTTAAGAATTTATTTTTACTTATTAGAAAGAGAGAGAAGACAGAGTGGAGGGGGTGTGGTGCATTGGGAGAGGAAAAATCAGGCTTCCCACTGAGCAGGGAGCTGGACATGGGGCTCAATCCCAGGACCCTGGGATCATGACTTGAGCCAAAGGCAGACAGACACCCAATAACTAACGGAGCCACCTGGGCTCCCTAGAAAACTCATTTTTTTTAAGATTTTTTAAAATTTATTCATTTGACAGAGAGATAGAGAGCACAAGTAGGCAGAGTGCAGGCAGAGGGAGAGGGAGAAGCAGGCTCCCTGATGAGGGGAAAACCTGATGCAAGGCTCAATCACAGGTGCCTGGGATCAGGACCTGATCCAAAAGCAGATGCTTAATCAACTGAGCCACTAGGCACCCCTAGAAAACTCATTCTTTTTATTTTATTTTTCAAAGAATTTACTTGACGGGCACCTGGTGGCTCAGTTGGTTAAGTGACTGCCTTTGGCTCAGGTCATGATCCCGGAGTCCCAGGATGGAGTCCTGCATTGGGTTCCCAGCTCCACAGGGAGTCTGCTTCTCCCTCTGACCTTCTCCTCTCTCACTCTCTCTCTTAAATAAATAAATAAAATCTTTTAAAAGGTGGAGGGGGGAGGCACCTGGGTGGCTCCGTCGTTAAGCATCTGCCTTCAGCTCTGGTCATGATCCCAGGATCCTGGGATCAAGCCCTGCATCCGGCTCCCTGCTCGCTGGGAAGCCTGTTTCTCCCTCTCCCACTTACCCTGCCTGTGTTCCCCCTCTCTCTGTGTCTCTCTCTGTCAAATAAATAAATAAAATCTTCAAAAAAAAAAAAAAAAAGGAATTTATTTGAGAGAGAGCAAGCGCAAGGGGCAGGGGAATGGGAGAAGCAGAGAGAGAAGTAGATTCCCCGCTGAGCAGGGAGCTGGATTCGGGGCTCAATCCCAGCACCCGGGGATCATGACACGAGCTGAAGGCAGATGCTTAACTGACTGAGCCACCCAGGTGCCCCAGGAAACTCATTCTTAAACCCAAGTGCCTCTCTCTGCCCAGGGTTCTAAACTTAACACAATCTGTTAGTCAAACCTAGATTCAAATTCTGACTTCACAGTTTCTAGCTGTGTATCTTTGAAGGAATTACTTAATCTTTTTAATCCTCAGTTTCTTCATCTGTAAAATGGGGATAATAAAATCACCTCTTCGTGGTGCTGCAGTGGGGATTAAGTGAGAAACGACATAGACTATTTGGCATACCACAAACACTCACTATTGACTATTTTTTTTTAAAAAAACATTAAACATTAACTCATTAATGTTAGCTGTTGTTATTACTGTAACTCTACTAGAGACTTTATGCCTCAGCAGGTTATTGACCCATCTTCAGTGGCCAGTGCAAAGAGGTTAGTCAAGGTAAAACAAGTGGTATTTAACAGCTCTAAGCCACCAAGTCAACGAATAAATCAAATTAGGCTTCAATGACATTGCTTCAAAAAGGGAAAGGACAAGAATATTTAGTCCATCTTAAAATTCTATTATTATCATAAATAATTTCTCTCTTTGGGATTCTGCTCATTTCCTCCCACAAAGCAATAATGAGACCCTGCTATGAAGTTTTTTCCAGGAAACTCCGGTGGCCAGTATCTTAAATAAATGGAGATAATTCAAGGAAAAGAGTCCTGTCCATGGAGATTGCTCTTGAATTTTGCTAACAATTATTATTTTGTCCAGAAATATTCCTCATTCCAAGTGAATTAATGATGGAGAATTAGCATCTGACTCCTATTCAGCTTAAGCACAATTTTTAAATGCTTTTCCAAATAAAAATGGTTTCTTCCCTTTTCTTTCTTTCTTTCTTTTTTTTTAAATAAAAATGGTTTCAATGGAAAACATCTTTTAGTGTGGTCTGGCTAAGAAACATATGATCCACTTTAATTTCTCTGAGACACCTTGGAACACAAGAGGGCAAAATGGGCATGCAGTTGACAAGGGGTCAAGCCCTCAATAGTAAGAATAAGGTAACCAGCCAGGCCTGAGAATGCAATAGGTAGTTATATTCAAGACTCAGAAAAAGAATCCAGGCCAAGATAAGAGGTAGGTAAGAGAGACCAACTTAAACCATTTATCCATGGAAACCAAGCTTTGCACACAGCTAATTTAAGATCTCTGTGAGACTGTTTTCTAGATTCTGGCAGTAGCCCTCAACAGTAAAGAAGAAAAACTTGCCATCTGAAGACAGACAGACTTGTCAGCTTCTTTAGCCCTGTGGACCCCCTGAGCCTGCTCTGAACCCTAATCCACACACTAGAATCATTTTGGTCTTTTATAGGAGAATCTATCACCAGGCCCTGCTTGTCTTCTAGTTAAAACCTGCTCTCACGAACCCTCACCAGGGTCCAAGGACCAAAGTCAAACGAACGTGCCTGATAGGATCTCCCCTACTATCATCACTATGGTACTAATTATGTGACCCTAGGAACACCACTTAATATTTCCGACCTTCAGTTTCCTAAAATGTACAATGTGTATAAATACACTTATTTCTCAGGGCTGCTGTCAGTAGGTAGGTACACATCAGATGCTTAATAAACAGTTTTCTTCCCCTGTCTCTTTTCTTTTTTTTTTTAAAAAGTCTCTTTCAGTCTTATTTATAAAACCAGTTCCATCTCAGACTTGGTTTCTTGCTTCACCTAGCATCTGGAATAATTTGTTCTTTGGAAACTCGACAGATCCACAAAATTTCTTTTTCTTTTCTTTTTGTATTTTTTATTTTTCTAATTTTGCAAATTTGTTTTTCATGTTCAAAATTAGACATTTTAAAATGACTGATGTACTCCTGAAACTGATAGGACAGTGTATGTTATTTGTACATGAATTAAAATTAAAAACTTGATTAAAAATGGGGCGCCTGTGTGGCTCAATGGGTTAAGCCTCTGCCTTTGGCTCGGGTCATGATCTCGGGGTCCTGGGATGGAGCACCACATCGGGCTCTCTGCTCAGCAGGGAGCCTGCTTCCCCCTCACTTTCTGCCTGCCTCTCTGCCTACTTGTGATTTCTCTCTCTCTCTCTCTCTCTCTGTCAAATAAAGAAAATCATAAAAAAAAATAAAAATAAAAATGATTGAGTTAGCATAAGTAAAATTAAAAGAACATTTCATAACCTTTTCAGTTTCTTTCCATGATGGAATCTTCAAGTAGCTATGGCTTTATAAAAAAAATTGCTTCACCCTACACTCTTTGACTACAAATATTACCAGAGACTACTCCTAACAGGTGGCTCTGTAGGCATCCATTTCTTTTTTTTTAATTATTATTATTTTTTATTTTAACAAACACATAATGTATTTTTATTCCCAGGAGTACAGGTCTGTGAATCGCCAGGTTTACACATTTCACAGCACTGGCATCCATTTCTTTATAGCTTAGGATTACTCCTGGAAATCTCTTAGATCCAGTAGTCACTGGATCCACAAAATTCTTAATACAAGTTCATATTTCTTATTTCTGTTATAATATTAAAAGGGAGGGCACAATGTACAAAGATGCCACAATAAAGATAAGGAATCTGATTGGCCCACACTAAGATTAGTGACAGGTTCTCTAATTTGGAGTTTAAACCCCCAGTGACCCCTACTGGACAAAGATAGATCCAGAAGAGTGAGTTTTATAGCTAAGACAAAGAGATTCTGTGACTGCTTTTATTCTAGTGAAATCTGTACACATAGAACTCCCATTACACAAGCTCAAGCTTGCCTCCAAACCCACACACACGACATAAAAGGCAGCGATGCCAGGTCCAGTTGGCTCACTACTTCCCCGAAAACATGATCACCTCAAAGTTGGTTGGCTTACTGGCTGCCCCAACTAGATCCCCAGTATTCACAGCTTTGTGATGAGTTCTTACAGAAGAAAGAACAGGCAGTGAAGAAGCAGTCACTGGCACATAATCCCTGCCCACCCCCCCACTACCCTACATTTTTCCATTTCCAGAGCTGACTCACTCTCAACTCAGCACAGACTCCCCACCAGCAGTCAGGGCCACTATGTGTGCCCAGTGAGTAATGCTTCCCCAATGCCTCCTCCCAGCTGCCTCTGACTTAACAAGTCATAAAAGGAAATATGGGTAAGAGTTTTAAGGGAAGAGAACACAGGCTCCATCCTGGAGGCAGGGATAGGTCCTTTCATTGCTCTGCAGGGATTCAGAGCTATAGTGAATTCCCTCTAACGGCAGCCAGGTGGCAATGTGGAAACGGCCCAAGGCTGAAACACTGATGAGGCCAATAAATCCTTCCTCTCTCAAATCTGAGGACAACAGATTCTATTTTGTATAAAACCAAAAGTCATGGGCATTAGGCAGAGCCCAAAGCAGCCTACAGGTTGGTTATGGTTTATCTACCATAGACTGCTTGTCTAGCAACAGGTTGCCGTGGAGACTGCAAGCCAGACTCAGCATCAAACTATCTATAATCATCAGCCTTATTTGTAAGGCAAAAACCTAATGAAAACCAAATCTCAGAAAAAGGGAGCAGCCTCTTAAATACCTGCCCATGTACCCTGAAGTTCCCAAAGGAGGGCAATGAAGAAAAGGATGCACTGGGTTTTTGATTAGTGACTGGCACACCCAATATTCAACAAACACTAAACAGACAACAGTTGTAGTTCAACTTTCCCCAATAAATATTCCTGGAGTATCTAAATCTCTTAACCTTATCTCAAACATTTTGGAAATGACTGTCAAGAGCTAGATAATTTTTGACACAACTTACTTTAAAGATACTTTGTTTTTTCCCTAAAGATTTTATTTATTTATTTGACAGAGATCACAAGTAGGCAAAGTAGCAGGCAGAGAGAAGGGGGGAAGCAGGCTCCCTCAAGATACTTTGAAGCAGGGGCTCCTGGGTGGCTCAGTTTGTTAAGCGTCTGCCTTTGGCTCAGGTCATGATCCCAGGGTCCTGGGATAAAGCCCCTCACCAGACTTCCTACTCAGTGGGAGTCTGTGTCTATCTCTGTCTTTCTCTCTCTCAAATAAATAAAATATTTTTTTCTTTAAATATACTTTTTCTTTTGTTTTTTTTGGGGGGCATTGCTTTAAAGATTTTATTTATTTATTTGACAGAGAGAGAGCACAAGTAGGCAAAGTAGCAGACAGAGGCAAAAGGAGAAGCAGGCTCTCTGCTGAGCAGGGAGCCTGAGGGACCCTGGGATCATTATCCAAGCCAAAGGCAGATGCTTAACCGACTGAGCCACCCAGGCGCCCCCCCACCCCCGCAAAAGTTACTTTGAAGCAATAATCCTTGATGAATTATCCAAGAGCAAAACTTCAATTAACTAGGACTCATCTAAATTGGGTTTGCACTCTACTGTTAAGTGAAAAAGAATCACCTCAAATACATAATATCACTGATTTTTTAAAGATGTCCTTGAAATCTGGGCACTTTCAGTACAGTTGCTTACATTTTTCTCTTACCTATAATCCCTCGGTCCCTGATGCCTTGGAATAAAACTATTACCCAGCTCAGTGTTTTATTAAACCTACACTACTGAAGATCCTAATTTATCAAAAGAAGAAGAAGAAGAAAGAACGAACGAACGAACCTACCTATGACATTACCTATGACAAAATATTCTAATTACTAAGACCAAAAAGATATATATAACAATGTTCAAGATGAGTGAAACAGAAAGTACCCTTTGGTTGACCCTGGATTAACAAGAATATTTTATTAACAAGATTAAGCACATATCAGATTTTACCACTATGTTTAGCAGTTCAAGAACTAGAGAAGGAGGTGACAGCTCCAGTTCTGTTCCTAGTTTATCATATGACTGTAGGATCATTTAATTACACTGGATCTGTTTATTCATTCATAAAATGAGTTGACATTCTAGAGCTCTACATTCTTTTCTAGCATTAAACTTCTGTGGATCTGTGAAATATTTAGTTGCCTAGGTTCTGTGTTACCCATAACAACAACAACAACAAATTACAAAGCACTCTTGCAATACCCTTTAAGACCTTACAATCTAACTCGGGAAGTGGTATGTGTATAAATAATTATAGCATAAGGCAGTAGACTATGTCACATGCGTGGCAAGACCACAAGAATTTGGTGAACAAGAAATTTAGAAGTTCAATCAATGGAATGGTCATTTTTAGTTAGAAAAATTAGGGCGCCTGGGTGGCTCAGAGGGTTAAAGCCTCTGCCTCTGGCTCAGGTCATGATCTCAGGGTCCATGGGATCGAGCCCCGCATCGGGCTCTCTGCTCTTTCGGGGAGCCTGCTTCCCCCTCTCTCTCTGCCTGCCGCTTCTGCATACTTGTGATCTCTCTCTCTATGTCAAATAAATAAATAAAATTTAAAAAAAAATTTAAAAAAAAAAGGCTTTCATGTATGAGGCACGTAAACTGGATCTAAAAGAATGCGTAGGATGTCAACAGTCCGAAATGAGAAGAGCAGACATTCCAAGGAGGAAAGATGGCCTGAGCAAGAAAACAGAAATGAGAAAGTACAAGGGATGCTAGAGCATAGGGTTTGTGTATTTGAGAGAAAGAGCACGAATGAGAAGTTGGGAAGATTCACTTCTGCCAACTTAAGGTTATATGTGGCAGACTTAACATGCATAGTTATCTCCATTCTTTCTGAAATCTCAGGAAAATGACAGTCAGGGAATCAAAATGGCACAAGCCCACAGAAAAGAATAAAAAATATCAACAAAAGTTTGAAAAACTGCAGGGTGGATAGATCAATGGCCGCTAATTTAAATTTCAGCTTAATCTTTCTGCTGAGTGCCCAAGAAGAGTGGGGAACAGTGAGAAACCAGGTAATCTGTGCTGCAGGGCTCCAGAAAGGCTGGGGAACTGGATGCGCCACGGGCCTCCGAAGGCTGAGGAGAGCAGAAGGAGGCTGCGGGGTGAGGCTGAAAAGAAGACCGGTTGGAAGTCTTCAGCCCCACATGAGGTCAGAAGTGTGCCTCCTTAAAAACAGGGGTATTAAGTGAAATGTGACATAATGAACAAGCCTCTCCTCTCTGCCCCACTGTCCTGATTGGCAAACCCAGAGCTCTGGCTGCCAGGCTTCTGATGCCCCAGTAGCAGATTGGCCAATTCCTCTCTGGAGAAAAAGACCTCCCCCACAACCTGGTGACTCATTAAGAGTACACCAGTCAACAAGTCCTACCAATCAGGTTTTTAAACTTCCATTCAGCTTTTTTAAGGGCTAAGTGTTACATATAAAGATCATCCAGAAACAGTGAACATTTTAAAAGTCTTTAACGTGAACGAGAGAGACCAAAATGGGGGGGGGGGGTGAAGAGCTCGAAACAGAGATGATATTAGAAGCAGAGGAAAACATCAAGGGAGTTGGAATACTGTAATTATTATCCTCAGAGAGCACTAAGGCAATATTGCCATAAAATAAGAATAAGTAGTATAAAAAAGGAACACTCAGAAAATCTTTAAAACACTTAGAAATAAAAAATACAGGGATGCCTGGGTGCCTCAGTCAATTGTCTACCTTTAGCTCAGGTTATGATCCCAGGGTCCTGGGATCAAGTCCCACATCGGGCTCCCTGCTCCACAGTGAGCCTGCTTCTCCCTCTGCCTTGCCTGCTGCTTCCCCTACTTGTGCGTTCGCTGTCTCTCTCTCTCTCTCTGACAAATAAATAAATAAATAAAATCTTTAAAAATAAAAAGAAATAAAAAATACAATTATAAAAATAAATCATTGTAAGGAAGAGTTGGAAGATATAGCCAAGGATCTTTATCATAAATGAGGACAAAAAGAAAAAGAGAAAATATGGGGGGGGGATTCAGAGAAGTCATCAAATTAGCCCAATATCCAATATAAGTATCTGAAAGAATATGGAAAGGAGGACATTATCTAAGAATTAATAAAAGATGTGTTTTCAAATGTAAAAGACCCACAGAGAAATCAAATCAGCAAATTAAAAAAGATCCTCACCAACGCACATCATCATCATATTCCAAAACACCAGGGATAAAAATAAAACCATAACAGCTATCAAACAATAACAACAACAACAGGTCACAAACAAAAGTCAGGAACCAGAATGGTACTGTACTTCTCAATAGCAACACTGGAAGACAGGAGGAGGAACGCCTTCAAAATCCTGATGGAACGTCATTTGCAACCTAGGAGTCTATACTCAAACTCTTAATCAAAGAGAAATTAAAATATTTCCAGACAAAGAAATTTTCAGATAAGCAAAGTCACCAAACTATTTACCGCTTATATATCTTTCCTCAGGAAGCTACTCTAAGATATATTCCAATGAAGGGATGGAGTGAACCAAGAAAAATGGCAGCATGAGATCCAGGAAACATGGTTTCAAACACAGAAGACAGGTAAAGGAATTTCCAAGTAGGCATGTCCCAGGATGACAACTTTACTAAAGGCCTGAGGTAGAGAACAGAACCGGAGAAAAGAAAGCTCCTGGGGAATGTCTCCAAAGAAAATATTGAACCAAAAGATTGTTCTATTAAAAAAAAAAAAGATTACTTGATATTTTCCAATATACTGAGAACTGTCTTAGCTTTCCATAGGAGAACACCAAGATAGGGCCACAGAATAGTAAATAGATGATAAAATAAGGCAATTATTAATTCCGGGGAGAAAAAAGTCAATAGAGAAAGAAAATGTAACTATAGAATACTATGTGATGCACCTTTAGGCAAATATTTATATAATCATAATAATCTAAACACTGAATACCACATAATCGTAATGGTGACAATGGGAAACGGGAAGAAGGCAGGGATGAAAGAACTGGATCCTAATTTTCGATAGTAGATCATCAACAGATAATGTCTAAAAATGAAAAATCAAGAAGCACTAGTACAAGGGTATATTTAAGAAATGTAGTAGAGGGGCACCTGGCTGGCTCAGTCAGTAGAGAATGCAACTCTTGATCTCAGAGTTGTGAGTTCAAGCCCCATATCTGGCTGTATACTACTTTATTTTTTTAAAAGATTTTATTTGTGTATTTGACACTGAGCGAGCGAGCGAGTGAGACACAGAGCAAGCACGGAGCAGCAGGCAGGGGAGAAGCAGGCTCCCTGCTGAGCAAGGAGCCAGATGTGGGGCTGGATCCCAGGACCCTGGATCATGATCTGAGCCTAAAGCAGATGTTTAAGGGGCTGAGCCACCCAGGCACCCCTGGAGACTACTTTAAAAAAAAAAAGAAGAAAGAAATATAGTAGAAAATACTATAAGAAATAGCTAAATGACTTGGAAGCAGTTCTCAGAATTGGGGAGGGATAGATTACTTTTGTTATAAGCTTCATTGTAATATTTGACCTTTTAAAACAAGAACAAATATAATTTTAGGGCACCTGGGTGGCTCAGTCAGTGAAGCATCTGCTTTTGTTCGGCTCAGGTTGTGATCTCAGGTCCTAGGATTGAGCCTGACTTCAGGCTCCCTGCTCAGCAGGGAGTCTGCTTCTCCCTCCCTCTGCCCTTCCCCCCAGCTCTTGCTCTTGCATGTGCCCTCGCTCTCTAATATATAAAATCCTTTAAAAAAAATAAAAGAATATAATTATTATAAAAATAATTTTATAGAAGGTTGGGCTGGACTATGGAAGGTCTTAAAGGACCTGGATTTTATCCTATAGGAGACAATGAGCCCCCAAGAGTCCACTCCTACTTTAAAAAAAAAAAATTAAAAAGATGTTTGGAATCCCAGCCCCCACATAGATTCCCTTAACATTCTGGTTAATTGGTATGTCAGACTATTTCTCCCTTATTACTGCTCAACCTTCTGATTAAAGGACTTTAGCTCATAACCAAGGAGAGAAGATCTGTATACATTATGGGCAGGTACACCAAACAGGTTCAGGCTAAGCCTGCTGCTTCTGCTCAGACTCATCTGACTCAGTGAGTCAGGTGGTGACTTCTGAAACAGCCTCACCACAGATTACCCCCCTCACAGGGGCTCCCACATCCAACCCACGCTAGAAAACAGTTTTCCCAGGGTCTCTTGGCACTTCAGGCTAAAAGTCTCTTCTAATGATTTGTCATTTCATGGAGACCTATAGGGAGAAGCACAACTAAGAGAGGATGAATATTGCCAAGCAGAGCCCAGGCAAGCCCAGTACTTTCTCTAAGAAACGTTATCTGATTCAGTCCCTTCTGACTCACGACGTCCTTCTTACCCGAAGGTCAGTTTTAGTCCCATAACAGACCTAGTAATATTAGCCCAAAATAGCCCATGATCAGCCAGAAGGATGCAACAATTAGAGGCAGCACCAGGGGCGTCTGGGTGTCTCAGTTGGTTAAGCGTCTGCTTTTGGTTCAGGTCATGATCCCAGGGTCCTGGCACTGAGTTCCACATTGGACTCCATGCTCAGTGGGGAGTCTGCTTCTCCCTCTCCCTCTGCCCCTTAAATAAATAAGTAAATAAATAAAAACATAAAAATAGCACCAAATAGTAGGCTTTCCTTCCCTTTCCAGTCCTGAGGTTTTTGTATTTTTTAACTTTTTCTTCTTATTTATGATATTTCTTTTTTTTTTTTTTTAAGATTTTATTTATTTACTTGTCAGAGAGAAAGAGCACAAATAGGGAGAGAGGCAGGCAAGGCACTTGCCGGGCAAGGAGCCTGATACGGGACTTGATACCCAGGACCCTGGGATCATGACCAAAGCTAAAGGCAGATGTTTAACCGACTGAGCCACTCAGGTGCCCTTGCTTATGATATTTCTTAAAGAGAGGCAATATCTATGCTACTTTCAGATAAATGATCCATAAAGTACAAAGGTAGCAACTGATATTGCTAAACCATCTCTCCCCAGATATTTGAGACCTGAATCCTGACAACAGAATACAAGCAATAAATACCCTCTCTTTTGTCTTTGAAAACTGCTGATTAAGCCTCCAACCTCATAATCATACAGACTCTGGTAAGTTTTAAAGCATAGTAGTGAACAGATGCACTCTCTTATAATCTTAATATAAATGGGAGCCTGGGGGTGCCTGGTTGACTCAGTATAGGGGTGCAGGGGTAGCGGGAACATGTGACTCTTGATCTTGGACTCATGAGTTCAAGTCCCATATTGGGTGGAGAGATTACTAAAAATAATTTAATTAATTAAAAAAATAAAACAAAGAGAAGCCTGAATACCTACCAACTTCAGTGATTTGCAATATGAAGCGATACCAAAACTTACTATCATTTCTCCTGACTGTAAGGTTCCCCCACTTATCAGCTTCATCCATAGTCACCAATTCAAACAGGGCAAAAAAAAAAAAAAAAGAAAGAAAGAAATTTAACTGAAGTTAGAGCAAAGATCTAGCTCTTGCCAAAACACCGGAGGGAACTGAAAAATAAAACAAAACAAAAAAATTAAAAACACTGGAGGGAACCAGAGTATTTTTGACAATAAAGTCCCTGAGATTTGACCTTCTGATATCTAGGCAAGTTCCTATAACTAATATATCAAGGGAAATGCCACACTTCCAGCCACCATGACCATGTGAGGTTCAATTCCAAGACGAAGACCCTGCTAGCCAGAGAGTTACTGCAGAGTGCAGGAGAACAGCACACTGCATGTCACGAGATGTCTCAGCCAGGTATGAACACAGCACACCCAGGACAGGCAGAGACTTGACCACATGCTCTAAAGGCACATGAACAGCACTGCCCACACCAGTGCTCATGGGAAAGGAACTAAAAAACAGGTGACGTTTCTTGTGATCTATGCCAGTCAATCATTCTGACTGCCCAGGCAACCATTCTGTTCGACACTTCCCTCCAGCCTCAATCAAGGTTCCTGTCTCCACCTGCTCCTCTGACATCATCCTGTCATTATATTTTCTTTGAAATGCCTTTGATGAAAAATGAGTCATCTCTTCCTGCCAACACAGGCCTAAGCCTCTTCCTGGCAAGTCATTCTTTCTCGTCAGTCTTCTGAGGTCAGGGCGCCCCCCAGCGGCTCCTCCAGCTGCTGTCTCTACACCTCCCAGGAGAGACCTTCAGAGCAAGATCAACAGCCTGGAGGAAAAAATGGACGAATCAAAGTGAGGTTCTCAGTGGAGCTGGAATGAGGCCGGTGACCCAAAACATAAACTATCTGTGTGGTATGTGTGGATGACGTTCAGAAGATAAATAAGAACCAGGACAGGACACAGAGAGTCACACTTAGAACTTGGAAAGCCTTCAACCTCAGGGCAGTCCCCTTAAAAGGTTTGGCTCCTCATACAGTGAGCCATAAACTATTCTTCTGCATGAAGTGATCATAAACCTAAATTTCTCATCTTGAGGCTTTGGGGCAACAGTAATCAGCCCAATGCTCAAGAGAGTGACGCTCTTGGGGCACCTGGGTGGCTCAGTGGGTTAAAGCCTCTGCCTTCGGCTCAGGTCATGATCCCAGGGTCCTGGGATCGAGCCCTGCATCAGGCTCCCTGCTCTGTGGGAAGCCTGCTTCTCCCTCTCCCTCTCCCACTCCCGCTGCTGTGCTCTCTCTCAAATAAATAAACAAAATCTTACAAACAAACAAAAGACAGTGATGCTCTAACTTCAAGATTCACAGTGGCAGGAATACGGGGATAAGCGCAAACTGACAGAATGCTTTTCACACATATAAATCATCCTAAATTTTTTTTATAATAGCTTTATTGAATTTAATTCATATACTATACAATTCGCCCTTTAAAGTATACAAGTCAATAGATCTTAATATAGTAACAGAGTTGTATAGCTATCACCACTATGTAATTTTAGAACATTTCATTACCCTCTAAAGAAACCCTATATCCATTAGCAGTCATAACCCATTCCACCCTCTCCTAGCCCCAGCAACCACTTATCTACTGACTGTCTCTACAGACTTGTCTACTGTGTACAATGAAATCACATAACATGCTTCTTTCACTTAGCATGTTTTTAAGTCTGATCCATGTTAGCATCAATTAGTACTTCATTCCTTTCGATTGCTGAATAATATTCCATTGTATGGATATGACACATTTTGTTTATCCATCCATCAGTTGATGGATACTTGGGTTGTCTCCACTTTTGAGCTATTATGAACAATGCTGCTAAGAGCAATTGTGTACAAGTTTTATGTGGACATACATATTCCTTTCTCTTGGATATATACTTAGTGGAATTGCTGGGTCTTTCTTTAACTTTTTAAGGAACCAATAAATTAATTTCCAAAGCAGCTGCACCATTTTATATTCCCACTAGCAACATATAAGGGTTCCAATTTCTCCACATCCTCACTAATTTTTTTTTTTAAAGATTTTATTTATTTATTTATTTATTTGCCAGAGAGAGAGATTGAGAGAGAGACAGTGCACAAGCAGGCAGAGTGGCAGGCAGAGGCAGAGAGAGAAGCAGGTTCCCCGATGAGCAAGAAGCCTGATTGCGGGACTCAATCCCAGGACACTGGGATCATGACCCAAGCCAAAGGCATTGGCTTAATGGACCAGGCCACCCAGGTGTCCCCTCACTATGTCTTTTTGATTATAGTAGCCATTCTAGCGGGTATGAAGCGGTATTCTCATCATGGTTTTGATTTGCATTTCCTTATTAACTAATGATGTTGAGCACTTTTCATGTGCTTATTGATTACTTCTGTATCTTCTTTGGAGAGATATCTATTCAAATTTTTTGCCCATTTTTAACTGAGTTGTCTTTTTATAGTTAAATCTAAAATATATAAAGACTAGGGGCGGCTGAGTGGCAAAGTCATTTGGGCGTCTGCCTTCAGCTCCCACACTGGGCTCCCTGCTTGGCAGAGAACTGCTTCTCCCCCTGCCCCTCACTCCCTCTCTCTCTCAAATAAATAAAATCCTTTAAAAATAAAATAAAATAAAATATATAAAGACTCACAGGATTTAAGGCCCTTATTAAATATATGATTTACAAGTATTTTCTCCTATTCTGTGGTGTCTCTTCACTTTTTAAATAGTGCATTTTGAAGGAATAAAATTTTTAATTTTGATCAAGTCAAATTTACCTGTTTTCCTTTTCTTTTGTTGCTTGTGCTTTTGGTGTCATATTCTAGAAATCATTGCTTAATCTAAGAGGGCCAAGCTTTAGTCCTAAGTTTTCTCCTAAAAGTTTTATAGTTTTAGCTCTTACACATAGGTCTATGAACCATTTTGAGCTTCTGCATATAGTATCAGGTAGGAGTCCAACTTCATTCTTTTACATATGGATATCTGGTTGTCCCAGTATAATTTGTTGAAAAGACAATCCCTTCCACATTGAATTGTCTTGACACCTTTGTCAAAAATCAATTGATCATAAATGTAGGGGGTTAATTTTGGACTCTCAATTCTATTCCATAGATCTATCTGTCTATTCTTATACCAGGACCATCTTTCCTGATTGCTATAGCTTTCTAATAAGTTCTCAAATTGGGAACATGAGTCCCCAAGTTTTGCTATTCTTTTTCAAGATTATTTTGGCTATTACAGATCCCTTGTGTTGAATTTTAGGGTCAACCTATACATTTCTGCAAAAAAAGTCAGCAGGGATTTTGGTGGGGACTGCACTGAATCTGTTGATCAACTGGGGGGCACTGCCATCTTAACAATATTAATTCTTCCTGTTCATAAACATATAAGGTAAGAAGCAATCTGAGCCACTGTTTTCTGATACTTTGAGACGATATCAAATACTTAACACACTGGGGTGGTCTGAGTGGCTCAGTTGGTTGAGTGTCCGGCTCTTGATTTTGGCTCAGGTCCTGATCTCACGGTTGAGGGATCAGGCCCTACATAGGCTCTGCCCTCAGCTCAGAGTCTGCTTGTCTCTATCTCTCTGTTCCTCTCCCCACCTCCTCTCTCTCAAATAAATAAATACATAAATAAAATCTTTTTTAAAAATACTTAGCACACTGGAATGTGTGCTAAGTATTTTAAGGCCTTCCCCCAAAAGAAGTAATATGCTAGAAAATACCAATTAAAAAGCCTCAAAGTATCTTTCATACTGTAACACATTATGCTTTTTAACAAATTTCCAAAACAGCTGAGTACTCTAAGATCTAGAGATTTAGCCAAGCTTAACTAGGGCTGAGAGGAATCCCAAAGGCCCTGTGATTTGCCAGGCCCAACTGGACTTGGCTCATTCCATTTTAGTAAAGGACAAAGGATAGAATAACCATGACCCATCTCTCTCCTACAAATGCCTCAAATAAGACAAAATAAAATGTTCAGAAATTATTTTACAGCTTCTTTTATATAAATTGGCCACAAATCAAATGCATCAATACCACAGTAGGGAACCAGACATTTTTAATAAAATGGACTTGTATGTAGCAACTGGGTTGGAAGAGGGGACACAATCATAGTAAGTCTTAATGCTATATTTATATAACAAACAATTTGCACTTAAATTTGTTTATTTAGAGTGGCTGGGGCAAGGGGTGCTGGTGACGGGGGTAGTAGGGAAGATGGCAGTGGGGGGAGTGGGGGAGACACTAAAGGCCCACCTAGCCCTCCTTTGGGTTGCCACTAATATTTACCAAACCAGAATAAAGGCAAAGAATAGTACAACTTTATGTAATAATATACGAACTATACGATTAACATTACGTAGTTAAGTAGGCAAAAAGCTAACCAAAGGCAGTCCACTAGCTACCATCAACCCTGACCTCTTCAATCACTCAGCAAAGCTCCCACTTTCAGACATAATTAAATGCCTTTTGGGTGTGCCAGGCAATGATCTTTCCATGCAAACTCTAATCCTCTCTAAATCCTACTCTTTCAAGTAGGAATTATCACCCCCATTTTACAGAGGAGGAAACTGAGACTCACAGAGATTAAGTAACTTGTCCAAGATCATACAGCTAATAGGCAGCAGGACTGGGATTCAAACCCAGGCATCTTCAACTCTTTATCTGGTGATTCTTCCACTAATCCAGTGGCTTTCCAAATATCCTAAATCTCCTATCATGCTTCATCCCAAGGCCTTCAAGGAAAAGAAGACACAGAAGAGCAGCCAAGTCCCACTCCAATTCTGTTCTGAGTGGAACTGGCTTTCCTAGACCAAGAAAGCAGCATGGAGGAAGGAAGGAAAAAGGCAGAGGAGAAGGTGGGAAGAAAGGGGGTTGGGGGCAGGGACAAAGGAAGAAATATGACCAAAGACAAAGATGGACATCAGTGAAGAAGTGTGTGAGGGAGTTCACCTTGTAGCTAAAAATGAAACTGAAAAAGGGCAGGCAGCCCTGGCCAAGAAAGATAAGACGACTTCAGTCAAAACTACAAACTTTTTTTTTTCACTGATGATTTCCATTTCTCTTCTGTAAACAGAAGTTAAAATATCACTTAATCACTGTTTAATCATTCTCCAAGTTCACTGCGGTTTAACTACTTATATTCTGACAGCTTCCAGCATGCTCCTAGAAAACTCTGGAGGGAGCTAAGGAGACCATCAAAAGATGGCTAAAGCTAACAAGAAAGCAGAAGGAAACTTTCAGTAAGCATAAAGCTCCAAAACCACTTTACCAAGCCGGAAGTTTTATATTAAGCTCACAGGCCACCTGTTTCTTCAGCGTTTCAATCTGACACCTAATCCACACATGGCTACAGCTCATGGGATTCCGTGAGGGAGACGCCAGACCAGAATTTCACTCCCGAGGGCCAGGGCTTTAAGACTGCTGGAATGCTCCTAGGAAAGACATGGGGGTGTGTGGGCAGCTGAGAGACTCCACAAGGGAATTCAGTAAGGACAACTGCTTTCCCTCAGCCCAAGATTATGAATTTAAAAATAAATCTCAGTGACCCTCATGCCTTAAGAATCATTTGGGAAAGAATGTCGCTGAATCCAGCAACAATTTGTCCCATTTGGGTAAACCAAAGAGAGGGGTAAAAGACAGAAATGTTCTTACCATCCCTCTCAAGGAGTCTGATTGGACAAAATAACAAGGGGAATCCCAAGCTGGCTTCCTCAAAAGCCAAGGCTTATAAAGTATCTATTTCTAAATTTCTTGTATTTGCAGATTTCAGGAAGAATATTAGTGCACACACAGCATCTATGAGGCACTAAGATTATGTTCAGTATGTAATGTACTTTTAAAAGGAAAAACTACAGTGTAGTTGTAAAGCAGGCCTCTGTGGACTGCCTGTCATACTGAAGATGGGGACTCAGTCTTGAGGCCTCATGTTCGTCTCCTGGAATTTGTAAATAGAAGGCAGTGGGGAATAACTGTTTCCCTGACAGCCTAGATACTGCGGAAATCCCCTTCTCAGTGATCCCATTTCTCAACTTGATTAAAATAACTACCACTCAGATTCTTGGAAATTGGCATTTTCCTTATTCAATTGGGAGCTTTATCACCATGGCAGTGCAGCTTTTCTTTTGAGCCAAATAGCTACAGGATTTCAGCATTATTCTCACCCAACTGATTCTTAAGACTTGAGGGTCACTGGGAACAGCCTAAGGGCACTTGAGAAGGCTAAGGCTCTCCCATTCACTACAGCTGCTGGTAGAGATAGCAAAGTAAACAGTGCATAGAGGAGAACTGAGAGGTTTCCACAAAGTCACCTCATGGAGCTGACTCTCTAAAAGGTTGTATTATCAATACCGATTAGAAACTGGGCATAGGCCTTGCAGTACTACCTTGCTCTCCACACACAAATGCTCCTACCACCACCACCATCCCCCTCTCAGCAATATAAATGTTATGAATGGCATGTGGAATGGTTCCTGGACCCTTCTCTGATGTCCCCTCCTTGCCCAGCAAAATGATGCCCCCAGGGCCTGGTATAGTTCTTTGTGCATTAGCTGTCAATCTAGAAAAGTCCTATATAAGAAACTCTGAGGGGCACCTGGGTGGTTCAGTAGGTTAAGAGTCTGCCTTCAGCTCAGGTCATGATCCCAGATTCTGGGATTGAGCCCTGAGTCAGGCTCCCTGATCGGATTGGAGTCTGCTTCTCGCTTTCCCTCTGCCCTTTCCCCCTGCTTGTGCTGGCGCTTGTGTGCGCACTCTCTCTCTCAAATAAGTAAATAAAATCTTAAAAAAAGAAAAGAAAAAAAGAAATCCTGTGAGGGGGCCCAACACCTGAGGGTCTACAGGTCGGTCATGGTTGTTGAAGTTTTTATTTTATTGGAGGGTTTTAATTGTTCAATTTGGGGGGGGGGTCTTGTTTTAGGTTTTTTCCTGGGATAAAGCAGTATAATGTGGCTGAAAATAACCCATTTTCCTTTCTTATGATTAAGAAAGCAGGGACTGCAGCTTTGACCTTTGTGACAATGTGATGTTTTGAACCAACAAAAACTGAAAGAGCCTGACAACAGGTGGAATGGGGCAGGGTTACAAAGACCAGAACAATTACAGACCCTCCCATCCTGAGGCTCCTTCTGCCTCTATGTCTGAAAACACTGACACCAGACTTCCTCCAGACCGGTAACTGATTTCACGCCTCAAGGACTATCTTTCACAAATCATTTTTCTTATTAGCTACTTATTTCTAATAGACCCTCACTGCTCAAAAGAAATAGTTTTTTTTTTAATTTTAAGGATGAGAAATTACGTTGCTTTACCGCTTACCAGTAGTAGCTTCCAGAAGGAAGAACATTAGGAAGAAAAGAAAGGGGTATAAAGAACTCCATTATTCCCCAACAGTTCTTTTCACAGAATAAATACCACTGATCCTTGAGACCCTAGGAAAACCCCACCTCGACCTATTTGAGACCAAACTAGCACTCAGTGCCTCATGTTTTAGGACTTTACCAAGATCCAAGTAAACAGGAACTCCATCTCCTCCAGTTCTAGGACCAAATCAGGGCAAGAGAAAACTACTCCAAATACACACACTGCCATCCCTTCTCAAGCTGAACCAGGGGACTGCGTGAGCCCCTTGAAAGCCATGGCTACGTTTGTATTTTCAACACCAGTTCTGTACCTTGCAAAGAATGGAATTCTGCAAATGGTTGTTGACCTTAACTATCCTTTTAGATTCCAAGTGATACAAACCCTCCTCGTCCAGTAACTATGGTCACCAATCTCCCTTTTCTCAAACCTCTAGGCCAATGACAGTGACTCCCAGTCTTGGAATTCAAAACACAGCTCCAAGTTTCTAGACTATCCCAAAACATGCTACATAATTCTCAAACACATCTTGACACAGAACTCATTTTAACCCTCTTGAAGTTCATACGTCTGGCACTTTTGTTAAGGAAAGGTACTGAAATAAAATTAAACAAAAGAAGTCACAATTCTCCCAAGCCTGGGTTTAAAAACAGCTGAAGGGTGTTTCAAAGGACTGCTCCTCTCTAAGTCTTCAAAGGCAAGCAACTTATTCAGAGAAACCTGGGCCATGGCTTCATCTTGTCATTAACCAGCTGTGTGACTTGAGGAAAAGTGTTCTTCCACCTCTCTGGGTGGGCTCTTCCTCACCTACCTCTTTATGATACTGTGAATTTGGGGTTGATCCCATAACCAACTAAACCTCTAGAGCTAAACCAGCGAAGCTTAATAGACAAAATAAGAACTCAGTTCTAACTGGCCTTACCTAAGCAGGAATTTCCTACAGAAAAATGGCCTTAAAGAGGAAGAAAATAAAGGAAAGAAAAGGCCTTCTATGCAAGGGATAAGAATCATAAAGTTAGTGGAGGACGCAAGAGGAAGAAAATGGAAGCTGTGACTACAGAATTTAAACGAAGACTCTTAGGGGTGCTCTGCACCCCAGCCACACACTCTCTCTCAGTCCCCTTTAAAGAATCCTAAACACTGAAAATAATTAAGAAATGCAAAATGTAAACATAAAATCAGCATTCTGGACAAGAGGAAAAATTGCTGAGAGCTATAAAACAGGTTTAGGAGAAGAAAATAAGGACTTAAAAAAACAGAAGAAGATGGGTGACTAGGTGGCTCAGTCATTTAAGCATCTCCCTTCGGCTCAGGTCATGATCCCAGGGTCCTGGGATGGAGTCCCACTCAAGGTCCCAGCTCAGCAGGAAGCCTGCTTCTTCCTTTCCCCCCTGCTCATGCTCTCTCTCAAATAAATAAATAAAATCTTTAAAAAATAATAAAATAAAAATAAAAAACAGAAGAAGAAATAAGAAAAACAGAAAGCAAAAAAGGATACAGGAGAATCACAACGCACTTGCATTTAACTGTATAAATCTGACCAGAGAGAGCAAAAATTTAAATACACACAGAGGTCTGCTCACGCCTCCACTCAGCAAGGTTGTGCACTAAGGTAAGGTTATGCACCAGGGTGAACATGAGAGAGGGCACAGGGATCTGAGACATCAGCAAGTCTCGGTTCCCATGTGCCTCTCACACTGCAGGCATCTTGAATACTGAGTATGATTCTAGTGTTTGAGAATACTTATTTTTTCATATGAAATGCCCCCTACTTACCAGCCAACTACTTCATACGGTGTCCTAACTCTTTCTTGGCATGTACACAAAGCCATGTTTGTATACTTTGATGTATGAGTCATTTAAGGTATTTTTCCAAGACAATTTTGGTTATTTGGGATTTTCACTTTATATGCTGACTTTGGGATCTAATCTCCTGCAAGAGGTAAGATGAGACTTGGCCTCGCAAGGAAGATGGAACTAGCTAAAGACAGTAAAGAAGAGGCCAGGAAGGAGACCACTGGTTTACATTTTGTGTCACTCCTGAGCCCCCCTCAGCAACTTGGGAAAGGAGGTGGCAAGCTTATAAAACAGCCCAGAGGCTTGCTTGGGGCGGGTGGCTCAGCAGGTCTCTTATCAATGGCCAGGGAGATGCAGTGGCCAGGCACTTGCTCAAAGGCGCCATCAAGGGGCGCCTTGGTGGCTCAGTGGGTTAAAGCCTCTGCCTTCGGCTCGGGTCGTGATCCCAGAGTCCTGGGATCCAGCCCCACATCGGGCTCTCTGCTCAGCGGGGAGCCTGCTTCCCCCTCTCTCTCTGCCTGCCTCTCTGCCTACTTGTGATCTCTGTCTATCAAATAAATAAATAAAAATCTTAAAAAAAAAAAAAAAGGCGCCATCAATGACATTCCAA
Source organism: Martes martes (assembly GCF_963455335.1). NCBI lineage: Eukaryota > Metazoa > Chordata > Mammalia > Carnivora > Mustelidae > Martes > Martes martes. The sequence continues at coordinate 161,715,290 of NC_137891.1, forward strand.
GACCTGGTACTAGAGTCACTAGGGCTAGACCAGTCCTAAGGACACCCACTTTCCCGACTGAAATTTCCTTTTCCTGCTTCTCTCACTACTGCATACTTGGAAGACCAGGGGCCCCTCCTCTATATATAGCTCAGTTCAGGCTCTCCTGGAGCACAAGAAACTTCCCTATCCTTAGACAAAGACCAAGAAACTAGATGACCTCTTGTAGTCAGGACCTGTGCCCACCCCACAAATAAGAACTGTTTTTGCCAAATAGTACTAATAAAAGTTCCCCATAATGAAATGGAATCCTTGCTGATAGCCAACTACAGAGACACTGAACCTCTCAAATGTGTCCAAATAGAGAATAAATCCTTCCCTTTGCTTTTGACTGGTAAAAAGATCATGCCTGATGAGAATGTCTGCCTCCTTTTTATTCTAAAAACACAAAGGCCTGAGAGTCTTAGAAAGCAACATTTGAAATCAGGAAAATAAAGCTATACTAAGCATTTGTAGTAGACAGTGTGGTAATAATTACAGAACTAACAGTCAGTAGTTCCTGAGCACTTACTTTGTGCCAGGCGCTGTTCTAAGTCCTTCTTACATCATTACCTCACTCAATTCACATTACCACTCTATGAAAATGGCACCATTATAATCCTCATGTTATAGCTGAGAAATTCTGGCTGAAAGAGGAAGGTTAAGGAACTTGCCTGTAGACACACTGAGTGACAGCTTGGGATTCAAGGTCATCAGCAGTGTAGGTCCTTGGGGAACTAATATTTTGGATGCATTTCAGAAAAGACAGGAAAAAAGAAAATCTAGCAAAAGCAGTCACCCAAAATTGGACGAATTTTGTTGTTTCCTTTTTTCTATCTCTGCAAAATGGGTGGTAAAACCTGATTAAGTCTCTCCTGGTTCTATTTAGCTGTCTCTCCTTCCCCTAAACCCTTCAAACACAGTACCTTCACAGGCTCTGAAGTCTTCCCACAGCAGCTTAAGGAAAAGAAAAAAATGAGAAGAAGGCCTTAATCAAAAGCCCTTTTCTTCTGGCAAACAAAAGGCCTTGGTATTTCCACAGACAGACTAGTTATTCTTAACCCTAACCAAAGATTCTTTGGCAGAGAAAGAAATATGAAAATGTTAGGCTTGTGAGAATGGCTGGTGCTTTGGGCTTTTGTGTCTCAGTCAGTAAAGCCAGCCCACTGAAACACAAACACATGGCCCCTCAGTCACTCAAAGACGACTCAGTTAACTCCAGGATCTAGGGAGAGAGAGAGAGAGAGAGCAGAGGCCCTACTACTCCTGATGGTCTAAACCCTCTCTCCTCTAACCCCTTCCTGAGAGGGGAGTGCTTGACAGGTTTCCAAGTACATTAGGCAGAAAAGTACATCTGAAGAAACAGACACTTCACAGATCAAATTTTGACAGTGGCAGTAGTGGATGCAGGCAGAGATGAGGCCTCACTCTGGGGGTTCTCACTAGCCCCTCTGTGCTTCACACCCCAAATCAACAGTGCAGAGTTTTAGCACTTTCCTAAGTAAACTGTGAAGATCTGGCAACTGTCTCAAGCATTTTCTCCACTCAGCACTCGGTTTTAGAGGTGTAGTGTGGCCTTGAATGGCTTTAAGTGGTCATTATTTGCCCAGGAGGGAAGGGAAAAATTAAGACTATTTTTAAAAATAGGTCAATAAGGAATAAAAGGAGGGAAGACAGTCTGCCAGAAGACAGGAAGGCACTAGCAGCACTGACCCCAGATATGTTTGGGCTAAACTCCAAGTCTATGAAACTCCAACTCCCATCAATTATGATAATAAAGTGCCCAAAGCCTTTATATCCAGGGAACAGCACCCTCCCCTTGCTAACTTACTCCTGATACTATGAACAAAACCACTATGAGGACACAGGCCCAGCGGCATAACTTCTAGCAGCCAGGTCTCTATCACAGTGGGAAACAAGAGTAGCCGGGTATGAGAAATCTCAGCCTGGCTTTGAAATCCCCTGGAGTGAACAGCCCAAATTAAGGTGTGATTGCTATCTATAATGGTACCAAACCTTGAGGTGTTAAACCATGAGGTAATAGGGTCCCATGTGGTTTAGAACTTTGAATCCTCTTGATTACCCAGGAAGCACGTCCTCATCTTGCTCCCATGCAGTATCAAAGGCAGGTGGAGTAAAAGGCCCTGCTCAGCCAGGCTCAACCCCTGGCAAGTTTCAAACGTCTGGCATACGGTAGGGACACAAATTTTTGTTGAATGAATAAATGAATAAAACATTTCATCCTTAACTGCTATAATCAGTTCCTTCCTACACCCAAGAGGGTGGAGGCAGTGTCAGAGAATTCTAGACAGTAGGAAGGAAAAAACTTCTTTTCCCTGCCATTCCCTGTTGATCAAGCTCTTCTGTTGCAAAGTATAAAGCTCCCTTCAATATAAAATTCATTACTTGACTGTTCTCCCAAAGAGTTGGATAACAGGCCACACTATCGTAACCAAGGACAATGGTTCCTCTGCAGCTGGTGTACAACATAGAGTCCTCTGAAAGATGGCAGGGCATGGCATAGTCAGGGAGATGTCCTTTGCAGCAGTTTTTAGACATCAACAACTTGGAGACAATCCAAGCATTCAACAATTAAGAAGATGGCTAAGTGAGGCCATTATCAACATTATAACTTAATTTATAATGACTATAGGGGAACAGTAATAAATAAATAAATAAATAAATAAATAAATCTTTATAATGTCACATGAAAAAGGCATGCAGGCATATATTTATGTGTTAAGTGAAAAAAGTCAGTCACAAAAGGCCACGTTATAGGATTCCTTTTATATGAAAGAGTCAGAATAGGCAAGTCAGAAAGGAGATTAGTGGTTGCCAGGGGCTGAGGGAGGAGCAGGGGTGGGGGGTGACTGCTTGATGGGTACAGGGTTTCCATTTGGAGTCATGAAAAGGTTCAGGAGCTAGACAGTCATGATGGTTGCACAACAGTGCAGATGCAATGTCCATGAACTGTACACTTTCTTTATTAGGCTCCATGCACAAGGCGAAGCTCAACATGGGGCTCAAACCCACAACTGTGAGATGGAGGCCTGAGCTGAGATCAAGAGTCAGATGTTTCTGAGCCACCCAGGTGCCCCTGAACTGTACACTTTAATACAGTTAAAATGAGGGGTGCCTGGCTGGCTTAGTCATTTAGATGTCTGCCTTCAGCTCAGCTCCTGATCCTGGAGTCCTGGGACAGAGTCCCACATCAGGCTCTCTGCTCATCAGGGAGTCTGCTTCTCCCTCTCCCTCTGATCTTCCACCCCAACCCTGCCCTGGGCTTATGCTCTTCCTCTCTGTCTCTCTCAAATGAATAAGTTTTTTTAAAAAATCTTTAAAACAGTTACAATGGTAAATTTTAAGTTATGTGTATTTTACCACACACAAAAAACCAAAAACAAAAACAACTTGGATTGGGGGGGAACACATAATATAGGCCAGGATTACAATTATGTAAAAGTAGACATGAACCAGAGGAACACAGACAAGTTTCAACATCTGTTAAATCAAAATGGGACTTCCTTGATTTGGATAATAAATAAAAATCGAGAAAGGAAAAGAAGGCCAGAAGCGTACAGCCAGCCCTAAAGCCACACTTGCAAGCCTGCAAATAAGCGCTGACCAAGTAGGGGACAAGTTACATTGCTCACCAAGCGCCAGAACAGCAGGTGTGTGTGCTATGGGGTTAGGGAGAGAAGTCTCAGGCCCTCCTCAGCCCTGTTCTCTAATCCCCCTTAAAAACACTCCCTAGGGCCGAGAAACCATCTGTTTCAACAAAGCCTAGAGCCCTACAAGCATATTAACTCCTTCACCGCTGACCTGCTACAGATGGGCTTCACTCAATAGTAAATGTTCATTTCAAAAATGCCTTTAAATGTTAGAACATAAGCTCCTTAAAAGGGAAGAGACTTGGCCCTGTTCTCTGGTATATCCCTAATACCCAGAATAAATCAACATCAGGGGATACTCAATAAATTATTTTTTCATTTATGTCTATTTTCTAATGCCTCCCTATTCTCATCATTCGTCCTCACTTAGAGTCTGACCTGGTTTCCTCAAATTCACTGCACCAACCAATATTTTGTGTGCTTGTGTATAAGATCACTAGTCCCCTTGCTGTGCGGTTCATCGCCAGGTCCCAGTGTCCAGCACAGTTTAGATGTACACACAGTGGATGCTCAAATCTATTCGTCAAATGAAAGAATGACTCACTCTGGTCACCACACCTTGTAAGCATTCAGCAATGAGCACTTCAATCTGACTAGGTTTGAGCTAAGTACCATGAGAGTTATAAAGATAGAATGTCTACAGAAAGGTCCCCCAAAAAGCATATAGTTTTAACGGGAAGAGAAAACTACCATGTAGGAAAGTGACACATCAGTATGGGCAATGATAATCCAAGAAGTCTTCATGGAAAAGAAAGGCCTAAAGCGAGGCTGGAAGGGATGGATAGGTTTCAGTCAAGTATGAAGAACAAGGGTGTTCCAGGTTAAGAGAACTGCCAAACACACAGTGTAGGAGAGAGTGAACGAGGCACTTCGAGGTACCATGAGGAGATGGGTCTGTCTGCAGCAGGAAGTGTGTTCTAGGAAGTTATGTGAGATGAGCCTGGAAGAGTGGGAGGATGGGTGGGTGGTCAGAACACAAGTCTGTCATGGGGTGTCTGATTGGCTCGGTCGGAGGGGTGTGCAACTCTTGGTAACAGGGTCATGGGTTCGAGTTCTGCATTGGGTGTAGAGATTACTTAAAATAAATAAACTTGTAAAAAAATTTTCTTAAATAAAATAAAAGGGGGGGGGGTGCCTGGGTGGCTCAGTGGGTTAAAGCCTCTGCCTTCGGCTCAGGTCATGGTCCCAGGGTCCTGGGATTAAGCCCCGAATCGAATCGGGCTCTCTGCTCAGCGGGGAGCCTGCTTCCTCCTCTCTCTCTGCCAGCCTCACTTCCTACTTGTGATCTCTCTCTCTCTCTCTCTCTCTGTCAAATAAATAAATAAAATCTTTAAAAAATAAATAAATAAAAATAAAAGGGGGGGCGCCTGGGTGGCTCAGTGGGTTAAAGCCTCTGCCTTCGGCTCAGGTCATGATCCCAGGGTCCTGGGATGGAGCCCCACATCAGGCTCTCTGCTCAGCAGGGAGCCTGCTTCCTCCTCTCTCTCTGCCTGCCTCTCTGCCTACTTGTGATCTCTGTCTGTCAAATAAATAAATAAAATTTAAAATAAAATAAAATAAAATAAAATAAAAGGTCTGTCCTACTTTTGCTAATAGGAAGCACAGGAAACAAAACATGAGGCAGTTTTAGTGGTTCAGGCATGAGGAGATGAGTGACCGAACCAGAGTCGTGGCAAAGGGAGTGGAGAGGAAAGGGCAAATTTAAGAAAAATTCTGAAGAAACAAAAGGACCCAATGACAGACTAAAAATGGGGGTTGATGCAGAGAGAGAAGCCAGAAATTGTTTCCAGGGTTCCTGATCTAGGAGACTGGAAGAATGTGAGCACAACTGTCAAAAATGGGGAATCGAGGAGAAAAGCCAAATCTAGGCTTGATTTTGAAAATACTGAGTTCGAGGCAATATCCAAGTATAGATGTCCTGCAGGCAGCTGAAAAACAGACCAAAAATTGAGATTTTTTTTTATACATACAATGGAATATTATTCAGCCTTAAAAAAAAGAAAAGAAGGAAATCCTGTCACATGTTACAATACAGATGAACCTTGAAGACATTAGGCAAAGTGAAGTAAGCCAGCCACAGAAGGACAAATAAACTCACAGAAGCAGAAAGTAAAGTGGTGGCTGCCAATTGGGGTGGGAGTGGGGGAGGTGGGGACGGGACAGGGAGTTGCTGTTCAACGGGTAGAGTTTCAGTCACGCAAGATGAAAAAGTTCTAGAGATCTGTACAACAAATGTGTACACAGTTAACAATACTTTGCTGTACATGTAAAAATCTGCTAAGAGCGTAGATTTGGTATTTTATGTTTTTTATCACAATAAAAAATAACCACACCTGAAAACATTGAGAGATTTTTAAGGAGTAGAAGACAGATTTGGGAGTTGGCAACTTCAAAGAAAAGCAGATGTCAAAACAACTGGCTAGAGGGGGGAAAAAAGACCAGGGGCAGTGTAATAACGCCAGCTATATCTGTTTCATGGGTTTATGTGTCTGTGCTGTGTTAAGAGTTTTACCTCTGCCACTCCACTTAATCCTCATAATTTTATGTTAGAGATATTACTATCCCCATTTTACAGATGAGAAAATGGAAGCTCAAGAGAGTAACCTGCCCCAAGTCACTCAGCTGGTAAATGTAGAAACTTGGGTTTGAATCCAAACTCACCTTGATCCAAAGCCCATGTTCCTCCCACTTCACCACATTCCCTCACCCCTTAGGAAACTGCCATGGGTAGAGTCAGAAAAAGGAAAGACCCAGCAAAAGGCACAACAAACAGCAATCAGGTAAAGGAAAATCAAGAAATGCCCTCACAGAAGCTAACAGAAGAGAACCTTTGAAACAGGCAGCAAAGTCATTAACTGTGTCAAATACCAACACTCCAACACAGAAGGAGGTCCACACTCCAAGCCTGTCTGTTAAGAGTCGTGTAAAGACAGGCCAAGTACTACAGCCTGGAAAACTTCAAAGAAACAGGCAAAACCTGGAGCTAAATGGGTTGCTTCTCTCCCTCTTATCACTGACAGGCACCTGGGGCTACTGGTGGCCTAGTCACTCCCGGCCACTCCACAGTCCTCATGCTGCAGTGCACGGCCTGGCCAATCCCAGGAAATACCCACCCAAACACAAACCACCGCACAACAGAGGGTCAGGTTTGACTTGAGCAGTGGGAGAAGTGGATCTCCACTCCAACTATAGTGCAATATCCGATGTTTGTTTCCAAAACCAAACTCACTTTGAGAAGGATTTCATGCCCCTGCTCTTTACTTCCCTCATCCTAGACAAACTAAAATCAGCTACGTACGGCCCCACTTCAGCTACGTACAGCCCCACTTCAGCTGTAGCCCAACCTCCCTGTAAATGACCTGTCACACCACTGCCAGAGTCAGACTTCTCTCAAAAAGCCCTGGATGGTTTGTATCATTTCTTTGCCTTGAAAATATCTAGTGCCGCCTACTGCCCATGTTATTCCTTAGCCCTTTATGAACACAGACTCAGCTTTCCAATCCAGCCTCATCTCTCATCCCAAACAACTGCTCATTCTCCCCAGCTTCCTACTTCCTAACACCTCTCATTCTTCCCCAGAGGAAATAGAAACTTCATGAGTCTATGCCTTTGCACACCTGTTGTCTTTCAAAAATACCTTTTCCGCCTTCTTAACTGGCAAACTGCTACCCAACTTCAAGATTTGGCTCCAGTACGTTTTCCCCTTTCAAAGTCTTCCCCACCACCCACCATGCTGCCCCTGGTAATCACTCCACCTCTGCTCTCACACCGTTTTGTTCATAATCTCTATAAATAGCACCTGGCATGCAGATAGACAGATAAGTGTACCTCCCCTAGACTGTGCAGAAGACTGACAATCCCTCAATGCCTTATACAGAAGGTTCTCAATGGGGGTGCCTGGGTGGCTCAGTCAGTGGAGCAGGCAACTCTTGATCTTGAGGTTGCCAGTTCGAGCCCCAGACTGGGCATAGGGATTACTTTAAAAAATACGCACACACAAGCACACGATTAAGGAGGGGATAAATTTTAACAGTACAAAACTGTCATGAATCTAAAAACTACAGGACTTACTGAAGGTCTAAATAGGTACCTAGTGCTATAAAAGATGTTGACAGGCCTCACCCCAGAAACATGCAGATTCCCAGATTCCTTGCACTGGAGAGAATCACCCCATTGAGATAGGTTTGCTTAAGGGCCCTGGGAATGGGAGGGGCAGACAATTCTCACTGTGTGAAGGATGCAATCCTGTGGGTGACTCAAGCCATTTTCCCACTATCCTGGCTGCTATAAAGACAGGCTTTTCAATTGACCCCCAACCCCCTGCACACAAAGTCGCACACATCTGCCTTCCTTCTATCAGTCCTCAAGCTAATTTCCAAACACGCCAGTGTATCATCAGCTAGAAAACCCACAATGTCTGCTCCAAGATGTCAACTCCAAGTCAGAAACAAGACTGTACTCTTATTAAGTCTATTAATTCTACCCTAAGGCTCTCAGTAACAAAAGCCAATTTACACTTGACTGCAATATGTTGATTTAAAACACAGCACCAGATCCATGTTTTCCAGAGGCAGTCACCTACCACAAGCAAGGGTGATGACATAGTAGTCTGTCAACCAATTACACCAGGTTAAGCTAGCCTGAGCTACTAGGTAGGTGCTAGCTCAGTAAGAGCAAGAAAAGAAAAAGAGAATCTCAACCTCAGACCAATCTGGGGTTCCCATACAGAATCTCTATACAGCAGCAATTAGGTCACTTTTGGTATTGCAGTTTCCTGAGCAACACTGATGGATCTCTTAGTACAAGTGGAGAAGGTACTAGGGTTGGGAGGATCTATGAACCATTTAAATGCCTGGAGTGGGGACGCCTGGGTAGCTCAGTCAAGCGCCTGCCTTCGGTTCAGGTCGTGTGATCCCAGGGTCCTGGGATCAAGTCCCGCATTGGGCTCTCTGCTCAGTGGGGAGCCTGCTTCTCCCTGTGCTTGTGCTCACTAGCTTGCGCTCTCTCTCCCTCTCTGACAGATAAAAAAATAAAAATCTAAATAAATGAATGAATGAACGAATAAATGAATGAATGAATGCCTGGAGTTGCTAGGAGAACAGTTTCAGAATAAAACAGTGCGGTGATGAGATGATGACATGTGGGAGCTGCTGACTAAGTGAAAGAGACACTTGGCACCTGTCCCATGATGAAATTAACTGCATAGTAAAATATCTGAACCAGCTGGCCACCAAGTCTGAAGACAGAGCTATCCCTAGAGGGCAAGGGGCCAAGAGCTATCAGAGGAGTATTGAAAGTGTTACAGGTAATCTCAGAAGCTTTTAAAAGTGCAATAAAGTTAAAAACCAACACTCAGAGCTTTGAATATATGTACTGAGATCAGTAATTCCACTTCTAGAGATCTATCCTAAAAAGATCATCAGAAATGCACAGAAAATTTTATTTATAATGATGTTGATTATTATATCATAGCAGAAAAAAATTAGAAATGTGCATGCCCCACAACTGGAAAATGTTAAATAAATGATCCTTCCACTTGAGGAAATTCCATATAGTTGTTAAATGTTGTAGACAAGCAGCAGTTCTTTCTGCCCATGGGTCCTATTCCCGCGTTTTAATCAAACCATCATTTTGCACAAAAAGGAAGAAAGGAAGGAAGGAAGGGAGGGAGGGAGGGAGGGAGGGAGGAAAGAAATAGGTAAAGGCATGAAAAATGCTCACAAAACAATAAACAGTAAGATAGAGAACTACATTACAATAATAGAAAATATATAAAAACACTTATGTATATGTGGACACAAAAAGATTAAATGGAAACAAGCATGAACATAGTAACCTGTGAATTGTAGGATTTTTGTGATTTGGGTTTTTTTTTTTTCCTATGCTTTCTATTTGGCTAAAGTTGTGCTTCCATTTAATGGCAGAGGGGGAAAAAATCTAAGTTTTTTTTTCCTAAGATTCTTTAATCGCCACATTGAAGAGGAAAAAATTCCCCCTCAGAAGGCCAATATCTGAAGGGTACATGCCAGGGCATGAGGACTTCCCCCACTTGCCCAGACACAGGACTAAGGGACAGTCTCCCAGGCTGGCCAACAAAGTGGATGTCCAAAGTAAAGCTGTGAGATAATGGGCGCTGGGTGGCTCAGCTGGGTTAAGAAACTGCCTTAGGCTCAGGTCATGATCCCAGAGTGCTGGGATCAAGTCCTGCATCGGGCTCCCAGCTCCACGGGGAGTCTGCTTCTCCCTCTGACCTTCTCCCCCCTCGTGCTCACTCTCACTATCTCTCTCTCAAATAAATAAAATCTTAAAAAAAAAAAAAAAGCTGCTAGATAATGAGAAAGATGACTTGACACACACCTCAGAACTAAGAACCAAAACTGAGGGTGCAGCTCATTGGCAGTCCCCATGCTCCCTTGTTCGGTGTTGCCACCACCCTCCCCATCTGGGGCCACCTACGGACTAGGAATACCATCTTTCCAATGTTTTCAAGAGCAGTCCATTTTCATTCTTTGATATTGGATTTAATGTTTCAAAACAACCTGAGTCTTAGTATCATTTTCTGACCAAAAATTAAGTAGGACTATAAAATGACTATAGTTTCTTAGAGGAGTCATAAATCTGGCGGTGAAGAGAAAAACCACAAAAAGAGTTTTTATAAATGTATACAGCACAGGTACTGATGTCAAAGTGGCTTTTATTTAACCCCCTCTGGTGACCACTGAAGGACATCTGGATATAGGAGTTGAGTCCAATTCTTCAAACGTCTTTTTAGGCTTAACACATGCCAGGCAGGCAATGAAGATACAAGAAGGGAGTCATAGTTCCCACCTGTGACAACAGTATGATGAACATCTTGGCTCTAACTCTGTGCCAGATGTTACACTTACTATTGCATTTAATCTTAACATTTTGTGAGGTAAATTTTATTATCATCCCCATTTTACAGGTGAGAATACTGAGGCTTACAGAAGTTTACAGGAAACTTACCTAAGAAGTAAAGACTAGGAGGAAAACCAAATGTTTAAAAGCTATAACTAAGGAGTGCCTTCGGTGGCTCAGTTGGTTGATCACCTGCCTTCGGCTCAGGTCAAAATCCCAGGAGAGAGCCCCACGTCGGGCTGGCTCCCTCCTCAGTGGGGAGCCTGCTTCTCCCTCTCCCTCTCCTGCTGCCATTCACTCTGCTTGTGCTCTCTGTATCTCTCAGTCAAATAAATACAAAAAATTTTTAAAAATAAATAAATAAAAACTGTAACTAAAACATAACTATAAAATGTTTGACTATAACTAGTAAATAACGGCAACTATAAGCATGCTCTAAAATAAGCATGTTTGAAGTGTATGGCAGCACAGATGAGGGAAAGAGAACTCTACCTCAAAACGCAAAGGATGAAGAAAAAGAGAGGGAAAGGAAAGGAAAAGAAAGGAAAGGGAGAAAACTATGGGGGGGATGAGGTCGGGCTAGGCACTGAAAGGTGAGTGGAAGATTGGTATCTAAAGAGAAGGATGGGGCACCTGGATGGCTTAGTCACTTAAGCATCCAACTCTTGGTTTTGGCTTAGGTCATGATCTTAGGGTCCTGGGATAGAGCCCAGGCTCCGTGCTCAAGGCGGAATCTACTTGTCCCTCTCCCTCTGCTCCTCTCCCCGTGCATTCTCTTTCTCTCTCAAATAAATAAAGTCTTAGAGAGAGAGAGAGAGAGAGAGAGAGAGGACAGTGGTATTCCAGGCAAAGGCAACAGGACAGTATATGCAAAGGAAGAGAAGGGCGAAAATGTGTGGTTATGCTGGAGTATACTAGTTTTTAAATTACCTTACAGACCTCTCACAATTTTTTTTAGCAGAGACTAGAGAACCACTTTCTCATCATTCAGCTTCAACTACTTCTCTGCCTGCCTAACTAATCCCCAATTACCAACCCACAGCACAGGCCTGGAAAAAAGCAAAACTTGCCAAAGAGCGGGACTTGGACCAATAGTTGGACCTGTCATACCCACAGGAGAGGTCTGTCGGGGCAGAAATCACTCAATGACTATGGTTTCTGGCAGGGCTGAGAAGTAGAAATTAAAGCCCAGAGCCGCAGCAGCAATGGGATACACTGCACCCCAATACTGGTGTCAGAGCACCAAAGATTCACAGGAAATTGGGGACCGGACTTCAAAAGACCTCTATAGTGTCTCTATTCTCCCACTGGGCTCCCTTCAACACTAGATGGAAGAATGTCTGCAAGCTGAACCATGTCAAGCGAAGTAACTACACGAAAAGGGGAGCCCAGCCCTGCTGGAATACACAGAGATACAGGTGAAAGGGAAGTAGTTAGTCACTATAATCAGGGGGCACGGTGGGTGACACTCGGCCCACAGGACAGTTTGACAAAGGCAGTGGTTTGTATCTGTCTGCCTGGTCGCCCAGGGTTGGGGAAATAATTGTCTAAGACATATGACAACATTCCAGAAATGATTATAAAGACCTAACCAAAGCAACTACGTGCCCTCTTCCAGGCACCTCTCCCACCCGAAAAAGGTTCAAGTTCTGGCAAACAAGGAAGGTTAAATCAGATGAACGAAACAAACTGCCACATCTTATAAATTTTATGCTATAAAGACTTTCACACACTGTATATAAATAAAGGTAGGATTAGAAAACAGGACACAGCTGAAGGAGGATAGTGCAGGTGGAAAAAAAAAAAAAAATCTATTGCCCTCACCTCAAAGCACATAATCTGCTCTCCTGCAGGGAATAAGTCGCACCAATGTGTGTTACACATACACTGGGGCAATTGTGGGTATTCTCCAATACAGCACATGGTCCCCAGCATCGGACAGCAGCACAATATAGCCATCTTGGCTGCTATCTCCCAGGAAGTCCTTAGCAGGACCGATGTTCTCAGACCAGCCAAGCCTTGGGTTTTCCAATGTAAACTACCTATGCTATGGGAGTATTTAAGAGCCTCATGGATTAATACATATAAAGTGCTTAGAACAGGGCTTTGTCCATAACTAACATTTGCTGAGTACTTGCTTTTATTCCTATTATCACTAGTGCTATTGTCTTCTCGTCCCAATCACCATAATTGTCCTACAGTGAGATCAGGTAAGACCTGGAGCCAACCATGTGGATGGGTGTTTAGGGCTACAACTCCCCAACCAGAGTGTGACTTGACCGAGCTCATCCTAGACTAAAGTAGGCACAAGGACTCACCATGATTCAAAGTCTCCAGCAGGGAGGACTGGGGACAGAAGAGATAGAACCAACATCTGGTCAACTCTGGCAACATTCCAGACACTCAAGTGTATATATATCCTCTTGTTTAATGCCCACAGCAGTAAGTGCTTCTGAGTTCATCTTAGAGAGGCAGAACCAAAATAACCCTAGGATCTGGGGTGGGAAGAGAAGAGTGAGAGCTGCCACTGCAACTGTGGTCTTTTCTTTTCCCTGATTTCAGCCCCACACAGGCACACCCCATGATAGGTGTATCTCCTGTTACTTGTTCATTCCTAGCACTGTTACTCACTCCTTCCCAGGAAAGACAGGGCAAAGGAGGGAGGGGGTAAAAAATTTTATAGGTGGGTTAAGAAAATAAATGATTGCCAAGCTGGTTTTAATATAACCTCTTTCAAAAGCAGAAATAACCCTTGCTAGGGTGTGATTTCTAACCTCTACATGCCCCGAAAGGATCAAATCAAGACCTACTTGTACCTACTTGTACTGAGGAAGTCAGGAGAGTTAGGGGAAACTGGGGACCAAAGCAATCCCTATTTAAGGAGTGAAAAAGGACTCCTTCCATGCATGTTTTGTGGGAGGAAACCAAGAAGTGCCCCTACCGGTCATAACTGCACTTTGTTCCTGAAGCACCTGCAGCAGAGGAAGACAGGGTAACGTGTGGTACAGTCACCCGAGAACCTCAGCAATCTACTTAGGTCACTGCTAAACTTGATTCACTTAGGCCACGGCCATCCTCATGTGGTTTAATTGCTCATCTAAAAGGAACCAAAAAGAAAAGTCATACTCTCCAATTCCATAAGATAAGCAAATCTCCTGTAGTTTCCATCTACCACCGGCCCATCTTCAGAAAGCTCTGGCCTTTTATCACAAGACTGGTGCCAAGGATAATAGGGAATACAACTAGATTAAGGAGCTCAGTGTCCAAACAGGTCTAGGGTTCCTACTCCAAGCTTTTCCTTCTACTGAAGGAACACGCAAGTTATTAAGTTTGATAGTCCTTCCATGAGTTTTGTAAACAGAGGAGAGAAAGAAAAGGGCTCCTGCTGTTGGGTTGGCATCATGCTCAGGAATATAGAAGGATCTCTCTCAGGAACTAGGGCAAGAAAAGGGGGCTCTTCTATGGCACAAGGGTACATCCTTGTACCTCCCTTCAAGTTCTTCAAGTTCCCAACAAGGCCCAAGAACTGGAAGAGTCACTAAGAAGCTTCACTGGTTCCATCCTGCATCTCACTCCTCTTCCCCATGAGTCTGGATGAAGTCCGAACTCTTTCTGCCCTCTCAAAACTTCCTTTGACAGGGAAACAATAGTTAACCTCACTCATTCTTGCTAAGACCTGCCTGATGCCTGATGAGCTTGCAGAGCCCCAAACTTAAACAGGAGTCAGAAGTCTTGGGGAAAAAAAAAATTTTTTTAATGCAGTGGGGAGGGGAAGGGGGGAGACAAAAGGGAAGAGAAGATAGAAATTAGTAGAACATTACTTTATAGCTGCATATCCCTTGGGAGCATACAAAGCTCTCCATGTATATGCTCTCTTAGAAACAGTTTTTCAATAGATAATGGAAGAAAGGAAAATACCAAGAGACCTTGGCAGGATGGGAGTCTCCCACTCCCTCCTCCCTGAAGAAAGCCACTTACCCTCTCTCTACCTCCCCTACTCTCTCTGCAACCACCCCATGATTGCTCTGGATCCAGAATCCAGACTGCTGATGAAAGAGGGAGGGGTTGAGCACCTTCCTAAGCAGATGGAAATAAAACCACCAAATAATTAGAGAAGCAGCAGCAAAAAGATTTCATTCATCTTCCTCCTCAAGAGCCAAAGAGGCCTGCATTTTTCTCATCTATTGTCAGTGAAGAGTTTGTCAACCATGTAAAGCAGACACTATTCCCTTTAAATATTATTCTTTCAAAAGGTTACCTCCTTTAAAGTCACTGATTTACCCCTTTACATGGCTCTCCTGGCCTGTCAACCTGCATTCCTCCTCCCCGAACCACTCCCTATTCGCTCTTCTCTCCAGGGGGAACTCTGACTCACTGTAGACACAGGCTTTGGAAATCCTGGCCCAAGAAACAGCTACACCTGGGTGAGGCTGCAGTGCCCGATGGCAAGTGCCCTCCACCCACACTGCCCCAGGAGTGCCCTGAGCTCTGCTCAACTCAAGGGAGCAGGGGACATTTCTTCATCGCCCATTCAAGCAAGAGAACAGACTGCTGCTGAAGTAGCTGAGAGGATCCTCTCCCACTCACCCACTATAACATTTACAGTGCTAGCACTTCTATGTCATTGCCTAAACACACCAGAAACTATGGCCAGCTCAGAGTAAGAGGGAGCCCTGAGCAACTGATGGGAATTTAAAGACCGCACAGAACACCCAACACAGTAAGTGTTCACAAATTCGGCAAGGATAAGGGCAGGGAGTCAGAAGCCTCATCATACCTCTAAGGTTGTTGAGTCCCTCCAGGAACTTCTGGTACTTATAGGCGTTCATGTCCCTGCCCAGCTAGCTGTGTTGGTTCACTGTCTAGAAGCAGGCAGCATGGCACGGTGACAGCTGAGAAGTAAGAGCCTTTCGAACCGACTGGTCTCTACCACTGCGCCTCTGAGCCCCCAAGAACTGGACTTTGACCACATTTACATGTGACGTCACCAGAGAGGCCTTATTACATTACAGCCCTTTGTGCTCCCTCATTTGTTGCAGCGAGCGGAAATACCTCCCCAGAAGGGGACAGCCCCTCCTTTGTGCAGAAATGAGGCGGGAGACCACAACAGGCCCCTGCCTATCATCTGCCACCTCATCTGCCACCTTCTCTCTAGACTCCAGCCCAGGCTCCCCTGGGATTACCGCTCCTCTGGTTTAAACTCTAGGGAAAGAGACTTTAACGCTTTTTAAGACACCAGTCAGGGGCTCATCTAACACTGGAGAACGAAACCTTTAAAGGGCCACACTCACCACAAGAATGTCACTAGGAGCTCTTGGGCAAATATCACATGGCAACGGGGCAGGTTTTACAAAATAAACAACGGACGCTGCACTCTGCTTACAGCAGTACTGTTTACAGAATGGAACACAGCCACACACAGGCGAGACGCCGCTGATCAACCAGTCCGAGGCGGGGAGAAAAAAGCAGAAACCGTGAAGCCCTCTTCCTAAGTGCTAAATGCACAGTTCAGGGAGGGAGGACCTTCACCATAGAAAACTAAGGGGAAAATGCAGTTCAGACACCCCCCACCCATGCTCCCCACTCCAGGGCACTATTCGGCTCAGCTGACTTGTTTTTGGTTTGCTTTAATAACGTCAGTAGCTACTGTAAATTTCCTTCTCCATTAGCCCCAAAAAGATGACCCACTCCCCACCCCACCCAATAATCACAGGCTCAGAGGATAAGCTACACAGATTATATAATAAGAGGGGAAAACAAAACTCTGAAATTTCTATCGCATTTCATTGTAAGAAATTCAAAGGGCTTCATCTGCAGGCGCCTGGGTGGCTCTTGATTTCAGCTCAGGTCATAATCTCAGGGTCATGAGATCAAGCCCCACATGGGGCTCTGTGCTCAGTGGGGAGTCTGCCTGAGATTCTCTCTCTCCCTCTTGCCCCTCCCCCAACTCATGCACATGTGCCCACACTCTCTCAAATAAATAAATCTTTTTTAAAAAGTGGTTCACCTGCATCATTAAATTCATCTTTTTAAATGTCTTTATAAAAATAACTGTAAATTTTAATTTACATATGAGAAAATAAGTTAAGCAATCTGCCTAAAAGTCACGCTCTGGTACTCTGGCTCATCTTACCATAAAAGCCTTGGCATCCTAGAAACCCATGGGTAACCAATGGAGTCAGACTCCACGGAAGAACTCCTCACAAGAGGGACACCCCCTCTCAGTCCTGAAGGTTTTCCAAGCAACCTGCCAGGCAGGCTGTCATTCAGCAACTTGGGGGTGGAACTCACAGGGTGTCAAATATAACGTTCCACAAAACTTCCAATTATGCAAGTTGGATGCAGGTGAAGAACCTGTATAAGAAGCACTATGAAAACAAAGAAAAAAAGAGTGTGCCCACTTGAAAAGATCAGTCTAAATAATATAACAGCTGCTAAGATAATAGGAGAACATTTTTAAATAGTAAAAGTATCCAACCCAAGCTTTTGTGCCTTCCGATGCTACCAGTCAGTCAACACTACCAACAAGGTAGCCAACCACTGTGTGCAGATCTGTGTATTTACTAGGAGTCAAAGGGACACAATATGTGCTTCCTTTTCTCAACAGAACAATTTCATGGGCAAGAGTCAATGGTTAAAAGGGACCTTAATGTTTACAGAATGTAAGTTAGACAATGGGAAACAGTAAAAAACAAACAAAAATACAGATTCTGTGATGCATTACTGTGAGAATCACTGTATCTTTGAGGTCACCTAGTCCAAAAGACCAGGTCCTTGGATTCCTCATCTGTGAAATAAGGCTGTGGACAGAGAAAGGCAAACATTAAATATCAGTTCAGATCGTGTGTCTGTTTCCTGGCATTATTGCACTTATTTCTCCAGGAAGAGAATGGATAATAGAGTACAGTGCAAAGAATTTGGGTTGTAGAGTCAAAATACCTGGATTCCAGAGTCTATCTCAAGATCCAACTTTGTCACGAACTAGCTATGTGAGCAGGAGCCCCAAATTCCTATGAAACACTAGTTATTCTTTTCTTTTTAAGTCATAAACTCTAATGAGAATCTGATAAAAACCAAGGATACTCTCCCTAGAAAAAGGCACATATTCACCTACATACAGGCTGTTGTTTACAAGTGGAGAAGGGTCAATGAACCACAGGTAGATAACCTCTAAACTGATCTCTGTGATCTGTCCTGTGTCATGATCTGAAAGCAATTAACATAGTGCAATGTGAATATAAGAATGTGAAAGAATGATCAGTTAGCCAGGGCAGAGCTGGGTCCTCTCGCTTTAACGCCATTATAAAATCCTATTCAGAGACTCCTCCCACCCAAAGGAGCAAAGCAGCCCAGACAACAGGAATCTCACGGCAGGAAAAACTGACTTTTAAAATAGCCACTTGAACTAAGTGCATTTAAAAGACAACACATGCTAGTTTGTCATTTCCTCTGTGTGTTTCACCATTGAAATTGTTTAATAACATCTTATCAGATAAAAATTAAACAAAAACAAGGATGTTTGGCATTAAGGAGTGAGAGACGGTTCCAACTCCAGGGTTTTGAGAAAGGGGAGGGGGGCAGCAGCCTCAACCTCAGTTGCATTCTTGCAGCCCAGGGACTCTTCCTCAAAATCTGAGCATTTCAAAGCACCTGAGTCCAATACCTCTACATGCTCTTTGTGGCCCTTCATGGTTTATCCTCCTAGGTCTCACATGGCGAAGAGTGGGTGAAACCTCAGGTGGCAGGAGGGAGGCTCCCCAAAGTTCCAGACAGAGATGAACAATGTGAAAGGCTCAGAATCTGGCAGTCTAATAGGCATTCTCTGGCCAGCTGCTGACAGAGGGGGAAGAAAGCCCCGCTGTCTCCAACAGCCCTGACACACACACAGACACCTCGGAACAGAGTGGAACTTGACTGAAAGCAGGCAGATCAGGAAGTGCAGAGGACAGTGCATGAGATGTAGTCCTTCCGGCTGCCCGCTCTCTAGTGACAGGATGAGAGTTAAAAAGGAATACCTGCCCTGCCCATGCTCAGGGACACCAGAACCTCGGTGGAGTGAAGGCCTGAGTCAGGTTCAGGATATAAGTCGTAAAACATGAGGACAAGTCTGCCAATAGAGAATTACAACTGAGGAGAAAGTTCTAGGCTGATGAAGAAAGAAAAGGCCCTACCTTGGAGTTCACACAGTCCCCCCAAACCCCTCTACGAGTCAATAACTTCCATAATTCTTTCGAAGCAATCTTTCTTCTAAAAACAAAGGTCCCTCTCCCCCAGGCACCCCCACCCCACGTCAGGGTGAGGGAAGCTAAACCTGGACAGCCAGTTCAAGGAATTCACCCAGCCATTCATTCTACATACATCTGTTGCCTGCTCACCACATACCAGGCACCAACCTAGGTGCTGGGAACACAGAACTCAGAGTCTAACGGGATAGAGAGCAGGACAAAAAAGGAATCAATCTGTCTGCTCAGACTCAGGGAAGATGAGGGTCATAGGTGGTCCAACTGAAGGCACAGCTGACTTCCAACTGCTCACTCTCTAGACCAGCCCTAAAGACAAGAGGTTTGGGGACATGAAAGGTAACTCTCCTCATAGAAATACATCCATTTCCTTTGAGGCCAGTTGCTACCGTTACTCCAAAGCAGCTGCTGACCCAGGAAGACAGCAAAAATGTCTCCAGTGACTTAAGAAGCCAGTAACAAAAGCAGGTGCCAGGTTCATGGTCCTATTCAGGGAGCAACAAAGATCACTTTCTTCATTGTCTCACCCTGGCAGCAATGTCTGATGGAGAAAGGGGTTGAATTACACCTTGTCCCTCTGGTCTGCTAGAGAGAAAATGAGTCTGCCATCTGAAGAAAGAGCTGTCCCCAGGGCCAGAACTGCCTCTGCAGGGCTGAGGAACATAAGACAAAAGAAGTCAGACCTCATGCTTAGAAGGAGAAAACCAAAATGGCAAACCCAAGGGAGGCTTTAAAGGGAACTAAGTGCGGGCCTGCTAGCAAAGGTCCAAGGAGCTCTGCCCACTCTGTGCTCACCCCAGGCTTGGAGAGCTACTTTGTGTGAACCAGACTTACACTCTGGGTCTGGCAACAAGTTTAAAAAGGCCTTGTTGATTTAGGCCACACGCTCTCAAATCAGTTCTCTCTCTTTGATCCTGTTCTTTCTGGCTGTGCAGTCCACGGAAAAATGGGTGAATCCTAGGAGTCCTCTCCTCCCTACAGTGGTTATGTAATACTACAAGACCAAACAAGGTAAAAAGGACTGACCAGTTGGGAGGAAAGGCAAAAATACCTGCTCTTAAGGTCAATCTGTACCTGCCATGACCTCTGATTCTAGCTCTACCTGAGACTAAAGATCCCCTCTAGGTTTATAATATCATAAAGCAACCTAAAAGCCTCATGAGGCTTTCTGGGGACCTAAGAAAAAGGTCAGAGACAAGAGTCACCTACTACTGGAACAAGGTTATGGACCTCCAGCAGAGATGGGAGGGAAAGACATTTATTTCAACAAAAGCATCCTGACACAGCTACAGGCATCCAGGTATAATAGAGATCAACAATTTTCTCCTCCTCCAGGAACAGCTTCAGTCACCAAATCCATCAGGACCCAGAGGACACAGCTGCACTCCATGTCAGCTGAAGGTGCCTGCTAAGGAGAACCACATTCAGTTATTCTGACAAACCCCAGGGGGGAAAGTGCTTGCTGGCTCAATTCACCTGAGCGCTTCCACCAGCAAATAAAACAAGTCTCCAAGACGACAGGCCACCAACTTCCCGTAGCATTCTTATGTTGCTTTTGAGCAGAGGAAGGAGGCAAAATAAACATTTTTGAAACTCAGATTCTAGACACCAAAAATAGCATAATGGAATTTTCCTCTGAAGCTGCCTTTTCCTAAAAATGAGGTTATATTAAAGGAAAAAAAAAAAAAACAGTCCAGGATAGACTGTATATTGATGACTCCAGGATGGCAGGGTATGAGTTCTAAGAAACTTAGTATCTTGAGTCCAAGATAATATTCAGTGGGAAAACATCACAATGTTAAGAAGTGGCTAAAAGTACTTAATAGGCAGAACCTCAGTAAGCGGTCAACGACTGTTTAATGAGTAGTGGGTATACATGTATCTCCTATAGTGTTACCTATACTTGTCTACATGCTTGAAATATTCATAATAAAAAACTGAAGTCATGGATCAGACTACCCACCAAATTTACAAATATATATACTATTTAGCCCAGCAACTGCACACCTAAGAATTTTTCCTACAGATACACATATGCAAAATGACAAGTGTACAACAGGTTTTTCACTGCAGCATTGTGTAATAACAAAAGATCACCCATCAGTAGGGACCCGGCTAAATAAATGATGGTACATCTATATAATGAAATAATAAGCAGGGAGTGGGGGGAGAGGAGGTCTTTATGAGCTGAAATGGATTAATCTTCAAGATATAATAAATAAAACAAAGAAAGATCAAACAGTGTATGTTATCCTCTCATTCATGGTTTTTTTTTTTTTTTCAAAGGAGGTAAGAAAAAAATATAGAATTTAGGTTCCAGAAAGTCAGGGACTTTTATCTGTTTTCCTCACTGTTTATCCCCAGAGCCTAGCTTAGTACCTAGCACACAATAGGCGCTCAACAAATATTTGTTGAATAAATAAGTGTATATATCATCTCTGAAAGGCACAAAAACCTGACAATACTGATGGTCTTCAGGGAGGGGTAAAGATTGGCTGGAGTGAAAGAAAAATTTTTCACTGAACATCTTTTTTGTACCTTTTGAATAGTCAATTATGTGAACGCATTACCTAGGCAAAATAAACAAAAGCTTAAAAGTCAATTATTGGCAATTCTAAATCCTGATCCCAGCACTGCCACTGACCACATACGTCCTCACTCAATCATTCACACATCCAACACGCCTGCCCTGTGCCTAATTTGTACAGCACCAAGGAAGAGCACAGAGCCTCTTCTCTCAAGCAGTTTGTGATCTAGTGAGTGAGACAAGCATGTGCACTAACATGCAGTGCAGTGCAGCTGATGCTGGTGAAGGTGCATGGAAGCAAAGAAGCACATGGAAGCCTAGGGAAGGCTTCCCAAAGGAGATGCTGCTGGAACTGGAACTTCAGGGCCAGACAGAACTAGATTGATGGCGGCAGGAGTGCTGTAGACAGAAAAGGCAAAGTAGAAACATGAGAGAGCACAATGCATTTAAGGAACTTAAAATAGTTCGACATGGCTAGAGTGTAGTAGAGAGTGTACTGTCTACTCTGGAAGAATGATGGCAGGACATGAAAGCTTTGCATGCCATGCTAAAGAAACCATATATCACCCTGAAGACAATGGAAAGGCATTGAAAGCATCTGTGCTTGGGAGTGACTATTTCTTATAATTAGATTTTAATTTCACAAAGTGCATTCTAGCAGCTGTGAAAGGGAGGGGAGCAAGACAGAAGGGAAGGGAACCAGTTAGGACACTATCACAGTTGCTTTTTTTTTTTTTTTTAAGATTTTCTTTATTTATTTGACAGAGATCACAAGTAGGCAGAGAGGCAGGCAGAGGAGGGGAGGAGCAGGCTCCCTGCTGAGCAAGGAGCCCCATGCGATGCAGGACTTGATCCCAGGATCCTGGGATCATGACCTGAGCTGAAGGCAGAGGCTTTAACCCACTGAGCCACCCAGGCACCCCACTATCACAGTTATATGCTGAGAAATAATAAAATCGTAACAAAGAAAGCAGCACTGGTAATGTGCAGAAAGGAGGGGGTGTGGGATCTGAGGTGGAATAATTTATATGGCATTTGATCACTATTTTATTTGAGCTAGGGTCGGGGTGGGTGGATGGACTATGTGAGGTAAGATTCTCAAATGATTCCCAAATATCTCTCTCATGTGACTAGGTGGTAGTGCCTTAAAGTAAGGAATAGGAGAGAGAAAAGCAGGCTTGCTGGGGTGGAGATGAGGGGTTCAGTGTAGAACGTGCTGAGTAAAAGACACCTACAAGATACGTAAAACAAATCCTCCAATACCCAGAGATAAGTGCATGGAGCTCAGGAGAGAGCTCTGACCCAGCAGTTGAATCTATGGGTCTGAGTTAGATCACTCAAGAAAACTCTGCAGAGGGCCAAAGACAAAAATCTTAGAAAGCTCCTTTATTTAAAGGAAGATAAACCTGTAAATGAAGGAAGAAAATCAGGAGAAGATATGGTCACAATAAGTAAGGGAAGGAGAAACTTTCAAGGAGGATGGAGCGTTTCACAAAGCCAAGTACACAGGAAGGTCACGTAAGATCAGAGCTAAAAAATCCCCATTGGATCTGGCAATTAGAAGGTGATTAATGACCTTGGCAACAGCAATTTCAAGAGAGCAGGGGGTATGGAAGCTAACGGGCAGGGACATATACCACACTTAAGAACCTTGGAGGAAACAATGAACATGGCTGTGACAGGGGAAACACTACAGATCTCTTTTCTCTACTTCACCTCCCATAATATATTTGTGTATTTAAGAAAAATTAGCAGGAAAATGCACAAAAAATAGTGTTAGCACTTTATTAAGTGTTAGGTACAGAGTAATAATCCCATATATTAATAATACATTAAGCTGGTTCCATTTACTTCATAAATTACCAACTATTTTTGGATACTTATGTGCTGGCAATGATGTGGGAGATAAAATGGAGTTTAAGATACAGTCCTCAACCTTGAGGAGCTTCCAATCTTACACACATACAGATGCAATATTAAAGTACAATATAAAAGATACAGAAAAAAAAAAGACCCTTAGCATTTAAAGAATTAGGAACTGACTTCCAGTGGGGGTGATCAAAAGTTTCCTGGAGGACTCAGGTGGGTGGTGAACAATGGTTAAAGATTCCACACAGCAGACACAGTGAGTGAAGGCCCTCCAGGAAGACAGCCTTGTCTGGCCTAGAACTGAGGCGGCAGATGGAGAGGGTGCTGGAAAGGTTATTATGAAGGGTTTTAAGTATCAAGAAGAGATGACTGAGCCTTGCCTCTCTTCTGATTGCTGTTGTGCCATGCCAACTGCCTGTAGGCCATTTCCACCTGAGCATGCCACAACAGCGAGAACTCAGGTTATTAAAAGTGAATCCACAGCTTCCTTCCCCAAATTGATACCTCCTTTTAATTTCCCACTTGCAGTAATGGCACCCTTTACCTAGCCCACTATTGAGTCTTATCAGTTCTTCCCACTGCCTCTCATTGTCTTCTCCTTGATTCAACAGTCAAGCTTCTCCCCTCTAATCCTTGTTACCTCAAACCTGACTTGCTTTAAAATAGCCTCCAAAGAATGGATTTCTCTCCTTCTCACCCAATCCATGTTGCACGCAGTTTTCCTAAAACACAGCCTTAATTAAATCATTCCAATACATAAAACCACCAACAGCAACACAAAAGCTCCCAGAGGAAAAAATCTCAAGGTACTGTAAAAACTCAACTACATGGTACAACGTCTGTGGAGGGCAATTTAACAAAATGTATCTAAAATTTTTTAAAGTATGCAATGAATTTTGACCCTGTAATTTCACTTTTAGGAATTTATACAAAAGAAATGTGGTCACGTGTACTAAGAAAAAATACAGATATATGTACAAGAAAATTCATAAATTATTATATTGGTATGTTATTTCTTTTTTTTTTTTTTAAGATTTTATTTATTTATTTGACAGAGATCACAGGTAGGCAGAGGCAGGCAGAGAGAAAGGAAGGGAAGCAGGCTCCCCGCCGAGCAGACCCCAGGATCACGACCTGAGCCAAAGGCAGAGGCCCAACCCACCAAGCCACCCAGGCGCCCCGGGCACGTTATTTCTTATCACTGACCTTCACCATAAAGAAAACAAGTTACAAACAGTATATTTTTGCAAAATATGTATTTACATGTATGTATTCACAGAAGAAATATCTGAAAGAAAATAAAGCAAAATGTTTATAGTAGTTATCCAAGTGATGGGATTTTAGGTGACTTTAATTTTTTTTTTTAATTTTATTTTTAAGTAATCTCTACACCCAACATAGGACTCACACTAAAAACCTCAAGACCAAGAGTCACACGCTCTACCAACTGAGCCAGACAGGCACCCCTAGGTGATTTTAATTTTACTGTTTTCATTATTTTGTAATTTTTATACAGTACACCCAGCTACTTTGTAAAATAAAGAGAGGGGAGATTACCACAACTAATAACCAACAGTAGCATAGCTCTTTTGGACTTCCCAAATGTGGAGATAACAGAATCTGTATATATAACCCACCAACTCAACCAAGTGTATGGCACCAAAGAAACAAAGATGAAGAAGGTATGGTCTGCCCTCATTAAACTCATGGTGTAAAGGAGTCAGACGATTAAACAGATAACTGTAAAATAAGATAAGTACTATTACAAAGGGATATATAAAGTACCATGAGAACTCAGATGAGGAGATAAGTTCTATTTTTTCCAGTTGGGGTAGGGGGAAAGAAGCTGGAACACCATAAAAAGCTAGTTAGTTTTGAGCTAGCATGGAAGACTTCTTTACAGTATGAACAGGAGTTTGTGAGCAGATGGAGTAGAAAGAACATCCAAAGCATAGGCAAGTGCATAAACAAGGGATGGGAGAATCACACCCATTCTAAGAAGTCTGAACTTCACCCCGTGAATGAATAGAATGCAGCGAGCACTGGAGTTTTCAACAAGAGATAACATGTAAAACTCAACGACACAGTACAACTTCCATGGAGAGTACTTTTGCAAAAAGTACCTAAAAATTTTTTTTAAGTGTGCAATGATTTGGACTCTGCAAAAGTCACTGGTAGTAAGCCAAAGATGATGAAGATCTAAGATAGGGCAGTAGGTCCCACCAGATGGATGGATGAGAAAGGATAGATGTCGAGATGTTTCTGAACTGGAACAAACAGAACTTAGTGTCCAGTCAGATACAGAGAATGAAGAAGTCAAAAAAACAAACCCAAAGTTTCTAGCTTGGGCAAATAGGTGGAGAGGGATACTAATAATCAGAGACAGGGAACACAAGAAGAGACATGGGTTTGGTTGGGCAGGGGAAAGAAGGGGAATGATGATGAGCTTTGGTTTGGGATATGTTAAAGAGAATTTCTGCAAACTCTTAAGTGGAAAAGGAAATACATTTTGGATCCCAGAAAAATCTGGAAATACAATTTTGAATCCCAGAGAAAAGTCCTTAGAGATTCTGAGAGTCATCACCAAACACACAGACAACATTGATAAATGAAATCACCAGAGTAAGTAAACTTGTCGAGGAAAAGTGCACAGAGGGAGAGGGAAAAGAGGTCCAAAAAGGGTCAAATGCTGTGTCAAGGTCAAAGAGCATGAGAAGTGAAGGAGACCCAGGAACTCTGCAAGTAGGTCAGCACAGGTGATGGTGGTTTCAGTTGGGATGGTGGTCACAACAGCCAGGCTACAGGGGGTCAATATGACTAGTGGTTTGAAAAAAAAAAAAGCAAAAAGAAAAAGAACAGACCAGCTTAAAGGAATCTTTGCCCTAGGATGGAGGAAACCTAAACTCTTTATAAAGAGTCACAAGGTGGGGGAAAGACTGAGAACACAAACCATGTGCATGCCCAGAGGCCTCTGACCCAGGGGGAATGTGGGGAGGACTGGAAGATCACAGGTGTACTGAGAGGCAGGGCCATGGGAAGTGCAAGGCTACATGGCTTGTTGAGAGTTACCAGGAAGGGTAACCACGTAGGGCGTGGTTACCACGTAGGGCGGTTGAGAGTTACCACGTAGGGCGGCACAGCAAGTCTCAGGAGAGGGGAAAGTTTGGGGGAGCTGCCGTAGGGACAAGATGCACAAGCGAACCAGAAGAGAAGAAACTTCAGGGCAGGGTTCAGAGTCAAGCTCTGGCTGGAGCTTGTAAATTTGTAAAGGAATCAGCACAATGCTATGCAGCAGAACTTGATAGCTCGGTGGAAAAAATGAACATGTGTCCAGCTTTGGGGAAAGGAAAGTAAGGTGTGGTAGCAAAAGACCTGGAAATGTTAGGGCAGGTGTTGTCGTATAGGATAGAGGTAGGGAAGGCAATGACACCATTCAGAGGCTGAGAGACTGGAAAACAGGCAGAGACCAGGCTTTGGAAGCATAAAGGAAGAGAAGCGGAAGAAAGAAGCTTGTGACCAGACTCTGGGATTTCTAGGAGGAGGGGAGCAATTTCAGGTCACCTCAAATACTCTTCCCCTAGAAACTCAGCCATTAACATGACCCAAATTGATGCCATGCTGACTTCTGAGCCATGCTCTGATCTGTAACCTAGATATTCAGATGGGCTTTCACCTCAAAAGCTGTTAGAGTTCCAATGAGAGAGTGGAAGGACTGAGTACTCCTAAACCTCTTTCCTGAACTTTAAGATTTGATCTGGATCTCTGGGTGCATTATCAGTAACTTATTTTTATTGAGTGGGAGATTATAGGAATTGTCATGTGTGCAGAGTTGCTAAAAATAAAAAGTTTAAGAAACTGCCTAATTGCTGGTTTAGCAATTCCCTCAGGGCCCTGGAGCCAGCTGATGTAGGACAGGAGTCACAGACCTTCTCAGGGACCTGGATCCTTCCCCCAGTGCTAAAGGACAACAGTACAGATAATAAATCAAGGATCATCGTACCCAATAGGGAGGCAGGAGTGGGGTTTGCTAGGTGACATCTAGGACTGACGTGGGAAAGTGAGTTCATATCCTTTCACGGTGAAGCCTGAATCTAACCCTTGTCTCACAGGACAGGAAAACATAAACAAGCTACTCACTAGTTCCCTAAAGTCGAGGCTCCCATGCCACCTCCTGGCCCAGCCTATACAAAGAGACTTGAATCCTCTCAGAGGGTGAGTCAGGACACTGCCACCAAAAAGGGCTGCTGGCTTACAATGCTGATTCACTCTGAGCCCCAACTTCCTTCCAAACCTTCTCCTTTCACCCAAAGACAAAGAGGTCAATGATCGCAAAAGGTGATTTCTTATGTTAAAGTACACCGATGGACAGATTGAGATTTCCAGGGTGGCTATCTGGTTAAGGATCTGGAATTTGGCCCCCAGATCAGCCTGGTTGGCTGTTCCATTTGCACTGAGATGGACCCTGCTGTGTGAGACAAAAAAAAAAAAAAAAGAGTAACTGCAAATGTTTGTTTAATGCAGCTCTGGTTCACCTTCACTTGGGTCACCGCCTTCTTTTGCTCACAAACACTTAATTGTCTCTGGAAAGTAGGTCAGCGCCTGGTGGAACAAGCCGGAGGGGGGGCTAAGACCCAGCCTATCACTCCAACAGGCCCGGAGAGGCCCAAGCCGTGTCTAGGAGACCAAGACCAGTCAACAGTGCATTATGCCCAGAGCGCTCCAGGTGCTCCAGGCAGCAACCTGGCTCCTGCCATTCCTAGGTGGTGATTCAGCAGGCTGGGAGAGCAGAATATGCCCAGGATGTGGGGCTGAGGTTTATGTGAGTCCAAGAAATACTTATCCCACTCTGATTGCTAATGAGGTGTCCCTAATCATCCGTGAATGGAGGGAGCAAGAGGTGAACAATCAGAATGCTAAACCCTTCCCCAGCGTCCATATGGTCCCTTCTGTAGAATACCAAGCATTGCTCAACCATAAATGGAGCTGTCTGAACTTCTCCCCACTCCTTTCCCAAATATTTTCTTCAAGATACCCAAAAATAAACACTGCTCCTTGCCCATGAGCTAAAGGTACATTCTTAGCACTGTAAGCTGGCCTTTGAACATGGCTGATGATGAAGAGAGGTTAAAGATTTTTTTAACAGGACACACCATGTTCCTGGGTCCAAATACTCCATCCACCCAGAATTCTAAGGTGGGAGAGACATCCCCCTCAAACCTCCTCCAACCTCTAGCTGGCTAGTTTACTAAATATAGGATATTGCTTCAAAGTCAAAAAGAAGGGGCCCGGGGAAATGAGGCGACAGAGGGCTGGCAGTTTGGGAAATAGCTACCAGAGGGTCAGCTGTCCAGCTGGCTCTGGAATCTGAAAACTCCCAAACCTAACAACTGCCTTTCTCAGCAAGAATCAAAAGTATGTGAATCAGCTGTGGAGGATCAAGGCTGCAGAGCCCAGCCACAGAAGCCAGTGGCAAACCACTTCCTTAGCCATTGTTCCCCACAAAGAGCAAACTGCTGGGAACTTCACCATCAGACCAGCTGCCAGCTCTATGAAAGAGGAATGAGAAAAGGAGTTGGTTATCTCTCTGGCAAACACAGCACGGGCATCTCTCTTCCCCCATTCCCTTCGCGGCTCTGTCTCTCTCTCTTTTTCCTCTTTCCTGCTTCCTCTCTCTCTCTCTCTCAATCCCTTCAATTCTCTGCTTGTAAAACCAAAGCCACTGACAACCCCAATCTTTCAAAATTCTTATTACAGAACTTTCTATCATCCACTAGTCCCATGAACCTCTCCTTCTCCTGACCCCCAACGGCCTCTCCTGCCCCACAACATACACAAACTTCACCTCTAAGGGACTTTAGGGTCAGAACCAATCATCTAATCTCACACTATTTTTTTTTATTATTTATTCAATTTAAGTCTAGTCTTTGTAACTAGACTGTAAAATCTACAAAGGAAGGAACCATGTCTTACCACCATTACTGTATTTAACACCGCATGTTTACTGTGAGCGAATAACCATTCAAACACTTTACATGTATTATTTCATTCAGTCTGTATGATGTAGGTACTATCAACATGGTCACTTTACAGATGAGGACTGAAGCACAGAAAGGCTTAAGAACTTGCCCAGGCTCACAATAAATGGCAGATCCGAGATTCAAACCCTGGTAGCTTAACTCCAGAGTCCATACTCTCAACCCTTATACTCTATACCAGTGGTCCCAGACCAGCAGCAGCAGCATCTCCTGGGAATGTGTTAGAAATCAGAAATTCTCGGGGCGCCTGGGTGGCTCAGTGGGTTAAGCCTCTGCCTTGGGCTCAGGTCATGATCTCAGGGTCCTGGGATCAAGCCCCATATCGGGCTCTCTGCTCAGCAAGGAGCCTGCTTCCCCCTCTCTCTCTCTGCCTGCCTCTCTGCCTACTTGTGATCTCTTTCTCTGTCAAATAAATAAACAAAATCTTAAAAAAAAAAATTAGAAATTTTCGGATGCCTGGGTGGCTCAGTCCCTTAAGCACCTGCCTTTGGCTCACTCATGATCCCAGAGTCCCAGGATTGAGTACCTACATCAGGCTCCCTGCTTAGCAAGGAGTCTGCTTCTCCCTCTGACTCTCCCCTCTTCTCATGCTTTCTCTCTCTCAAATAAATAAATAAAATATAATAATAATAATAATAATAGTAAATTAGACATTCTCAAGCCCCACCCCAGACTTACTGAAATCAGAAACTGCGGGTGGGGCCCAGCAGTCTGTGTCTGAACAAGCCCTCCAGGTGATTCTGACGTGAACCACTGCTCTACACTACACTCACAAGCTCTCCTTCTGCTTTTCTCTATGTGTGCCACACCCAAGACAGAAAGGAGTCCAGGAGGAACATCACAGTGTACAAATATTCTAAACAACTGATTCTGGCATAATGATTAGGAGTGCATACGGATTCTAAGGCCAACTGCCTGCCAGTGTGAAACCCAGCTCTGTTGCTTCCCACCTGTGTGGCCTTGGGCATGTCACTTAGCCTTCCCGTCCCTCAGTTTCATCAAGTATAAAATGTAAATACAAACGGTACCTACCTCATTTAGTTGTTGAGAGGATTAAATGATTTAAAATCACACAAAGCATTTATAAAAGTATCCGGCACTTAGTAAATGCCATATAAGTGCTGATTAACTACAGCCTTTGATCCATGTTACAATTAAATCCAACAAATATATATTAGGCATCTATGTGCCGAGCACTGTGCTAGGTAAATGCATTCACCAACAGCTCCCTGACTCATCATCAGCCTTTCAAAGGTTTACTGATGGCTTATTATATGCAATACTCTGTGCTTTGGGATATAAGGGTCACAGGGAACAAGGACGGCACAAAGTAATGCGCCAGATAAGATGTTTTCACAAGTAACTATAACACACAGTAGCAAGAGATAATAATCATTGATAGCATTGTTTGGTAGAAAGAACATGGGGTTTCAGGTCATAAGATTTGTGTTCAGTTCCAGCTGCATGTGACCTCAGGCAAGTCATTTAACCTCCCTGAGCCTCAGTTTCCTCGGCTATAAAGCAGAAGGCATAAACTGTACACAAAACTCAAAAGATCTAATATACATGAATAGCATTTTGTAAAAGGCTATGTGAATGTTAGTTGTCGCTTGTTATTACTATTAAGTCTGCATCAGGTTCCCTGCTCAGTGGGAAGCCTGTTTCTTCCTCTGGCTTTCACCCTCTCATGCTCTCTCGCTCTCATTCTCTCTCTCTCTCTCTCAAATAAATAAATAAAATCTTAAAAAAAAAAAAAAGGAAGAAAGATGATAGGACTTCTATCTTAAGGGATTAGGAAAACTTTGCATCAAAAACAGGGACATTCGAGATGGATGTGGAAGGACAAATAAGATGCAGAAATGAAAGGAAAATTCAGGCAGAGGAAACAGCCTGAGCAAAGGCACAGAAGCAGGAAAACACAGGGAACATATAGGAAGGGCACAAGTTCATTTTGCTGGAATGTAAAGAATAATGGGTGAGAACATTTAAAAGAGAGGTAAAGAATGAACAAAGGGGGACAATAGGCTCATTTGTTGCCCCTTACAAACATCTTTGGTAATTCAAGTAGGACTAATGATAGAACAGTTGGTTAAAATTAGTTTCAGGATTTATCTGTGAGTCTGAAGTATTCAGCACGCCCTCTGCTCCGTTTTCATGGGTTGATTAAGAGCCAACTATATTGTATGTATGGAAAATGGAATACCTATAATTACGTAGTTTGTGCATGGGCCAATTTGAAAGTGATACTGTTATTCCTCATCAAAGCTGCTCATAGGGAATTCAGGAGAGGGATCTCTCACAACTAATTGTTTTGGCCGTTAGGACCTTTTGACGACATTATTCAAATAAGAGAAAGCTATGTTCATCTAACACCAGCTATAAAATGAAGTGAAAAGAGTTCAAACCTCTTAGCCATTTTTCAAGGGTTTGTTGGTACCTCTATTTACACACAATATGAAGTAGTTCGTTTTGTTTTGGTTTTGGTTTGTTTTCATTCATTGTTTTTGTACAAGAAATTATTTCAACAAAATCCTTAATCTAGAATAGTAAGAATTTGCCGATACAGAAACTGAGGCTTCCAGTAGATTGTTTTGGACAAATTTTTAAAGCTTTGTATGTTGATATCGTTAAATGAAATGTTCAATCTAGTAATTTTTGCTTGCCAAAGAGTATCTGAAAGTAAGAAAATAAATTAAACGAATTTGAGCGAAGTCCATTTTTAGTCGACAGAGTAAATATAACTTGTTGACTATGCCAAATATTTTTGTTTAAAATCCAACTGTCAGTTTTGCATAAAGAAAACTGCATAAGGAAAAAATATTAACTTTCCAAGAAATACGTTAAAGCTCAAAAATCAAACTGAACACTCTTGTGCATGTCTTTACTCCACCGTCATACAAGTGCCCCCTACTGTCCTTTGTATTTAACCTATGTTTCTCTAAAAGAGATTATTTTTTTTTACATTCATTTTTAGATCCTCTCCTGTAGTGGCCCTCACAAAGCACAAACATAATTCTTTAGTCATATATATTTATACAACCGTAACTGAATAATACTAAATATAACCCTTATTAACTTAATATAGAATTAATGTATTCATTATGTTGACAACACAAATCATCCTGAATAGCTTTTGAAAGGTAACCGGTATCTAGGCATTGAAGGTATAAAGCAGGAAATATGAAGTCAGGCCAATTCGGGTGGAGGAGCACACTGAAGGGATGTGTCCCTGTATCCATGATACAGTGGAGCAAAAAACCTCAATGACACTGCAGTCCTCTTATGCATAGAGAGGGTGGACTGGAGACAAATCAGTACAAACCACCCATTAGCCCTATAAGCAAACAGGAGAGGCCACATTAAAAGTATCCAGGAGTTTTTGGAGAGGATGCCTTTCCTTCTCAATCTCAGCCTCCATCCCCTGTGTCCAGCATAAGCACAGGAAACAGAAGCCTGGGCTCTTGGACTTTTAGAGGTCTAACCCAGGCCTGGTGTGTGGCGAAGAAGTCACACTCTCTTCAGAATTCTGTTAGAAACGGCAAGAACGTGTCTGAACTATCAAGACCCTCCTGCTAAGGTTCTTTATGCTTCAATCCCCTAGAAAATCTCTCCCATCATCCTGGGACTACTCCCTCACCCTGCCCCATTGCCAATGTATACCTTCTGGTGCTGGGCTGGGTTGAAGGGAAGCCAGAGGAGAACATGTAGCTTCTATGTTGTGCCAACTGTCAATGACAGGATATGTGTGTGTATACACGTGTGCATATAAACATGCATACCCACACACATGCGCATATACCCTGCACCCTGTATCCTGCAAGCCAGGCTTGTATACGGCTAATCATGCATTGTGCTCACCACCCCATGGTACAGCAATTCCTCCTCAGCCCCTGACCCGTGTAACAGAAACTAAGAGTCCGGGAGCACCTGGATGGCTCGATGGGTAGAAAATATGACTCTGGATCTCAGGGCTGTAAGTTCAAGCCCCAAGTTGGTGTAGAGATTACCTAAAAATAAAATCTTTAAAAACAACAATAACAACAAAGAGCCTAGGTATGTTCCAACAGCAAGAATCCCATTCATAATAAAAGCAGAGGCAAGAGGGAGGCAGGCAAGTCTGGTAAGCCACAGGCACTGCAAAACACTCTATCCTTGGGAAAAATTAGACCAGGAAGCAATTTCCCCCACTAGAGTTCTGTCATGCCTGGACCGTCTGTACGGGCTCCAGTGGGCCCATCATATGTCAGGCTCCTATCAAAATGGGCTCCATTATCCATCAGACTCCTATCAAAATAGGTCCCACAACCAAAGCCCAGAGAGATGAAGTCAACACAAAAACAATGATTATCCTCCTTCACTTCATCCTCTTCCCCCCAGCTTTGGACATTTAACTGTAGGGAATCAATCCAATATTAATATTAAAACTATAGGGAATTAATCCAATATTAATATTAAAAATAATCACATTGTTAGCAACCCAAATGTCCATCAATGAATGAATGAACAAAATGTGGTATACATACGCAAAGGATTATTAAGTCTTAAAAAGGAATAAAATTTTGACACTACAGTACAGATGAACCTTGAAGACATTACACTAAGTGAAATAAGTCAGTCACAAGAGGATAGGCAATTCCACTTACATGAAGTACCTAGAGTAGTCAAATTCATAGAGACAGAAAGTAGAATGGTGTTTGCCAGGGGCTGGTGGGGATTGGGGGAATGAGCAGTTACTATTTAATGGGTATGGAATTTAAGTTTGGAAGACAAAGTTCTGGAGATGGATGGTGGTAATGGTTGCACAACAGTGTGAATGTACTTAATGCCAATGAGCTGTACACTTTAAAATGGTAAGGAGAGGGCATCTGGGTGGCTCACTCAGGCTACTGACTCTTGGTTTCAGCTCAGGTCATGATCTCAGGGATCATGGGATCGAGCCTCAATTCAGGCTCTGCGCTTAGCTTGGAGTCCACTTGGGACCCTCTCTCCCCCTCTGTCTGCCCCTCCCTCCTGCATGTGCACGTGTGTGCTCTCTCTCTCTCTCACACACAGTAAATTTTTTTTAAAATATTTTATTTATTTATTTGTCAGAGAGAGGGAGAGAGAGCGAGTGAGCAAAGGCAGACAGAGTGGCAGGCAGAGGCAGAGGGAGAAGCAGGCTCCTTGCTGAGCAAGGAGCCCGATGTGGGACTCGATCCCAGGACGCTGGGATCATGACCTGAGCCGAAGGCAGCCGCTTAACCAACTGAGCCACCCAGGCGTCCCCCACACAGTAAATTTTTTTAAAAAATAGTTGAAGAGGTAAATTTTGTTATGTATACTTTGCCACAATTTAAAAAATCATATTTTTATTACGACTCTTTTCCCAAAATTCCAGTTATATACCCACTACGTACCAACCAACAACCTTTACATGCATTCATTCATTTGACCTTTACAAAACCCCTGCAAGATATTTACCATCACCAACATCTGCTAATGAAATAGAAAAAGCATGTACAGCTCAGACAGGTTAAGCAACTGCCCAAGGTCACAGAGGTAGTATGTAACAGAACCATGATTCGAACATCCTTTCCACTGCAAAATGCTGCTTTCCACCCTACAGGAGAAATTTATCTGATACTGTAAAATAGCCTCAAACCAGAAAGTCCCTGGAGCAAGGAGAAAGGGCACACGATCCTCAACAAAAGGAATAATTTACTGTTAAAAGTTAGGCACAGGGGTGCCTGGGTGACTCAGTGGGTTAAGCCTCTGCCTTCAGCTCAGGTCATGATCTCAGGGTCCTGAGATCAAGCCCCACATCTGGCTCTCTGCTCAGCGGGGAGCCTGCTTCCACCCGCCCCTGCCTGCCTCTCTGTCTACTTGTGATCTCCCTCTCTGTCAAATAAACAAATAAAATCTTAAAAAAAAAAAAAGTCAAATCTTTAAAAAAAAAAAAAGTTAGGCACATGCTCTCTGATTCTATTTATAAGGCTGTTCTTCCTCTAATGATCTCTAAGAACTTTAAACGTACCAATTATCCAGCCATGTAAAACCCTGGCAAACTAGAAAAAGCTGTTTGTGTTACCACAGAACCTAAAAAATGACATTTCTCATAACCTACCAAGCAATGTCCTATTTTGTAGGAATTTTTAAGCACTTCTCCACAGTCCAAGAAAAAAAATCTAAGAATTAGTATGTGGCAAATTAAACTCCAGCTCCCCAAACACTAAGCAGAGCTCTGCTACAAGCAAAGTGGATCATGATGCCTTCCTCCCCAGTCCTCTCTTTCTAGTCCTCTGCTCTCACTCCAGATGGATCGGAAACAGGCCAATCCGGACGGGCAGGCAGCTCTCGGTTAGGAACACAGAAGCGGTGGCGCGGGTCCACAGGTGGCGCTGCTCGTTACCACCCAGCTCAAGAGGAAGCTAGAAGGTCTGCTCCTAAGGACAGATGACAGGAAATCTGGAGAGGGAGATTCCAGGCCAGTCCCTGTCAGTCGGGACTCAAAGGGGCATCCTGCCAGGTTCCATTCCAAGGGTGGGGTCACTTCCACCAAGGTCGAACAGTGGCTCCCCAGTAGACCCAGGTACCAAAAGGGCTGCACAGAAGATGTGGCTGTGGAATCCAGAGCTGGTCGCCATGAAGGAAAAGCTTTTCTGAGCGCAGTGGGAGACGGGACTCCACCACCACAGGTCAGGTAGGAAAGGGATTCGCAACAAACCCTTTAGGTCCTGTGTCTCCACCAGGGGGACAAGGAAGCTTGGTTTCCTGTATGTGCTTTGAATTCCTCAAACAAAAGCCACTCTGCTGGAAACAAAAGCAGCCTCCCTCCTACCCCACACCCCAACTGATTTATAGTCAGCAAGTGTCTCCTGGTACTCAGAAAATATGCTATCAAACAGGAAATGAGAAAATATCCACTTCTTCCAGAAGGAAGGGGGAGGAATCTCATCCCTGTAGAGACAGGAAATCAGCTGATCAGGATCCAAGCCTCTCTCAGGGAAGCAACTGCTCCCTTCTCAAGGCAGGGGGTTGTGCAAAGTCTAGTTTCCTTCAGGCTTCAGTCACTCCCTAGGTAAGAATGTCCAAACCTGGCCTATCTTGTTATAGATCTTGACCAGTTTAGATATTTACTAATTAAATGTGGAAAATAAAGCACCAAATGTTAACCAAAAGCACATCTCCACAAACTTCCTATTTTTTGCTGTTGGAAAGAAGGAAAAGAGCCAAAAAGTAAGGTTTGCACAGGACTCCAAGAAACCACAAGGGGCATTTGCCAACAGCCACAGGTGACCCCAACATTCAAGTCCGCATCCACCCAATCTGAGTTGGCTGGGTGTGGGATACACACCAAACAAGAGGCTGAGACTTTCTTGTTTGCCAACAGCAATCATCATAATAACAGCTTTATATTTCTACAGTGCCTGGCCAGGAGGGGCCCAAAGCTTTCTTTCCCCACTCCCAGTCTCATCCTGGTCCCCTCCCTTTGCTGAATCCTTCCATTGGGAAGACAAAGGCAGGTAGGTATCTTTAGTCCCTGCTATAAAGGTCAGTGACTAGAAACCTTGCCCAAGGTCATTAGCCAGTCAGATGAAACTAACACTCACAACTTCTAATGCTTTTCCACATAAAGGAAAACTGCAAAACAAGTATTTCTCAATAAATTCTTAGGCAATAAAAATTCTGTCCACAAAAATTCTTTTCTTAATCCATCTCCACTCTCTACTAATGTCTCCCAGTTCAATATGCCAGGCATGCATCTGCCTGCAGCCAATACATTTAATGCCTCCCTCTACTATTCAACTCAACATACATTTATAAGTATTTTGAGTTGGTCACTGTGTTAAACATTAGGGACATAAAGATGAATAAGACTCCATCCCAGCTTTCAAGGTGCTCAGCTTCATGGACGACAGAAAGACAAAAAAATAACTGTTATTCAGGGGAATTGGTGACAACAAAAAGGAAGAGGATATGCTTATAATTTGTTAGCTCTCCAGCCATAGTCATCTAGGGAGACTCGTGTGTACCAGTGAAAGGAACCTTTCCCTCAAGTTAACTTCTGAAAACATTTCTACTTTCCTCATTCCCAACTTAACACTTCCAAATGATGCTACCCAAAATGCCAAGGCTGTAAATTGGTACAACATGTAAAAACAAGAACACCACCACAATGGAAGAGAACTCTTGAGTCAGCTCTTGGAGGAAGCTCTGCAGAACCGCACCCAGGAAAGGACCTGAACAATATGATGAGTGTACTATATCCTCCCCCCCCACCCCAACAACATCACCTCGTCCATCCCTCCCAGAGCCAGCGAATGGGACACGTAGGAGGATTCATCTGAAGGGAGAGAAAGAAGCAGACACTACAACCCACATCATTCCCATGGACCAAAACTCTCCCCACCAAGACAGTCTCAAGTAACATAACAATGTTTAACGATCTACAAAAAGTCATTTAGCATTGTTATTCTCTCCAGATCAGTCTGCAGTTAAATCATCCCAAAGAAAGCGGGGAGGCACCCAACCTAAAATAATGTACTTTAAAAAGGATGTTTTTAAAACCCAAAGCCCAATCATTATAAATGCATTAGGGTCTTGGCTACAGTCATTCTCTGTTCGAAACACCATTAATTCTCATAGATAAGACGACATCCTGTAACAGGAAAAAAAAAAAAAAAAGTCAAAGAGTGGTCTTTTCCCATTCAGGAACAGGTAGCAACCTCCCAATACAAATCTGTTTCTGGGTCCACATATTCAGAGTAAAAGAATGAAGAATGGAGTGATGCCTTTCCATCAACAAGAAAATAGGTCTTCATTTTAGGAGACCCCAAGACCCCTAAATCCAGCAATCAAAACATCCTGCCCTCTAAGCCACAGAAGACTTCAACCAATCACACTCCATTTGCTTTTCTCCACCTTCCTACTATTTGAAAAAGGCAGAGGAGTGGAAGATAGACAAATTACATTTGAGGTCTGGACAGCTCATGGCAGGGTGGTCCACTGCGACTGTCCTCAGAGATGGGAAAGAGGACTAATCTAGCGTGTGTGGTAGGAGGGAATCAGGTGAAGGAGAAAAACAAGATGGGGCTCAAGGAAGTAGTAAGGGTGGAAATAAGAGGTTTTATACCACTCCAGTAGCAACTCCTACTAGCAAACGCAAGGGGATCTTGGCAACCAGTAAAGTGCAGGGCTGATAAGACAAACAAGAGAAAGGAACATTCCCATCCCTTAACCTGCTCTGACTATCCTGCATCCGTCTTTGATTTCCTAATCCTAAACTAAGCCCTTTCTCCAGACTCACCCTAATGAGAAAGCAAGTAGCTGGGTGGTACAGTTTTATTGCAAAGCAAATAAATAGCAATTAATAACTGGTTTGCACCAGAGAAGCTGGTTTGTCTAATCAGCCTACTGGTTCCAAGAAGTTTCTCTCAGCATTACACCATCCTTTTATTTATATTTTTAATAAAGATCTCTATGTCTAACAATGTAGCATCCTCCCTTCCAAACCCCTGACAGCCCTCCTCCTACACTTACTATCTCTTTTCCCCAATGTGGAGTCTTAATCCCATTCATTAGAGGAGGAAATAGAACCTGCCACACAAGTTATTTCATCTGCCCAACACTTCTCTTGGTGGCACATGCCATCCTGACGGGCAGGCAAGATGATGTCATTAGTTAAGTGTTCCCTTAGCCTTACGGCTCTGGGCACCCAATCTTTAAAAGGGTGTTAAGTATTAAGAAAATCTAATCGCATCAAACATTTCATGAATACTTGCTAAATGCAGGGCACTATGGTAGCAAAATGAGGACTAGAAAGAAGAATAAATCATAATCTGTGAGTCCCAGGAGCACATCTAATTGGACAAAAATGTGGGAAGTTAAAATGCAAATAATAAAATACCATGACAATATACAGCATTACACTGTCAACGGGGAAATGAGCGGTATAAGCTAATGCTATGAGTTCAGAAGCAGAATGAGCGATCTCAGGTTAGTATGGTTTACAAAGGATTAATGGGACAGGCTGGACTGGTGCTCAGCTCCACAAATAAGTAGATTTCACTGGGAGAGACGGCGAAAGACTCTTCAGGAGAGGGGGTGGCTCTGGCAATAGCATAAATCACAAGTACCAAATGGCGGCCCAACAGTAAGCTGAATATATGGCAATAAAAATAAATAAGAGGTAAGGCTATGAGACAAGAGGAGACGTGACCAATTCGAAAGACTAAAGGAAGGAAGGGGGCAGTTCTGAAATAAGCCTGACAAGGGAAAAGCTGGAAGAATACAGAATAAACCTTGAACGCTGGTTACCCTGACCAATGGGACAAAGTAGAGAAAAAGACTAGAAAAGAGAACTTTTACCTTTTCCTTTATACTGTTTAAATTTATTACAATGAGCATGTCTAATTTTGTAGTAATAATAAAGAGATTAGATAAACATAGGTGAACTGTGTTTTTTACCTCTTCAGTTCTAGGACAGTATTTGTGTTTTAAAAGAACTCTCGGAACGCCTGGGTGGCTCAGTTGGTTAAGCGGCTGCCTTCGGCTCAGGTCATGATCCCAGCGTCCTGGGATCGAGTCCCACATCGGGCTCCTTGCTCGGCGGGGAGCCTGCTTCTCCCTCTGCCTCTGCCTACCACTCTGTCTGCCTGTGCTCACTCGATCTCTCTCTCTAACAAATAAATAAATTTTTAAAAAAAGAAAAGAAAAGAACTCTCAATGTCCCATACCTGACCAGGGCCCCTTGACAAGTCTTAAAACTACTAGGTAAAAAGTGCAAGTGAAGTCACAGTCCCTTTCCCACTCGCAAACAATAAGAGCTCACAAGAATGAAAGTAAAGGTCACTTTCCTGACCCCTTCGGTCGGCATGCTTCCAGAACCAGGAGGTTTTGGAGAAAAGAAGGAGACTCAGGCCAGACAGTTCTATTCAAGGAAGTGAAAGCATAGTATAAGATGATGGCTAAGAGCTGGAGCTTTGTAGTCCCACAGAGCTAGATTTAAATGCCTGCTCTACCATTTACTAGATGTGACCTTGGGCAAGTTATTTTACTGGCTGAGCCCCACTTTTCCCTTATGTAAAAAAATGATAATGTCTACTTCATGAGGACATTTTGCAAATTAAATGGGCTAATGTACATAAAGTGCTTAACACAGTCCCTGGCACACAGTAAAAACTCAGCTATGGGAACTATTATTTTTTTTTCTTTTTTTTTTTTTAAGATTTTATTTATTTGAGTGAGAGAACGAGTTGGGGGGTGAGGGAAGAAGCAGAGGGAGGGAGAGGGAGAAGCAGACTCTTCAGTGAGCAGGGAGCCAGACGTGGAGCCTGATCCCAGGATTCGGAGATGTCCATGACCCAAGCCAAAGGCTGCTGCTTAACCAACTGAGCCATCCAGGCCACCCTTATTATTATTACTTCTATTACTATTATTAATCTAGTCAGCCCATAAAAGTGTCCATGACCTGAGCCAAAGGCAGCTGCTTAACCAACTAGCCATCCAGGCACCCCTATTATTATTACTTCTATTACTATTATTAATCCATTCAGCCCATAAAAGTGAAACATCACCCATGGAAGCTAAAAAGCCAGGTTCATCTCAGCTCTTTCTTAAATGCAGCCAAAACCAGGGAGCAGAATTAACAAGAGCAGAGTTAAACCTGAGTTCTTCATGTGTCCCTACTCAGAGAAACTTAGCAATAAGTCTTAAGATACTAGCAAAAGCTAATTTCATATATGCTCCTCTCTCTAGGTTAGAAAGCAGCTAAACCTTCTATTATACGTTGCATTGTGTCCCCCAAAAGATGTTGAAGTCCCAACCCCCAGTACCTGTGAATGTGACTTTATCTGGAAATACAGCCTTTACACATGATGAAGCTCAAAGTTCATTAGGATGGACTCCAACCCAGTATCAGACAGGTGTTCTCATAAAAGGGGAAAATTTGGACAGAGACACATACAAATGATGTGAAAGCAGAGATGGAGAATGCGGTCTACAAGCAAAGGAACTCCTGATGCGACTAGAAGCTAAGAGGCCTGAAAGATTCTCCCCCACAGTCCTCAGAAGGAATTCATCCTGCTGACGCCTTCATTTCAGACTGCTGGCCTCCAGAA
The DNA here is from genome assembly GCF_963455335.1 of Martes martes. Classification (NCBI taxonomy): domain Eukaryota; kingdom Metazoa; phylum Chordata; class Mammalia; order Carnivora; family Mustelidae; genus Martes; species Martes martes. The sequence goes on from NC_137891.1 coordinate 161,756,627, forward strand.
CTTTAAGACAATACATTTCTGTTGTTTAAGCCCCACCAGTTTGTGGTACTTTGTCATGCAGCCCCAGGAAAGTAATATACCATGTTTTTAAATTGATATTTATCCTATTATAAACTATATACTCTGAAAGGGTATTTTAATTTAAAATCAAAATGTGGGTGGGGCACCTGGGTGGCTCAGTTGGTTAAGCAGCCAATTCTTGATTTCAGCTCGGGTCATGATCTCAGGGTTTTGGGACCAACCCCATGTCAGACTCCACACTCAGCCAGGGGTCTGCTTCTCTCCTCCTCCCTCTCCCTCTGCCCCTGCCCTTGAGTGTGCTCACTTGCTCTCTCTCACTCTTGCTCTTTCTCAAATAAATAAATAAATAAATAAACCTTTTTTTTTTTTTTTTTTAAATCAAATCACGGGTTATTTTAAAAGACAGGACCTGGCTATATGTACACTTCTTTCTCTACTATTTCTAGTCTCCCAACAGTGAGAATATCATTATGAAAAAAACACATTAGGACCAAGATAGATTCTTACTCTGTCTGAACCTGGTATATCTGTTTCCCTAATCATCCCTGGATAGACAGGAGAAAAGAGAACTTGTGTACACTGATTATCTACTGTGTGCCTCACATATGTGAGGGGCTGATCCACATGATTCTTATTCAAACTTCACACATCCCTGCAAGGTATGCACTATTCTCCCCATCACTAATGAAGAAATAAATGAATGTCTGAAAGGTTAAGGTGCACAACACCATACAGCCAGGGGGTGGCTGAGCCAAGATTCAAACCCCCCGTTCTCAAATACACCAACCTGCTTGAACAAGAACTTTTGAACCAATTCCCTAGATATGATTTTCTACCAAACTTTCTATTTTAATAACTATGTGCCAAATGAATAAATGAAGAGACCTTATAAACTCTAAGTATCCCATTTTTGTATTACAGAAATCGGCCTAGACAAGTGAAGTGACTTGACCAAGGTCACAAGTAAGCTAGTGGCAGAGTCAGGTAAACAACCCAAGACTTTTGATTTCCACTACAACACATAAATTTGAGGACAATAGCAATACATGAAAATAGAAGAGCATGGATGCTAGAATCAGACTGTCTCAATTCAAATCTTTGCTCTACAACTTACTGGCTATGTGATCTTGGGCAAGTCAACCTCTCTGTTCTGTTCCCTGATCTGAAAATAGAGATAATAATACATATCTCACATGGTTTTTCTAAGGACTGAAAGAATTTATATATAAAGTACTTAAAATGGTGCCTGGCACATTAATAAGTGCTATATTTGTTAACTGCTGCTGCAACTATCATTATTATTAATGCTAAATAAACACCAAAGAATATACACACACTGACTATACTTTTATAAAACTGCAGACAACGACACTGAGAGAAAAGAGAGGCTTTTTATTCCTGTAAATTTGTCTAACTTAATTATTAGTAATGACATTTATTACTGACTTTGTGCCAGGCTCAGCGTCTGGTATGTTACAGACATTACTAAATTTCATTATACCTAAGGCACCATCAATTACAAAATGCACCAATATTTCATTTATTCTCCCCAACTACCCTACAGAGATAGGAGTTCCCCTATCTGTATACGAGAAACTGAGGCACAGAGAAGTTAAATTTATGCAAGATCACACAGCTACTAAACGGTCAAACCAGGTTGCAATCCCAGGGCTATCAGACTCCAAAGACCCTTGCAATGAACTACTTAATCACCAACTCCATGCACAACTTCCATGTGCACAGAATCACCTGGAAATCTTCCTAAAATGAAAACACTCAGCCAGTCTGGGGTGGAGCCCAACATTCTGCACGTCTAACAAGGTCCCAGGGGCTGCAGATGCTGACAGTCCTCACACCACCACCACCAACACCACTGCCACCACCAAGTGCCACACTCTTCCGCACCCCATTACAACCTCTCCCCCTTCTGGGTCTCCACCATCTCAGCAATCAGCTCACAAAAGAACCCAAGTCCCAAATGACAGAGGAACCTCCTAATTAAGCATTTGTTTCTCTGCCACCTTCGCAATCCCTTTCTCTCTCCTCTGGGCTCTGTCCCTACTCTTCTTTCTAAGGCAGGCTACACAAAGCTACCTGAGAGGAAGCTAACAGGGAGATGAAAACGATGGTTGTAGAATCCAAGGGGACCTCTTTAATGAAAAAAAAATGTTAACCTCATGCTTGGATGATTGGGGTGAAAAGGTGCCAACTCAAAAATCCACATCATCGATGTGACTCTGACTGGTGAGCGAATACTTGTGGAGTAAATTGGAAACTAAGAGTTATTTACTCCCATCATTTCTTCAAAGAATGGGTGTGACCTCTTTCCACCCCCACTCTCAGCTCAGGTCTCTGAGCAACACAGGTAATTACCGTCTGCCTACTTACCACAAAAACAGCTAGTTTCAATTGGGTTCACTCCTCTCTTGCTCTACCTGTCCTACATTCTAGACATTGTCTTTGTGTTCTGGGCGCTTAAGAGCCCTACCAAACACACTCAGAAGTGGCTGCACTGCACAAGAGTATGACATAATCATCTTCCTACAGTGGTCCTGGATGCCTGGGTTAAAAAGGAAGTCTGAACTTAAATTAAATGAGTAAGGGTATACCCCACAGCATGGGATTGCTGGTTGTTTTTGGTTTTGACTCAAGAGCCCTACAAACTCCTCCCTACTACCACAACCCAACCCCACTGTTACATGGGGTTGTCTTAATATAAACAATTTCTGCAATTCTACTTGAGCCATTCAAATCAGACCATTTTCAAGAGTAGTCTGACTTGCAAATTTTAAAGCAACTCAGACCACAAATCCAAAAAATTTTATAACACCTTAAGGTAAAAGGGCCTATTGCCAAGTGGAGTTTATCAGTCACTTACCAGGGGTGTGACCCTTGGGCAAGTTATTTAGGTTCCTTAAACCCTAGTTTCCTCATCTGTAAAATCTACCAATGTCTTTGTACTGTCCTAGGATGTTACTTGTGATGATTAAATGAGATAAAGCACCTGGCATTTAGTAAGAGCTCCATCCATATTAGTTTACTCCCTTGAACTCAGCTCATAGGGATATACAGTTAAGTTCATAACGCACATCAGTATCAAATCACATAAAAGGAACTTATGACTAAGCATGATTTCATGAAAAAAAAAAACACCACTCACCTGGTGAGATCTGGTGTTGGCACTAACTAGTTATATAACCTTAAGCCAGTTATTGACCCTTTCCATGCCTCATTTCATTCCCCTACAAGGAGTAAGAAGAGTGAGCTGATCATTTCCAGTTCATTCACTCAACAAATATTTCTTGAGTATCTACTATATGCCAGACACTCTTCTGGATGCTGGGAATACAAGAGTTAATAAATAAAAATCTCTACTCTCAAGGAGGCTATGTTCTAGCAGAGAGGAAGACTCAGACAATAAACAAACTAGAATATGCTAGACGGTAATGAGGAGTTCTGGGAGTAAGGTGAAGTAGAATTATAACATTCTAAAACAGAAAGGGAGTCTGAGAAATAGAGCTTAGAGGCATATATAGTCCTAAAATTTCATGAGATGGGACTTAGAAGATCATATAAGGGAAGTGTATTATATTCTGCACAGTGGAATTCTCCATCTGCTGTAACACACTGCCCTTCAACTCTTGAAAAGAATAGATTATATATTTAGTGTACACAAAGCACTAAGCACAGAAGCATCTCATACTGAACTGTAAATGTTAAGCTGACCACACATTCAGGTAGAGAGCCAGGAATCTAAAAGGATCCTCAGAAGAACAACTGGTTCAGTTTCCTATCTTTACCAAATGAAGAATTACACCACCCATGAAAGTGCTCTATTTCCTTCTTGAAATTCTTCAAGAGCAAAAATGGCATGCCATTCTAACAATCTAATGTTATTATCCCAGTAACAGGAATCCCTGGAATATTTTCTGTTCATATCCAGTGCTATATCCTCTTATTTATTATTTAGACTGATTTCATGCAGTGAACAACATTTGTAGCAAATCTGTGCAGAGTCTTCATTCACTGAACAATTCTCCAGCATCTATATGTGCTATGCACTGTGCTAAGGCTCAGGAACAAAGCTTAACATGTGTAGAGGAGATAATCATAAGACCAACCAAACCACAATCCATTCTAATATGCATATCAGAGGACTACAGCAGGGAGAAAGGAGACTAGCCAGGTGGGAAGAAAAGGTAAGGAAAGGCTTCCCAAAAGTAACAATATCTGAAAACTGGAATTTGCTGGCAGGTGAGGTTCACAGGTGAAAGACTGAATTGTAGGCAAGGGGAGCAACATGGTCACACAGAGACACTCTCCAGCCTGGTAGGCTAAGGCAGCTGAACACAGCTTCTTCCTGACAAGGTGAAAAATTCAAGGAAAATGAGGTTACAGAAGCAGGCAGGAATTAAATTTTTTTGCAGGCTTGGTCTTTATCATATGGGCAGTGGGAACCACCGAGGGGTTTCAAGCAGCATACATCTTTACAAATCAAAATACGAAATGTACCCAAGAAAAGGAGAAGGAAGAGAATAAATGAATGCAGGGAGTCCAAGTCTGATCTTAGACAATATATATATGCACGCAAAGGCAAAGGGAAGCAACTCGTGATAGCAGTAAGTATTTTCTACCTTTATTAGCCCCCTTAATATTGCCCCACACCTATCTTCCCTTACACCACCAGACATGACCAGTTCTGTACTTCTGAAGTTTGGTGGGGTTTTTTTGGTAGGAGTGTGAAAAAAAGACTGATGGGGAAGAAACCATTAAACTGTTAGGAGGAATCACAGCAGAAATAAGGCCCTGAGCTCAGGCCTTAGCAATGAGGCTGGAGCTGATGACAGAGGAGATGGAGGAGATGGAATCAACAGAACCTGCTAAAAGACTGGCTGCCTGGGCAGCATGAGGGAGAGAGAAGAAGACTGTATGAAGCCAACTGGATGGATGAGGAAGGCATTCACAGAGATGGGGACACAGGAGGAGAAGCAGGTCTGGAGGTAAGAATGGAAATGATGGCAGCCATTTTGGACACAGAGAGTTTGAGATGTCTATGGGACAACCACGTGGAAAAAGCCATCATGAAGGATGCTTGAAGTTGACAGAAATACAAAGAAATAGAACAACGACTGCCATTTGCAAAGGGGTTCAATTCATGAAATGCACCTCATTCAACATTACCTATACTTTTCAACAAGATCATGATCACAGTGAAGTTGGGAAGTTCAGACAAATAACACATAAAAAGTTAAGTAACAAAAACACAGTAAGAAATGCTACCAGGTAGTTCTGGTTTATGATGAATTGCAAGAAAAACACTTGTTATACTTAAAGACCAGACTCAATGGGGCACCTGAGTGGGTTAGGCCTCTGCCTTCGGCTCAGGTCATAATCTCAGGGTCCTGGGATGGAGCTCCGCATCAGGCTCTCTGCTCAGCAGGGAGCCTGTTCCCCGCCCCCCCCCCCGCCCCCGCTCTCTCTCTGTCTGCCTCTCTGCCTACTTATGATCTCTGTCAAATAAATAAATAAAATCTTAAAAAAAAAAAAAAGAATCAAATCATCACCTAGCTTTTCAATTTACTGGAGCTTTTAACTTTCCATATTCTCACAAGTCTATTTATTGAAGGTATTATACACCTTTATATGTCAGCAAATGAGACAGAATCAAGGAGAAGGAGGAAAAGCAAAAGAATGCTAGGGTTCTGGCTCTGCTCTAAGACAACATACGTAGGCAAAGCCAAAGAGAAGCAACTAATAATGGCAATAAATATTTTCTGCCTTTCCCAGCTCCCTGAATCCTGCCCCCACACCTATCTTCTCTTGCTAGCATACCGCCCCTTATCCCTTCTCAACAACATATTTTTTTTTTAAAGATTTTATTTGTTTATTTGACAGAGATCCCAAGTAGGCAGAGAGACAGGCAGAGAGAGAGGGGGAAGCAGGCTCCCTGCTGAGCAGAGAGCCCGATGCGGGGCTCGATCCCAGGACCCTGAGATCATGACCTGAGCCGAAGGCAGAGGCTTAACCACTGAGCCACCCAGGCGCCCCTCAACAACATATTTATGCCAGGGCCTCGGCTGCCTCACTCCTTCCCAGGAGCCACCCAAAGGATGATCAGAGAGGAGGCCTAACAGATGAGAATCTAATGCTCCCTCTCTGCCACAGTGAGGGTAGAGGGAAACCGCAGCCCCTGACAGTTCCGCATTCTTCCTTGAAAAGGCAGTATTGGGGCGCCTGGGTGGCTCAGTTGGTTGAGCATCCAACTCTTAATTTGGGCTCAGGTCATAATCTCTAGGTCATGGGATCCAGCCCTGCAATCGGCTCCGTGCTCAGCAGGGAGTCTGCTTCTCTCCCTCTCTTTGCCCCTCCCCTGGGTACAGGTGCACGCTCTCTTCCTCTCTCTCTAAAATAAATAAATAAATAATTTTAAAAGATTTTATTTATTGAGAGAGATACAGACAGTGAGAGGGAGCAGGAGCAGGGAGGAGAGAGAAAAGCAGACTCCCCACTGAGCAGGGAGCCCGATGAGGGGTTAAATCCCAGGACCCTGGGATCATGACCTAAGCTGAAGGCAGACTACAAGTCACGCAGTCACCCCAATAAAACTTTTTTTTAAAAAAGCAGTATTATGGGGCACCTGGGTGGCTCAGTGGGTTAAGCCTCTGCCCTGGGCTCAGGTCATGATCTTAGGGTCCTGGGATCGAGCCCCGCATCGGGCTCTCTGCTCAGCGGGGAGACTGCTTCTCCCCTCTCTCTCTCTGCCTGCCTCTGCCTACTTATGATCTCTCCCTGTGTCAAATAAATAAATAAAATCTTTTTTTAAAAAAAGCAGTATTATATGAATACTGTTATTGTACTTATTAACAATAACAAGAATAAAAACAATGAACCAGTTCTCTGAGAGAGAGTTGTTAGAAGCACCTCAAAGCATCTCAACTAGACCACCCTGGTCACAGTTTTCCATTTGGGAAACTAGACAACAGAGGCTGGGATGGGTCCTACATTCTTACCATCTAGAGACACCCCACACCAGGGCAGACCAGCCTCTTTCAAACCCAACCCTGACCCCAGAGCTCATGGCTCATTTGTGGTATCTGTGAGCACTGGAGTGTTTGCAGTAGGTCTGGGATGAACTTCCTCATATTATAGAGATAATTGTACCAGAGGACCCAAATCTTCTGGATGTTCTCCCTGCCTACCACTTCAGCCACGGGTTGCTGGAGAGGGAGGGCCCTGTTAGGATCCTGTCCCCGCTGCGCAGAAAGATAACAGAGCCATAAAGTCCTACATGACGAGAAAGGGCATTATAGAGAAACTGCCTGGTACCAAGGAGCCATGGAGGACAGCTGCCCTGCCATCCAAGTTGGAACAGAAGATGACCTTGTCTCTGTTGGTCCCATTTCCCTCAGGACTAGGTCTCTTTTTGGGATATCTTCTACTGTGAAAATGATAGCTAAATGAGGGGGGCCTTCCATTATTTATTCAACTGCTTACACATTCCTTATTGTCTTTTGTCATTTGTAATGTTTACTGTATACTGTAAACTCCTACACGGCAGAGGGTTTATGAACTCTATTTATTCAGTGTTAGATACTCTACTACATTCAAAGAGGCTCTTAGAGGCATTTTTGCTGCCAGCGATGCCAAGGACAGAAGACAGAATCCATACATGCAAAGTAGCATGCCGCACACTCACTGCAATATGTGAAACCAGAGGCAAGAGACACAAGTATATACACACATCTCTGGCAGGACATGGAGAGAAATTGTACCTGATAAGCCAAACTGGGGACTGAAACAAGATCAAAGATTCTCCAAATTAGTGGAGACACACCTTCCACTCCCTGGAGTGACTCATGACAGGTTTATCCGACATAGAGTCCAAATTTACAAAACAAGGAGCAAAACACAAGCTACACTGTGGGGACCATGCCAGTTAATAACCAAAGGATGCACAGTATGCCAAAAGGGAGAAGACCTCAGTCACTTCTGAGCAGGACCTTCCTAATACATCAGGAAATATCCTCCTTCGTAGACTTAAAGGGAAGAACCCAAGCAAGCAGAGGACAAAGGAAAGGGTAACCAATACTCTTTCAGATATAAAGGTCAGATAAACGCTGTAGGACACTATCGCCATCTGAAAGGTAGTGATTATGCTGAACCTGTTAAGGTAAGGCAGGGAGGACTGTGAGTCATGAGAACAAATCCATCACGTTCGCTGCCCGCCTGCCAAAATAAACAGGGAGGAGGCTGCATATTGTGGAGACAATAGCCACTCTGTCTAGTCTTACAAAGAACCCCGGTCTTCACAAGCCTGGTCCAAACAGACTAGAGAATACTAATCCCGCAGCCTTCATGGAAAGCACAAATATCTCTAAGCTCAACTACCCTGGGAGAGTAGTGAAGCTAGCCTGTGAGATTTATACCCACGCAAAGCATGGAGTTCCCCTTTCTCACCAGTGAGTCCAGCACTCTCTACATCAGATAGTAAGATGAGGATTAAAGACCACAGGTGAGAAAAGCCTTACGAGTCAAGATGGCCCTAACGACAAAAGTCAGATGAAATTTTTAAAAAAAAGAAAAGAAAAGGTAAGAGTCAATCTCTGCCCTGTACTTTATGAATGATAGAAAGGAATGCAAAAGTTACGTATTTGGCTCCTGCCCTGAAAGAGCTTACAATATTGCTGGGGGAACAAAACACAAGCCAGCCAGAGAGCAATACAAACAATAATCAAGCAGATGTTACATTTTTGGGGAAGGACCCCCTATTCTACAAGAACCACTTATTCTTCCATCAAACCTATGCTGGAAAGCTGATCCCGGATCAATCCTCCTATATGTCTTCGAGTATCTACACCCAGGTCACCTCCCTCTGCAGCAAGAGGGAAGGGATGTGCGCATATACACAAGTGCATACACACGTGCACACACACACAGAGTTCCTACTTTCGGCAGATAACTTTGCCCCCCACTTCAAAGACAGGGTAAGAGCCATCAAGGAACATTCCCTCAAGTTCCTACACCTGTAGCCAACCACCTGCATTCTTGCCTTTCTCCCTTCTAATCTTTTTCATCAAACACATTCCTCTTTTTACTCCAGAACCCATTCTCCCATAGATTATTCTCTCTCTCCTTTGAATTTTATTATATCTCTTCTTCTCTACTGACTGTTTCCAAACAGCACTTAAACATGTTTACATCTCTATGTTACAATAAACAAACAAAACTCCCAACAACCCCCTCCTTCAAATGCCTTCCTCCCCTGTTTCTGCCAAGTTCAGGTTTCAAAACTCCCAGACTCCATATCTGCACTTCTCATTCACTTCCCAACCCACTGCTTTCAGGACCAGGGTTCCCACAACTCTAGAAATGCTCCAGGAAAGGTGACCTTTATATTCTGGAGCCCAAAGTCCTTATCTTGCTTGACTTCTTCATAATCACATACTGTGTGATATGGCCTCCTTCATGAACTCACTTCTCTCCCTCCTACATCTCTGGGCACTCCCTTTTGCTGGAGAGTTTCCTTCAGAGGATCCTCCTTCTCTCCTCCTAAACCACCACCCTCTCCTTGGAGGTCCCCAGAGTTTTTGTCTCAAACCTCTTCTCATGGTACACATGCTCCCAGCAATCTCCTTGTCCACTCCTGTGATTCCATAAGCTGATAACTGCCCATCTGTACCTCTCCTGAGCATCATACTCTGTACAGCCACCTACGAGCTAGACACCTCTGCCCAGCATTCCAAAGAAACCTCAATCTCAGTGCAACCCAAACTAACTCCGTATCTTTCCTTGCACCAGCACTGCCACCAAGCCACTGCAAACAACTTCCTCCTCTTAGATTCCCTCTTTTAGTGAATGATTATCACTCACCCACACAGAACCCCAAGCCAGAAACCTGCAAGTCATCCTAGGTGCTTCCCACTCCCCTCATACACCGCACTCGATTAGTTATCAAAACACATGGATTTAACCCTTAAGCAGGTTTCTTGATTTGCCTACTTGGCTACATTACTACTTGCACAACCTTAAACTCTAATCATTCCCTGCCTAAATTACTGTAACAACCTCCTAACTGTTCTGTCACTGGTCTTGTCCCTCTGCAATCCTTCCTCGAACTATTGCCAGAGGGAAAATATTTCCAAAATGTAAATCTAATCATAGCCTTCCTTGCCCCAAATCCTTCAATGGCTCCCAAAAGCCCATAGGATCAAGTCAAAGCCACTCAACACTTTAAGCCTGTCCACTTCTCCCGCCTCGTCTTACTTCTTCCCTCACACCCTACATTCTGACCTTACTAATACGCTATATTTCCTCCTCAAGCTCTCTCATCCATTCACTTCTGTTCATGGTTCACACTACCCAGAATGCCCTTTACATGAACTTATGGCCCCAAGTCCCGAATCTCTTAGGTGACAGCTCAGTCATGTCCTCTTGGGTACCTTCACTGACCCTTTCCACCCTGGCCCTAGTAGTTACTCCTCTTCACTTCCACTGCACCAGCATTTAGCTCCATGATAGCAATCACTACAACGGATGTTAACTGTTTGCCAGTATGTTTTCCTCATTAAACAGTAAGATCATATAGATGCAAGGGCAAAATCTTTGTTACTTCAGCACTGTGCCTACTGCCTGGTTCAGAGAAGACATTCAATAAATGTTTATTGATTAAATGAATGAATGGATCCTTCAAATAAGCCCCCTGACACCCTAGAAGATTAGCATTTCAACATATAATTGAAGATTTTAGAAGGGATTTAAGAGGATTTCTGATGCAATTCTTGGCAGGTATTCCTGGAAACATACAATGAAGCCTGTCCAGAGAATGGGTAGAATAGGTGTTCTGGGGTATTCAGCATTGTTAACTTAAATGAGAAGACTCAGGGACACCTGGGTGGCTCACTGGGTTAAGCATGGGACTCTTGAGTTCAGCTCAGGTCAAGATCTCAGGGTCATGTGATCTAATGGGTCTGCACTCAGCGGGGAGTCTGCTTAAGGATTCTCCCTCTCTCCCTCTCCTTCTGCCCCTCCACCTCCACACACACACTCTCTAAGTAAATAAATCTTTTAAAAAATAAATAAATGAGAAGACTTTGAAATACAACCTTTAGTCATAGCCCTAAATGCACAGCCCTATCTTACAAATTCAGAATGGAGTAAAAATCCTCAAAAGAAGATTTTTATACAAGAAGAAAGAGGACTTTATTTTGGAATAACCATCGCTTTTTAGGGGTAATTAATTCTTTTTCTCAAGGCAAAATCTCCTAAAAAAGAATTATCAATATTAGTATCTAAACTTAAGTCCCGGGCACCTGGGTGGCTCAGTCGGTTAAGCGGCTGCCTTTGGCTCAGGTCATGTTCCCAGGGTCCTGGGATGGAGCCCCGCATCAGGCTCCCTGCTCGGGGGGAGGGGGGGGGACACCTGTTTCTCCCTCTCCCACTCCCCCCGCTTGTGTTCCTTCTCTTGCTGCGTCTTTCTGTGTCAAATAAATAAATAAAATCTTTAAATAAATAAACTAATTAATTAAAATTAAAATAAAAAAAAACTTAAGTTCCTGTACCTGTTCAAAATGTCTCTCAAATATACACCTCTCCTCTTTAACATCCCTTAATCTAACCTCATGACACAATTACAACAGTGGCCTCCTAGAGAATAAAGCTCCACTTTCATCCATCATTTACACAGCCGCTGGGTTAATCCTGTCCATTTTATAATGGTTCCTCATATTAACATTCAGGACCTTCTCTCCCTCCACCCCTAATCCTGATATCATTCTATTAATGTTTCTCAGTGCCCCCCCCAACTCCCCACTACCACTTTCCCCAACACAGTATCTGCTTATAAGCTAGCAGAGTGCACTACAAGGTGAGCTTATTTACTGCTGTTGACTGACAAAAAAGTACAGCCAAAAAAAAAAAAATCCTTCCTATATGTCTCAATCCAACATGCTCCTGCGAGCTGAAACCATCTGCGCTCCAAGACACTTAAAGCAAGCTCATTCTTTTCATTGACACAAAGGAATTGTGTTTACCTTTCTGAACAAAATTCACAATAGAAATTAGCTATGGTGAGAGGGAATCCAGTAGTACAGCTGGCAAAGCCCTTGCCCAAAAGAAGGATACTGACTGACCAATTAATTAACTTGTCCTAGGCAACAACCCAAACCATCCCTGATCACTGGCACATTCCAGATGACTGACACATGGTTATGCAGAAGAAAGAAAATTCTGAACAGAGAAAGAAAAATAAATGCTTGTGCCCAATGAGAATAGATTTAACACTGTCACAAAAATTTATGGAGCCACAACAAGCTGAGGGTATCAGACCCCCAGATGGCCAAAGAGGGCCTATCCTTGAGCACTGCATTCTCCCCAGGAAGAGCACATCTAGCTGTTGGTTGGCCTGCCTCTTCACTCTCCTCCTACACACAGACACACACACACACAAACACACACACACACAAAATCTAAAACTCTATATACTTTCCTGTATTTCTTATAACTTTCCACATTAAACATATATTACTTTTATAATTGAAAAGAAAAATTTAAAATATGACTTGAGAGCTCATATGATTGCCCCTTCTCTCCTGAGAGAAACTCCCTGCCAATCAACCACATACAAAAGAAGTATAAAAAGTACCTGCGCTGTAAGAGCATAAAACTTCATTAAGGAAACAATTCTAACAGATATGAGGCAATGCAAAAATAATACAAACAGAATAGAGGTAAGAGACTGTGAAGCAGACACTACGAATAAGGAAGGAGAGGGGTGCCTGAGTGGCTCAGTGGGTTAAGCATCTGCCTTCAGCTCAGGTTATGATCTCCAAGTCCTGGGATCAAGTCCCGTGTCAGGCTCCCTGCTCAGTGTGAAGTCTGCTTCTCTCTCTCTCTCCCTTTGCCCCTCCTCCCTGCTCGTTCTCTCTCTAATAAATAAAATCTAAAAAAAAAAAAAAGAATAAGGAAGAAAAGATTAATTTCTGAAGGAGTAAGAGGAGAAAGCTGCATGGAGCACAAAGTTCCCAGACTTAGCTTTCATTCTTTTTAAAAAACATAAGATTTGAATAATCAGAGAGAAAGGCAGAGAGCATTTCAGGAAGAGAGAACATAAAGGCACAGGGGCAGATATGAAGACCTAAGGGGAAGGAATACTGAGACCAGCCCAAATGGAGCAGAGAGCTGTGTTGGACAACAACAGTTGATACAGTTAGGTATGCAGAATAAGTCAAACAATGGAAGGCCCTGAAAGTTAGAGACAAAGAATCAGTGATTCATTATAATTTATTCCAGGAACTGAGACATTTGGAAGGAAATATAATATTTTATTAGAAGAAACCAAAAACGAGGCACCTGGTTGAGCATCCAACTCTTGGTTTTGGCTCAAGTGGTGATCTCAGGGTCATGAGATCGAGCCCCTAGTTGGGCTCCATGCTCAGGATGGAGTCTGCTAGAGAGTCTCTCTCTCTGCCCCTCCCTCTTGTAGTCTCTCTCTCTCTAAAAAAAAAAAAAAAAAAAAAAAAAAAAAAAAAAGTAACCCCCCCCAAAAGTTGAAATAAACATTCTTAGATACTACACACCAAACTAACAGGCCTAAAAGGGTTCCTCCAGACCAGAAATGAACAAATGCCCCCGTAGAAGCAAGACAAGAGAAGTTTAAACTCCAATCAAACCCATGAAGAGTGGGGTGCCTGGGTGATTCAGTCAGTTGAGTGGCCGACTCTTGATTTCAGTTCAGGTCATGACCTCAGGGTTGTGAGATCTAGCCCCCACTGGGCTCCTCTACATGTAGTCTGCTTGGGATTCTTTCCCTCTCCCTCTGTCCCTCCACCCATTTGTGTTTTCTCTCTCTCTCTCCCTAAAATAAATGGATAAATAAAATCTTAAACAAACAAAAAACCATGAAGAGCAAAAGCAGGAGCTTTAGCACACCATATAACCTCATCACAACATGGCTCAACATATAATTACCAGAAGCTAAAGGGCCAACCTTATTTAAGTTGGGAGGGCCTTGGGTGTTTTCTAGACCACTGAGAAAAATGCTACAAATTCATCTTGCATTTTGTTTACCTTGTGACCTTTGATCTTGGAATGTGTACTCTGAACAGTTTTCTTTCTACCCTCATCTCCAAAACTTGAAACTGGCACTGAAAAATACCAGGATAATAAGGCCTCAGCTGATTCATTTCCCTGGCGTGTATTATGTCACTTGCCAGGCAAGCCCAAGATGAAAGCAGTAGCTCCCATAAGCACTGTTAGCACATGCACACATTTTATGATTTCAACAGCATGAATGTGGCCAAAGTTTGTGATTTCCCAGCAGATGGACTTGACTCACTTTCTGAATTAACAGTGTCCATGTCCAGAAGCAGCAATTATTCTATTGTTCTGTCTAGAAGCTATCCACTCCAATTCAAGGGCTGTGTTCTAAAAAGGAACTTAAAAACTGAGTTTACATTTAACCAAGAGGTTGCTTCAGAGAGTCGCTCAGTTAAACAATATTAAAGCCTCAGCCTGTATTTTCTAACCACTGAGTTAACAAAACGTTATCACTTTGCAGTACATTGTTTTTGTATAAAAATTTCAAAGTGCTCCATGGAGCACAAATTTCATATGCTCCGTGAAGCATATGATTCTTGATCTCAAGGTCCTGAGTTCGAGCCCCACCAAGGTGTAGAGATTACTTTAAAAAACTCGGAAGTGGGGGGGCATGCCTGGATGACTCACTTGGCTAAATGTCTGACTCTTGATCTCGGGCTCAGGTCTTGATCTCAGGGTCGTTGAGTTCAAGCCCCAAGATGCACTCCATGCTAGGCGTGGAGCCTACTAAAATTTAAAAAATATATATGTATTTTTAAATGTCAAAGTAATTTACATACCATGAAACCTCTCCCATAACAAAAGGAAAGGAGAAGAAATTCTCCACAGTTCAGAGATCTGGAAATGTGTGCCACATAAGGGATGGAAGTATAGCTCAAATGCTAAAAACTAACAGTGATATTAACAATTAAACTATTTTCACAATTATCTCACTTAACTCAGGTCACTGCTGATTTTAAGATTTCCTTCTGTGATACAATGTGAAACCTTCATCTAGAAATCTGGGATCCTGGCTCTTAGACAATAATTTAAGTCTACATGCCTAAATGTATCCATGTGTATAATACCTCCCTTACAAAATATTATAAAGATCAAATAAGATAATAAATATGAAACTACCTTGTAAAAAATAAAGTGTTATCTACATGGAAGTTTTTCTAAACATGAATCGCCTAACATGTGCCAGGAGGTCATTTGGATTCTCATGAATCCCAAGGAGTTAGTATTATCATTCCCATTTTAACAGATGTGAAACCCAAGGGAGATGTTAAATGGCAGAACTAGGACTGGAGCACAAGACTAAAGAAATTCAAAGCCTCATCTCTACTATATTGTGCTGCCTTGCTAATTTTGAATGTTAAATAATGTGCAGACCCTTCACTCCTTCTATATAGTAAGTTCTTTAAGTTCTTTTTTGTGATACAATAAATAAATATCAGTCATAACTAGCTTCATATAATTCATAGGACCTACTGAGAACTCTGAAGTTTTTAAGTACCAGATAGTCCATGTTACCAAAGTTGAAATGTGAATGTTTTTTACTCCTAGTTGAGCCTGGCATATAAAGAATCTTTAGTGTATAAGGGCTTTGTGAAAACACAAAATCTAATTCCACTCAAATCAAATTAACATTACCCTTCTGCTTAACCAACCACCAGGAACCTGGATTGTGTTTCTTTTTAAACTTCTCTAAAATCTAAAACTATGCCCATTTGTGGCCTGCTACTTCCACAG
This sequence comes from Martes martes, assembly GCF_963455335.1. Classification (NCBI taxonomy): domain Eukaryota; kingdom Metazoa; phylum Chordata; class Mammalia; order Carnivora; family Mustelidae; genus Martes; species Martes martes. The sequence continues at coordinate 161,772,476 of NC_137891.1, forward strand.
AGTTTGTCCCGACCCCAGGAAAAGAATCAGATCCTCATTCTCCTACCTCTCTGACTGTTTTTCCTAGTTTGCTTTGGTGTTCACAAGGACCTCAATCCACTGAAAGGAAAATTTTGCAAGTGGCCCAAATCATCTGGATGGAATATTCCTCAAAACAATGCATGTCTCTTTTCTTTGTTTCCATGTGTACAAAGCAACCATCTGATTACTAGCTTCATAATCACTACGGTACAAGGAAAAGGGTATCCCAGACAGCAATATAAGTATTCCAATTACTGGGCAGGTATGTCCTCTATCATGAATTAATAAAATCGGCATACTCGTTGCTTTTTTTTTTTTTTTAACTTTTAACTTTCAATGACTCCCCTGCTGCCTATGGAATAAAGCCATAAAAAAAATATCTTTATAAGTTGGACTCTGGATCCTTTACAGTATCATCTGCTCCCAAAACTCTTGCTGTTTGTTCACACCCAACTACTCACATTCTGTTCCTTGAACCCACCCCTCCATTCACTTTTACCTTCAAACCTTTGCATGTGGTATTTATTCCTGTCTTCTCTCCTCCCCACCCTCTTCCATCTGACTAAATTTCATTTATCCCTAAAGGTCCACTCAAGGGTCACCTCCTTTGTCAAATCTCCCAATGAACCCCAAGTGGAAATATTCATCCCTCCTTTTGCTTCCACAGTCCTTTTACACACCTCTGTTCTAGCACTTATAGTATCATAATTACTTATTTGCATAGGTCTTTCCTTTATTAGATGTGAATAACCAAGGGCAGGAACCAGATCTCACTCATTATTCTGGCATCTCCAGCGCCTAATACTGTGTTACTTGTAATAGGTACCTAATAATTGCTTTTTGGAGAACTGTAAGAACATATCCTGGCTCTGCTGGTTGCAACCCACTCTGAAATGTTAGGATAGAAAGTTATTAGCTACTACCTCCTATTTGCTGGACAGTCAGTCTCTGAAAGAGCCTTTGGGATATTTAGGAAATGAGAGAGAGTGTTTACGTCCATGCTGAATCATCTAATCCTGCCAAAACCATGCTCACTACCAACACACAGAGAAATGGTTGCCAGGCACAATTATGGAAAATCCATGCCTGACAACCATTCCTAATACAGCTGCAATACATACTGTTCTACTCCCTTCACAATGCAAATGCATCACTTCCCTTCTAGCCTCTGCCCCTTCCAGGGACAGTTTATGCAGCTGAAAACTTTAGCTCTCCTGAATACAAAAATCCTGTTTCATTTGTAGAATGAGATGACTATAAATTAACAGCAGAGAGAGAGAGAGAGAGAGATCAAGATCCAAGGAATCTGGTGGCCAACCAATGAGAGCCTAGCACCCCAACATCATCAATATCTATTTCCCCAAGTCTCTCCAAAACTAATTCTGGTCTTTGTTCTCACAAAGTACACCCCTGCTCACTCTGTTGATTCTAGCTTAGGCTAAGTGTTCTCCCATAAGGGCAGTAAGGGGATTTCTAAGTCTGGAAAATGCAAGAATTCCATACAGCAAAGTAACAAAGGCCTGGATCCTAATCCACCCTGACTTCCCAGTGAGAATGATGCAGTGGGGGGATGAGAAATTCTTCTACAACTATCACAGAGCAGACTGCGCAACCATTCAAACAGCTCAAGTTAATTTATTTTGGCCATTTTCAACTCATTCCTCCCAAGAAAGAGATCTGTGCCTGGAAAGGATCAAATTCCTATACACCTGATCAAAGTTTTTCAGAGGAAACCAAACTAAGTGAGCCAGCTAAAAGGACTGAGCACAAGAGGCCTCTCCTGGAACCAGCCCTACTTCCCCCCTTCTTTCCTCCTTTCATTTGCTAGGAATCCAACTTCCTTTCAGTTGGAGGCCACCAGCAACATGATCCGGTGAGGTGCTGAGATTTCTTCACCTATTTGTGTTATAATTCTGCGAGCTGTTAAAGCTGTCACAGCCCAACACAGGCACAGAGTGTCCTCTCTTTGAAGAGTGCAGTGTTGCTTAAAAGCCTGCGAGGAAACTTAAGGGAACCAACCATTCACTTAGCAGCATTTTTTCAATGAAGTTCAGCAGTACAATCTAACCTCTTTGTGCTCTGAAATGAACCACATTTCTTAAAAGAAAGACCACAGGGGGGTGACAGAACACTTGCTGCAGGCAGGGAAACCTGGACAGCTTACAGGAGCTGATGCAGAAGGGAACGAGCAGACCTCCTCAGCAGGTCCCTTTCAGCATTTCATTTCTCTCTCTCCTGCTGCATTCCCAAGCCACAAGGGAAGAAAAAGAGGGAGGGTTTTACAGCTTCTGCATTAGTTTCCCTTCACTGGCTAGGTGTCGTAAACAAGTATGCTGGACTCAGTCATAAGGGCTGAAGTTTCCTTCCGATGAAAAGAAACTAGAGGCCCAGTCACAAGGGCGCCGCTGAATAAAATAGGAGAAAAGTGCTGCCTCTGGAGTTTCTGGGGGGAAATCTCCCGGGCTGGAAAGCTCAACTGGCACACAAAGCAAAAGCCCAGCCCTGATGTTCAAGATCAGAGCAGGGGCCCCCGGGACCGCGCACCCCGGCCTTGAGCGCGAAGGGCACCTCGGGCAGCAGGGGACACGTCGGGCAGCCGCAGTCCGCAGACCCTCCGCCTGTCAAAACTTTCTCGCGGACACCCAGGCCTTGCAGGGGCACTGGAGTGCGGGGCTGCTCGGCCAGAGCGCCTCCGGGCTGCAACCCGAGTCGACGACAAGCCTTTCGGTGGGAGGGAGAGCGGCGGCAGACCCCCGCCTCCACCGGCTCGAAGCCCCCGGGGCTGGGCGGGGGAGGAGGCCTCTCCCCAAAAGTGCACACTCACCGACCCCGGCCGCCACGCGACGGAGCGGAGACTGAGGGAGACAAAGGGGGGCGAGAGCCCCCGGGCAGGCTCGCTGCCGCCCGAGCCTCGGCGAGAGGAGCCGGACACTCGGAGCGGACCGGGAGGCTCCTCCCGCCCGACTCCTCCTCCTCCTCCCCGGCAACTCCCTACGGCGCCGGGGCTCGGGAGGCAGCCCCCGGGCTCGCCCCCTTCCAGATAGTAGGGCGGCTAATGTAGCCAGTGCTGGGGAAAGCGCTGTCTCCCGCAGGCTTATCTCAACTCCGCAAATAAGCTGGCCCGAGAAAGAGCAGGTTCGGGACCAGCCCCGACGCCGGGGTGGACGCCACCCCGCCACCCCGCCACCCCGCCCGGCCACCCGGCCGCCCGGCCCCAGCCGCGCCGCCCGCCGCACCTTTGTAGCGCTCCAGCACATCCTCGTACGCCTGCACGAACTCCTTCTCCTGGCTGCGGTTGGCCGGCTGCTGACCCGGCACGTAGCCGGCCATGGCCGCCCGCGCCGCGCTCTCCCCGGGCCCCGGCGGGCGCCGGCTCCAGGCCCGCGCGCTGAGGCGGCGGCGGCGGCGGCCCCAGCCTCGGCCCTTTGTGCGGCTCGGGGGCGGCGGGCGCCCCGGCTGTCCGCTTTCCGCTGTCCGCTCCTCGCCCGCCTCGCCCGGCCTGGCAGTCGCGCTCCGCTCCTCAGCCTGCCCGCAGCCGGCCGCTCGCACTCCGCCGGTCCCGGCTCGCGTTTCCGCCTCCCCACCCCTCGCTCCGCTCCTCCCTCAGCCCGCCCCGGCGCGGCGGCGGCGGCGGCGACTCCTCCTGTCAGGAACGCCAGGCCCGGCCGGTTCCCGCCCCTCTCCCGCCGCCTCGGCGGCCCGGCCCCCCGACTGCCCACGCGGGGCCCGGCTAGCTGCGGACCACCGCGGGCAGGGCAGGGGGCGCGGGCCGAGGGAGGCGGGGGCCGCAGGAAGGGAGGCCCCACGCGCGTGCGAATGAAGGGCTGGGCGGGCCGCAGCGGCGGGGAGACCCCGGGCCGACGCCACAGGGCGAGCGGGCGGGCACCCGGCTCGGCGCTGACCTACACCCGCCGCTGGGACAAAGGAGGGAGCCCCTGACTGGAGGAAACCGGGCCGGGCCTGTGCAGCAGCTGGAGAAGGGCCTAGGGAAGCTGAGGGGAAGAGAGAGAGCGAAAGACCTAGATAGATCCGGGGCTAGACACGGTCAGAAGGAGGACAGGGGCAGGATCCAGACAGGGCTGCAGTGGGAGGCTGAAGGCCACACTGAGGCCACACGGAATCCCAGAAACAAAGGGTTTTCCAGAAACGGAAGAAACTGAACTTGAAATGAGAGGGCACGCCAAGCACCATGAAGTAAACCAGGCCAAGGATGAGGAGCCAGAAGCTGAGAAATGACCACGGGGTGGGGGATGGGGAGGATGAAAACGGGATTCTGACCGCACGGTGAGAGGAATAAGAGAGACAGGAGGACAGAAATCTACGGGAGGGGCGGGGTGAGGGGGGAGACCCAACAGGATTATGGCGCTGTGACAGCCATCAGAACAGAGAGACCTAGATGGGAAGGGAGAAATGTGGGGACCTGTTACGGAACAAAGAAAAGGATCCCGGAACCTAACTGGTCAGGGAAGAAGAAGGAAGCCAAGCATTTTCCGTCAGGGGAAATGGTAGCAAAGGAAGGAAACTGGTAAATACAGGTAGGGATTTATTTGGAACCATTTTGAGAAAGGGAGTTCTCAATGTCATCCCAACCTCCATTCATCCGTGTATCCTTCAGTCCCAATATTCACAGACCGCACTGGGGGCCCACAGCTATGAACCAGCAACTCAGGTAAATGCAGGTGATCGTTTTTTTTGTTTTTGTTTTTGTTTGTTTGTTTGTTTGTTTTGTTTTTTGCCCCCAGCTCCCCTCACCCAGCCATTATCCTCCAGGGCCTCGTCAAGTCTGCTAACTTGATTTTTCAGGGGGTGGGGAGGTGGTTGTGGGTAAAAGTTAAGCTGGCTGATTTCACAATAGCAGCATATTAGCAAGTAAAAAAAGAATTCATGGGACATTGAACAGGCAAAATTGGGACTTGGGTTTCCATTTCAGTTCCCATTCTCAAGGTTTTTAAAGTGGAGCTTCTTCCCCCTGGGGCAAGGCCTGCCTCTTTATGGACTATGAGTAGTTGCCAAGTACTTGGTCAGTGCTCAGCACATTAGTTAAGAAGAGATGATGCTTTTCACTAATAGGTGCACACTGGTTGTTTCCACATCATACCATGATCAAAAATTGGGTGAGCAAGTCATTAATCATATCTTTCCCCATCCATCAAGTTCTGCTGGCCTGCCCAAGTTCTAGGCATGAAAATCATATTTGAAGGGCCTAAAAGAGGGCGGACAAGGGAGGGTGTTTGGACAAAGGCTCATTTCCTTCCAGTTTAATCCTTTGTGCTTAAAAAAAGCTAGACCACAGTTTGGCGTCAGCTGCTAGTGAGCTCAGTTTAAGAAAAGAAGGAGAATAAACTTGAGGTTTTGGTTGTTGTTTGTTTGTTTTTTTAAAGATTTTATTTATTTATTTGACAGAGAGAGACGGCAGAAGGAACACAAGGCGGGGAGGGGGAGCAGTGGGAGAGGGAGAAGCAGGCCTCCCGCTGAGCAGGGAGCCCAATGCGGGGGGCTCATCCCAGGACCCTGGGATAAAGACCTGAGCTGAAGGCAGATGCTAAACGACTGAGCCGCTCAGGTGCCCCAAGCTTGAGGTTTATTATTTTTCAAATAAGAGACTTAGTGGAAAATGCAGGGTGAACGAGTTGGAGATTGATGGCATAAGCACATTTTTCGTAAACAGCAGAGAATATAGAAATGCTAACTCTGGGGACCTTGACTGTATCCATGCTGAGTCATCTGCATTTCCTATATTATTTTATTCCAGTAGGGCTAAGAAGGCCCAGACACAAATACACATACACACACCTCCACCCTCACCCCCAGACATCTGCCTCATTTTCATTACAGTAAATAGAAAAGTCCATCTCATCCTGGGGCTGCTATGTGTGTCACTTTGTAAGCAGGTTCCTCAAGAATTGTGACTGAGGCTTGCCAAAAGTGAAGAAAGACAGGGGCAAGAAGGGAGAGAGAGTCTGTTCTGGGAATCAGACTTTGTTGAAGGCTTAGGGGGCTTAGAGGGGAGAGGGCAAGAGGTTGAGATTCCTTTTAAGAAACATGGTAATCAAGGAAGAAAGTTCTGGTTTGGGTTGTGGCTGGAGGGCTTCTCAGACTCAAGTAGCTTTCTTGACAAGATTTGCATTTAAATGCTCCCATGAGATTTTGAAGTAATGAATTCTTCTAATGAATGGAAAAGGGGAAGTCCACATGTTTGGCTGATGTTTCTGTTTTATACAGAGAAAATTTTATAAGGATAGAGGAACAAAGCAGCTGCTGGAGAGTGGGGGGATGGGAAGAAAAAAAGACTATGAAGGGGAGGTTTCTGGTTTTTTCCAAGCAACAGTCTAAATTTATAGCCAGACCACACAATCAGGACAGCTCTGAGGCTTTTTTCTTTAGGACTATGATTTTCCTTTGCTCCTGATGGCGACACTGCTATTGCATTTCTAAGGAGGCTGCAATGGGGAAGCCGAAGGAGGCAGGATGTATGTACTCAGAAGGACATCTAGTGGGAGGAAAGGGTAAATAAAGTAAATAAAGCCTTATTTTTCCACCACATCCTCCCCCACTCAAGCCTCACCAAGGGCCCCTCTCTCTAAGGTCCGGCCTCTTTCAACTTCTTTCAGATGCTCAAACATGTGCTCTCTTACCTCAAGGCCTTCCCACCTGCTCTTTTCTCAGGCTGTAATCCTTCAATGCTCTCCTTTTTTGGCCTGGCTCATCCTACTCACACCTTTGCTGAAACTCCTGCAGAGAAGCCTGCCTTGATCCCTGGGATTAGGAGGTCTTCCCACCCCCTCTACTCCCCTTTGGTAATATACATCACACTTGAAGCTATCAGTTCCATGTCTTTAATCCTTACTAAACCATTAGCTCCCTGAGGACCAGGGCTGTTGTCTGCCTTGTTCACAGCTAGACCTGCATCTAGCAAATGATCTGGCACATGCAGGGCACTTGTCCAATATTTGTTTAAAATTTTGATTCAGTGGATGCATGAGTGGACCAGATGATCCTAAAATACTCAGCTGCCTCTGGCTTCTGACTAACTGAAGGCTAGAGTATTGAAGAAGAGAATATGCTTGTCTCCCACAGTGTCCCTTACGTATGCCTGGCATTCAAAGTCCTCCATATTTTGACATCTACTTTCCTTTACAGGCTGGCCTCCTGCGATGCCCTCATGTGTGGGGTCTTCCCCTATAATCAAACTCTGAGCCTTTGCCTGGAATGTCCTCCACTCCCCAACTTCACCTAGTAAAATCCTATCCATCTTGGAAGCTCACCCAAAATGACATGAAGTTATTTTTAATCAACCCAGGTAGAAGAGACTCCTCTCAAAATCCCGGCCACATTTTCTTCCTCTTACTCCTGGGACTCCAGCCACATGTATTGTGGGTGTCTGCATCACTGTCTCCTTAACGTCCTCATTCAGAAGTTCTTTGAGACACATCTATTTCATCTTCCTTCATCATAGGACCTAACACAACGCTTTGCATCTACTAGATGTTCAAGAAATATTTGCTGAAGGCATAGATGTCTCAAGTGAAGACATGAGGGTGGGAGATGTGGGCAAGATCTGTGATTCAAGACAATTGAGAATCCAATTCAGTGTCCACTCAGTGGCCAAGGGCTTCAGGTGCAGAGGAGAAAGAAGAAAATGAAAATGTTTCTCTTTCTGCTAGCGCTCCTCCTCCAACCTCTACAAGGTTTACTCCCAGCACTTTTTCAGCTTGGCTCCTACTGCATTATTTTACATGTGTTAATGGATGCTTTATAAATAAATTCTTTGCTAGTAGTGCGTGTGCGCGTGTCCGTGCATCTGCGCACGCGCTCTGTTCCTCCTTGCGGGGGTAAGCTGTCTCCTGTGCCTTTTACATTCCCGGGTAGTAGCTGGAACCAGACACTGAAGGGGCTGCCCCAAGCCCTATCCTTCAGCTAGATCTTGGAAAAAGATCATCCGGTTCTAGTCTCAGGACACCTGCCTCCAGGCCCAGCGCCCCCAATCTTCCATCACTAGCTAAAACTCCTTTTCCGCCCAGCCCCTGGAAACACTTCACTAAGCTTTGCCTCCAGTTTCCCAGACCGCTCTGGGGTAGGAAGCGTCTGCCCACCATCATGCTGCCCTCTTCTGTTCAGAAAGTGCAACGTCGCTAATTTAAGAGGTCTGGATGGTGCCAGCCACCCAGGAAGACAAGATCCCTGCCACCGGCAGCCCGTCACCATAGCAACCCTCAAAATGGTTACTCAGCCATCTGGGTTACCATAGCAACTGGCCAAGTCTCTCCACCTCAGCCTCCCTAGGCCTTCTCCCCTGGCTTGTCAGAGCCAATGCCAAAGAATCTCCAATCCTTACACGGGGGAAATGAGCAGTAGCTGGACCTCTGATAGGCAGCTGTCCTGAAGGGGCGTGGAATGCCTCACCCGCCCGGGGCTTCCTAAGGCACAGTGGAGATAATGGGAGTTAAGGCACTCCGTGAACCTTGAAGTGCTGCGCAGATGTTAGCTATTATTAAACTACCCTTCCTTGTAATGGGGGAGGCAGTGGGTTGCCCTAGGCAGAGCTAGAGCCATTCCCGGCATGGCCCCTTACTGGCTGGGAGACCTTGAACAAGTTATGGGACTCTTTGGGTTTCTGTTCTATCTACCGTAGCACATCTGCCTCCTAAAGTTGTTTTAAGGATGAGGTCAAATGAAGCCTGTAAGCTGCTAAGCACAAACCTGGCATTCGGAACATATCAATCGGACCTAGGAATGCTATTGGCCCCTCTGCGGTCTCCCAGGCTTTCTGTGACTCTAACCATTTTTTTTTCTCTCTTGAAGGAAACAGGGGAATGTAAGCCCCACTCATTCAACCACACCCAATCTCCCTTCCTGCACATCCTGTGTAGGGGCTCTTTGGTTCCTCCCAAACAGGGCTATAGGCACTCTGCACTCTTTGGGGGAATTGGGAGGTTCCCCAAATTAGGCACTGTGGCTAATCCCTCCACTTGAAATAACATTGCCTGTGGCACCTGGATGGCTTAGTCAGTTAAGCATCTGCCTTCGGCTCAGGTCCTGATCCCAGAGCCCCAGGATCAAGCCCCTCATCAGGCTCCCTGCTCAGCGGAGAGCCTGAGTTTCCCTCTGCCTCTCACCCCGCTCATGCTCAAGTGACCTCTCTCTCTCCCTCTCTCAAAAATATAAATAAAATCTTAAAGGGGAAAAAAATAATAACATTTCCTCATCCAATACTACCTCAGCACAGAAACTCCAAAAGGATTAGTGAGAGGCAGCCTGGAAGCTGAGTACGGATCCCAGAGAAGCCCCGGAGAGGAAAGAGCTCACCAGCATCAGGGCAGGCCTGGGGTGCAAGCCCCTCTCACAAGACCAGAAGTCCTTCCCTCTATGATTTTAAAGACTTCAGTCCTAATGCATCTCAAGTTCAGTATCTTAAGACTGAATCTTTGAAATCCATCTTCAGGGGACTTTCTTAATTACACTGGCAGGGTCCTGATTCATTTGAAGTGGTTTAGGAAAAACAAACAGATACCACTTCAGAAATCAAATTTCCAGACACAGAGCCAGGAATGCTTGAGCCCAGCTCTGCGTGTTCCGGGAGTAGGGCATGAACCGCAAGCTGGAAGGGCCAGAAGATCAGATAAGCAACACTGGAAGGGACATGTGGGGCCCTGGCATTCAGAAGTCAGAATCCCACATGATGCCTCTGGGAAATGGGTTGAGTGGGATGGTTCCCATTCAGATATGACTACTGAGCAGATAAACCAATATATTGACTACAGGGGGAAAGGCAATATGATAGATTTTATTTATTTATTTGACAAAGAGAGAAATCACAAGTAGGCAGAGAGGCGGGGGGGTGGGGGTGCAGGCTCCCTGCTGAGCAGAGAGCCTGATGCAGAGCTTGATCCCAGGACCCTGAGATCATGACCTGAGCCCAAGGCAGAGGCTTAACCCACTCAGCCACCCAGGCGCCCCAATATGATAGTTTAAATGTGAGGTGGTGAGAGTGTGTGATTACTTGAACTTCCAACTGTGTAATTGGGGAGGCAGAAATGAGGTGCGTGGCTGAAATAAGATTGACCATGAATTGATCATTCTTGAATCTGGGTGATGGGGGTTCACTATACTATTCCCACAACTTTAGTGTATGTTTGAAATGTTCTGAAGAAGGTGGGGAATTTAGAGTTAGGCGGGAATTTGGAGTTATGCCAACCTGAGCCACAGCAACCAGGGGGCGCCATACACATTCAGCGATGCTGAACCCCAGCTCCACTAGCCCCTTACCGTCTGACCTCAGACAAGTTCCTTCTCCTCCTTACTGTAAAACCGGGAGAGTAGCAACTAGAATGATATAGGCACACATCTAGGACTCAATATACAGTGGCTTTTACAACTATTATTTACTAGGGAATCCCAGCTGACATCAGCTCCTAGGAGCTCCTGGACTGAGTCCAGAGTTCAAATCCCCAAACCACCCACTGAATTCTTTAATTCCTAACTCCTCCCAGCTGTTCGCTCTTCATTTCCCTTCCTTCCTTTCTGCTGAGGCCGAAGAGAAGAGAACAGGGAAAGAAACAAACAACAGGGATATGCCAGATCGTCCTGGCAGTCTTATTTCTTTCCCAAGGCCCAGATCAAATGCTATCATAGTGCTAAGCTAGCAGTGGGGGCAGAAGCAGGGAGGAAGGCCTTCCCATTCGGAACTTCCAGATAATTCTGGCTTGCCACGTGCACAGCTCAGGATGCATGCTGGCTGCCTGCACGGGAGGGAGCTGGGATCTGAAGCCCAGTTGGAGCCTAGCACAAAGCAGCTCTAGAAATATGTGGCAAACGAGCAAGTGCATGATCAATGAATAAGCAAAGGAATGAATCGATGCATTCATGAATTAGTGAACAAGTGTATGAGCAAATGAATGACATTCATGGAATGGTTAATGTGTATCTAGTGCTGGTTACCTAGCAGGCATTGAGCCAAGCGCCTCACTCTCACTATCTCATTTAACCCACCCCATGAGACTCTGCTGTGACACTCTTGTTCCCCCCATTTTAACTGTGAGAAAGTGAGGCTCAGTGAGGTTAGTCATTTCCCCGGGCTCACCCAACTGGCAAGTGATGGAACTGGAACTGGGACTCCAGCTGACTCCCAAAGCCATGCCCTTGAGTGAATGAATAGAAGAGTGAGCCCGGGAGGGAGGAGACAAGTAAGGAGGGAATGCAGAGGGAAAGGCATGCCCAGAGACACACCCACTCAGGCTCCAGGCAGAACCTCCCCCTAGACACAAGGCAAAACCCTGGTATCTTCTTGAGTAGGGGTGAGACACAGCTGAGGACAGAAACTTCCACCCATCATTGGTTTTCAGGTTACAGGGGCTGCCAGACCGTCTCTGCAGCAGCCTCCTAAGTCCAGGCAGAGACTGCAGCCAGGTGCACCAGTTCTGCTCCTGCAGGAGCGCCAAGGCAGAGCCAGGAAGCTGGCCCACTTCTACCTGACAGGTGGCAACTGGCAGACTCAGGGCCAAATCACGGCAGGTCCTAGCCGCAGCAACTGGCCGGGCGCAGGATCGCACTTTGGTGGTGGTGGGTTATTAATACTTCCCCCACCCAGATACGTTCACAGACCTCTTCCCGGGGGAAGGCTGCAGCAACAAAAGAAAACACAGCCCTAGATTCCGCTGTACGGTCAGCTCCTCTGGCGTCATGTCATCTCTAACCCCGTGAGACTGAGAAATGACAGGCTTCCGTAGCCCCCGAATGAACCAGTCCTTCCTCCGCATTCCTAACCTCAGCCCTTAGCTGCTCCAGAACAGAGAGGCATGAGTCAGACTGCCATTCCAAACCGGTCTCCGTGTCACCTAGGAAGTCACTGGAAAAGCATGATGGGAAACCAACAGCACAAAGCCGACACCTTGCAATGTGGCAATCACCTTCCTTTGCCAGCTGGGGTCCCACAAAGACCCTGAGCCTCAGAGGAAAGACAGTCAGGCTGTCTTTTCTGCTGCCTGCACAAAATTCTGCCCACGTGGTCACTTTCCATCCCTGCAGCTACTGTGACCCAGATTCACTTTCAAAGGGCTGGAGCTGAGCTGGTGGTGTGTAGCTACAATTCATTCTGCCCCACTTTCATGGGAGTCTCCTGCTACTGAAACCAAGCTCCAGGATAGGATCAGGGGACTCCCGAGGATACTGCCAGGAAGAAGCAGAGAAGCTAGGAAGTAAGAGGAGCCTCCCTGGGTGCAAAGGTCAAAGAACCTGGGGCAAGCAAGGCTGGCGGCTCTGGAGTAAGGGTTCCCAGTGGAATTGTTTTTAGGGCTCCTTTTCCTGCCCCTGCTTTCCTTTCTTCCCAACATGGTTTGGCCAGTAAAAAAAAAGCCTTTCCACCTGCCCTCTGACAAAGCCCTAGTGTGAACAAAGGAAAGGGATGGAATTAAGAGGCCCGGGGTCCCTCCCTGGCTCACCTGGGAAACTGCTGCCTTTCTGGAGACTCCATTGACTCTTCTAGTGGCCCAGAGAGCTCACAAGGAATGACATGCTAAGTGCAGTAACGGGCATGTTAACCCGTGTTGTCTAACACGTCCCGACTCTCACTCAGTTATCATTCAAAGCAGATGCCATCATCTCCCTTTTACAGACAAGGAAACTGAGGCTCTAGGAAGTGAAGTCATTCACCCAAGTTTTCTGCCTCTAGGTCCACTTGTCTTCACTGGGCCTGGCACCTAACTGGGGCTAAATCCATTTTTTTATTGAACAAATGAATGAATGAACAAGCAAAGAGGCTCCTTCTGAGAGCTTCCATCCTGGAGGAGAGATGCATGGGTGCAGAGAAGCAGGCCCCTTCCTCTGACCAGGCATAAGCTCTCAAACACTGGCTCCCCAAAAGGAAGACTTGAGAGACTCCAGCAGCGGAGGTGAGGTGAGCTCTCAAAGCAGGGCCAACCGCATTGGAGCTGCATCTCACGGCCCTCACCAGGCTTCTAGATTCTAGAAAGCCCATGCTTTCAGGGTGAGATTCTGGGGCAACACCAGGCAGGGTAAGATGGGACTCCTGACTACAGCAACCTCTAGATCTGGTGGCGGAAACAATGAACTGTAACATAAATCAACTGAAACAAGGGCTGGGCAGAGATACAATTGCTGTCTGACTGGAGGGATCAGGGAAGGCTTCCTGGGGGAGGCCACACGGGAGAAGATGTTGGGAATGATGATTTCACCAGCACCTGCTGAGGGGTGGGTTGCTTTCTACTGGTTAACTAGGAGGCCAGTCCTTAGCCCTGAGTCCCTATGCTCCCCTGTTTCACAGTGCACACAGGAATGTAATTATTTCCCTGCTGTCCTCTCAACCAGACTGAGCTTTGTGAAGAAGGGACCACTTCTTCAGCCATCTTTGAATGTCAATGCCGAGAACATCCACTTAACCTGAAGATGTGAGGTTAAGTGGATGAATACTGGACTGATAGGTAAATGGGGAATTCTTCCTGCACCCAGCCCAGTCACGGCCCAAAGGGGATCCCTTCTTCCAGACACTTTACTGCCATCTGCAGGAAATTTGTCATAATAAATATACAAAGCCACAATGACAGAAAGGAGGAATGGCGCCCCTCCTAGAGCTGTACAGCGTGCAACTGTGTGACACTCTGTCCTACACCCGGCTTTTCTCTGGGGGGGTGGGGAGCGCCCCACAAGCTCCAAGATATACAGCCTTCTTTCCTCTCCTGTGGGGTTGTCGTCCTTGGAAGACTACCTTCCCCAGTCCCTCCCATTCCTTGTTGCCTCCTGCCAATGAATAAGGCTATCACTAAAGCTGGTCGGTAACAGAGAGCCAGAGGTCTTCAAAGAGGCAAAGTTTCGGAGATCTTTGTCTCTGCCTTTTTATAGGCCAGGATCTTGAGACCTCCCCCAGAAGTGAGCAGGAGGGCTCTCAGGTGAGTCTGGAGACCAGCTCAGCTTTTTAGATTGTCACCTGCACAAGATTCAGCCTGGCCCAGTTGCCACACGTTGCCTGAGGAAATGGAAATAACAGTGTACCCAGAGTCAGAGGCCCTGTCTCTGCCAGGGTGTGACTACAGGCAAGTTGTTTAAATCCTCTGGGCCTCAGATCCTAACACACATCCTACCTAACTCGCAGTTATTGTGAAATCTCTATGCAAACCAAAACACAGGTGGACAGAAACCGGCTTTCTTGGTAATGGACTATTGTTCCATTGTAATGGGAAGAGGCTTAAGGAGTTGAGAACAGGGCTGGCCAAGAAGAGAGAGAGAATCTGGCGGGAAGGATGAGGATGGGAAGAATCGGGTTACAGCACGCATGCAGGCCCCAGAACCTGTGTGGGCTTTGTAGACTGAGATCAGCAGGTTTCTTGTCCTGACATGCCTCTCTGGTCCGACACGTGTGACCAGCAGGGCCCCTCCCCGCTGACCCCAATCAGGCCTCTCAAGTGCAGGATGCTGAATGGGGCTAGGGAAGGAAGGAGGTCTCTGCATTTGGTAAGACTGATTCAGACACCCCCACTTGGCTTCACACACAGACCCGTGGGGAGGAGAAAACTGCATGGGCCACAGCTGGCTCCCAGAGCCAGACTGACTTCATTTCCTCCCAGAATGAAAGTTGTGACTTCAGAGAGCCTCGGAGCACCCAGGGTCTCCCAGACATGCCCTTCCTGCACCTCACAGGAAGCAGTCCCCGAAGAAGCCAGGCTGCCTTTTAAATAACCCTGGTCGAACCCCCACCATGCTCCGAAATCACAGCAAGATTGCAGCCAGGCCCTGCAGCAGCCGGCCCGCCTCTTCTCTGCTGCTAACGAAACACGCCCAACTGCAGCACACGAGTTATTTTTAACCATGACAGTCTCCACATTTTCAGCCTCCCTGGCCCAGCCCCCTCCCCAGGATTGTCATTTGGCAGCATCAGGAGGTACAGATCAGCATGGATGCCGGAAACACAACACAGTGCCCGCTGTCCCTCTGCTTAGTTGACCCAGCAGCATCTTTAGAGACGTTGCCTGGGGCCCAAGCCCTCTCAAGCCCGATCCACTCCTGTGCTAGACCTGCAATGTTGAGCGGCGGGCAAATCATCCCGTGGGGCCCCTCAGAGCAGCCTGGAAGAGGAACTCATCCCAAAGGGACCTAGAAGTATGGTGGAGGATGGGGCTAGAGAGCATACGGAGGGAGAAGGCCACTTTCAGGAAAACAAGAGCTTTGTGGGTCCTGAGACCCCTTGGTCGGGGCCCCTCAAGGAGGGAGACAAGTAAAGCCCTCCCTGCATCCTAGAGAAACTCTACAGACTGGCTGATGCCACAGGCCCAGACATCTTGAGGAGGACGGAAGACCCTTCTCCAAGGGCTTCCTGCTGCCCACAAAAGCAGTGTAAACTCTCCAGCTTGCCTGCCGGGTCTCCTCCTTGGAAGTTCACCTTCTGCTAAAACCCTCCCTTCAGGACTTGAGCCCACAGAACCCTCTCCCTACCCAGCATCCCTTTACAGCTCACTGCCTGCTCCTGGATCACTCACAATTGGTCACACATTCTCCCCAAAACGCTCCTTGCACTCCTTCCATCATTTGGGGCTGGTTGATCTCCAACATGCACAAGGCCTTGTGCAAGTAGCTGGGGGCAAACACAGAAGCAAGACATGGTCTGGCGTTGCTAACAGTCCTGAGGGAGTAACAGGTTCCCTGGGGGATAACTGCTGTGCTGTACAAGGGAACACAGGGGAGGGAAAAGTATGAATACGAGATCGGAGGAGGGAGCTCTGGATACTGCTGGGGGTGCTGGGGACAGACGACGACGTTGCACTTTCCCAGTGCCTTACAGAGAAGAAAGTTACATCATGGGAGGTCTGAGCCCGCAAGGCGCACAGCTCTAGGGGTCAAGGTACAGCTCAGTGTGACAAGGTGCGTAGAGTCGGAGATAGCAGAAGGTGAACCTCAGGAGGGGCCTGATTACAGGGGCCTCTATTCCCCAGGCAAGGAAGAGCCAAAGAAGGCTCAGAAGCAGCTGAGTAACAAACAGGATCAGGTTCACATTTTAGAACGAAATACTCTTGTGAGTCACATGGAAGAGGGTCAAGACCACTAGAACTGAGAGATGCAGGTTGGAAGACCCAGGTGGGAGGGGACAAAGCAGAGGCAGGTGGGGGCATTTGTTGAGAGACACCAAAGAGGGAGCAAGACAGGTCTCGGTGAAGGAATGAAAGCGGGTGATGTCACTGAACTAGCTGCTGTCCAGCTTAGTCTAGCTTGGCCTCTGTACTCTGGGCCCGCTGGCAGCGAGTGACACTAAGCATAGCTCCCGGAGGAGGCTTGGATGCCCTCGAGGAAGCAGCAGAGGGAGCACTCCACAACACTCCCCGCCTTTCCTGACCCAGAAACAGTGCTGAGAGCTTTCCATACATTATCTCATCTCATCCTCAAGGCAGCTCGGCACAGGAAGCAGTCTCAAGCCGAGGAAAGTGAGGCTCAGAGAGGACAGGAGACTTGCCTAGAGCCACACAGCTGGCTGGTGGCAGGATCACCGGCCAGCACTTCCCCTCCCTGATTGCGGAGCCCGCACTCCTGACCGAGGCCCTGCCGGCTCAGCTCACCTGCTAGCAGAGGAGAAGGGGGCATATCCCACAGCAGCAGGCAGCCCCAGCCCTCGCACGCCGCAGGGAGGCTAAGTGTGTACCACATTTTCAGAAAGCAGTGTGAGTGAAACTGCCCTCTCCAAGGACTTACTCCAAGGAAATAACTCAACAGAAGTCAAGTGCTATTATTCATAAAGATGTTCTTTGCAGCACTGTCTATTGTGGCAAAAAAAAAAATTAGAAAATGAGTAGGATTTTTAAAATCATGAAATGTTACACAGCCTTTATAAATGGTAACTCTAAAGCCTAAGGTGTAATATGGAAAATCATTTGGGTATAAGAGTAAGTGAAAAAAGTCAGATCCAGAATGGTGCGTAGGCCACGAAGGCAACTGCGTGGGAACAAAGATGGAGAAGGTGCAAAACTG
Source organism: Martes martes (assembly GCF_963455335.1). NCBI lineage: Eukaryota > Metazoa > Chordata > Mammalia > Carnivora > Mustelidae > Martes > Martes martes. The sequence continues at coordinate 161,789,462 of NC_137891.1, forward strand.
TATCCAGGCCTCTGGCCAGCTCACAGGGGTGAGGAATGGCAGAGTCTACCGTCTTGGATTTTTCTTTAACGTTATTCCATCATCTTTCCAACAGTAACAATGCCAAACTGGACTCCAGCTGGCTTGTCAGAGTGCCCCAGGAGGCCCCCTGCAGGACCCGCCCCCAGCCGGTACACACAAGCCCAGTGTCACCTTGCCTCCCGCCACCCTGCTCGCTAGGGCCTCTCTTACCAGCGACTCTGACCACGGCCCGCTCCGCAGGGTCCAGCACCGAGTCCTGGCTCTTCCGCTTCTTCTGCTCATGCAGTGGCAGGTTCCAGGGTAAGGTGTCCCCAGGGGGACATGGGGACAGGCTCCCTGACCTCTCGCTCCTGTACGATCTCTCACTCCGGCAGGACCGCTCACTCCGGCAGGATCGCTCACTGAGCGTTTCTTCGTCGGAGGAAGACATCGCCCAGGCAGGGGCTGCCGTGGGAGGGCGTGGGAGCCCAGGGACAGGTGGTCTGTGGGAGAGAGGAGAGCACATGAGCAGGTGAGGGAGTCGGTCAAATAAGGCACACTGGGACTTGGGAAGCAGGTGCTAGTCCTAGTTCTGCCATTGACTTGACCTCTTCACCTCTCTGAATCTCAGTTTCTTCATCTGGAAAATGGGATGATGATAATACAGGGCAAAATGAATTCACAGGGGTTGACAGAAATCCCAGGACGTAATATGTAAAGATGTTCATAAATATGAAAATACTCATGACGCCTGGGTGGCTCAGTTAGTTGAACGTCTGACTGTTGGTTTCACCTCAGGTCATAATCTCAGGGTCGTGGGGTCCAGGCCCTCATCAGGCTCTGTGCTCAGCGGGGAGCCTGCTGGAGATTCTCTCTCTCCCTCTCCCTCCGTACCTCCCCCTACTCTCTCTCTCTCAAAAGAAATAAATAAAATCTTAAAAATAAATAAATCAATAAATAAATCTGAAAATACTCTGTAAAAGTTAAGCTCCTATTCCTAGTAAGCGCTATTATTGTTAGTTGGTCACTTGGACCTTTCAAGTCCCACAGATCATAAGACGTGGATTCAGGTTCTGCCCTGAGGAAGCCATTTGACCTCTGAGCCTCAGCATCCTCATCTATAAAGTGGGGATGATGATAGCACCTACACTTCCCAGGGCTGTTTGCAAGGCACAAATGAGATCCTGCAGGTAAAGCGCGGAACAGGGCACGGTGTCTAGTAAGCACTTAATGGACAGCATCTACTGTTCCATTCCTGTTCGACCTACCTCCCAGGAATGTTGTAAGGATAAAATGGGGCAGCAGATGGGAAGTATTTTCAAAAAGCTAAAGCACGATCTCACTGGCAGGCCTGAAACAAAGCTTGAGCCAGAATAGACAGAAATTCTACATCTGTCCCGTTCCATCTTTGGCCAAGTCTATTGAGAAAAGTATTGAACTTGAAGTAAGACCGACCTGCGTGTCAACTCTGGTCTGGCCACTTTACAACTGGTGTGGTCTGGGGCAAGTCACTTCACCTCTCTGGGACTCAGTTTCCTCATCAGCAAAATGGGGGCATTATTTCACCTTATATAAATATAAAACTGGCTGGAACCACACAGGGCACACAATGGGTGTTAGATAAAATGTTCATTTGCTTATTCCAAGGACTGTTGTGGGAATAAGTGGCACAGCATGGGTGGGGGGGAGGTGGTACAGAAAGTTTTTCTGGTCATTTTAGCTAGTGGAGAGATCTGAATGGAAACACAACCACTCTGGGGCCAGCTGGGCTCCACCAGCCAGATTGGGCAGCCGTCCCTCAGCCAGGCCAAGCTCCTTTCCCAGAACCATCTGCTGCACATGGCCCACCACCCCAGCGGCCTCATCAGAGCGCGAATGGTGCATGCCTTCAGCTACCAGCCTCCCTGCAGGCCCCAAATCCAGCTCAACTAAGCAGCTCTCACTTTGGCTCTAGGGTCCAAGGTGGGTGGGAGACGGTCAGCTTTCCCTTATGGGGAATACCTGCACCTAGGTCTCTGGGTACAGCTCCTCCCGGATTCTGGGAACCTCAACCTGGTGGGAGCAAGGGGCAGGGGCGGGCTCCTGGGTCATTGGCAGATCCCCACCAGAAGCACAGAATGTGAAAAGATAACAAAAGAAACATCAAACGTTTGCAGGAGGCCTCCAAGCAGCCACGGGCAGATAGAACAGCCCTTCCAGGGCCCCTCCTGTGCGGGAAGCATTCGGGCCCTCTTCCCATGGAACATCAAGAAGGAATCTAGCCACAGAAAGGAAAGGACCCAGGATCTGGCACAGCTTTGCCTTTTATCCTAGCATTCCCCCCTCCCCGCAATTACTTCTGGTGCCCGCCTCCCACAGCCAGGTCCGGTGCCCAAGCGACTGCCCCCACCTCGGGGGAAATTCAGGCCAGGCTTCCCTCCCCAGCGTCAGCCGCGGCCAGGAAAACGCCCCTCCTCTCAGACCACCTGCTTCAAGCCAGAACCGCCCATTCCTCCCCAAGACGCCCATTTACTACAAAGGCCGGCACATCCCCAGCCTCCTCCCGGGGAGACCGTCTCTCCCCGGCTCTACCCGGGTCAGTCAGCCTCCCCTCGCAAACACCTGTTTGGCCTCGGGGCTCTCGCCCCACCCCTCGCTCACCTGAGTCACTCCATCAGCACCCGAGTCGCCGGAGCGCGCGCCCACGCCCCCAGCCCACTCCCAAGGCCGTAGGCCCGGTGCGCGACGGGCACCTCACCTGGCTCTTGCCGGCTGAGGCCCTCCCGCCCCCGGCCCCCCACCCCTGCCCCGCGGTGGGGGAGGGGCGCTCCCGCGAACCCGGGGCCCCGCGGGTGGGTCCGCGTGCCTGCCGCGCGCAGCTGACAAAGAGCGGGGCCGCGCCATGCGGACGCGCGACCGGGAGCAGAGCGGGCGCCAAGGCCCGCGGCGGAGATCTGGGTCCGGGAAGCGCCTTCCCCGGCCGGGCCCTGGCCGCTCCCGCAGCTGTCTCGCCTGTCCCGAGAGGGCTCGGCGTCCCATCCTCCCGGAGAACACGCCTCCCTCTGGCCCGGGCAGCGCCCGCCGCGGGGAGACCCCCGCCCCGCGCGCTCGGCGCTCCCCCGCCGGGACCGCTGGGGCTGCAGGTGCGAGGCCCCGGCGGCCGCGATGCCCGCGCCTGTCAAGCCGCCTCCCCGCTGCAGCCGGCCGCCCGGGCTCGGGCGCGGCCGCCCCGCGCCATCCAGCACCGCGCCCCGCCGCCGCCGCGCACCGGGTGGACAGGCAGGGAGCCTGCAGCCAGCCCCGCGCCCCGCGCCTTACCCTGGGAGCCGAAGCAGGGGAGACCGGCCGGCGGCAGCAGCAAAGACGGCGGCGGCGGCGCGGCGCGCCCCGGGCTGGAGCGCAGAGGAGCCGAGGGGAGCGGCTCCCACAATGGCCGAGCTCGCGGCGCCGAGCCCCCCGCCCCCCGCGCCCTAGCGGCAGCGGCTGAAGCGGAGCCGGCGCAGCCGCCCAACCCGCTCCCCCACCCCCGGCGCCGACGCCGCCCCCCGCCCCTCGATGCGCGCTCCCCCCGCCCCGCACCCCACCCGCGGCCGCTGCCTCGCTCCCCGCGAGCCCCGGCCCGGCCGCAGCCCGGCGCCCCCTGCGCACTGCCCCCGCGCCCTCTCTTTGCGTCCCTCCCCCCCGCAACTCTTCCCGTACGGCCGCCGGGTTCCCAGGCCAATTCACACCCCCACATTCCCCGCCCTGTGCTCCCGCGCCCTCTCAGCCCCGGCCCCACGGCCGCTCGCTGACCCGGGCCTGGCTCATTCGCCCACCCCTTTGAAGCTCCTCACCGCCGGTCCCCGAGTCGCTGTCCCAGGCTGCCGGGCCGTCTCTCAGCCCGGACCTGGTTCTTAAACGGCCCATTCCTCGGCCTGCCCCTCCTTTGCCCGCTTCCCCCAAACCCACATTCTTTCCCTGCTCCTGGGGCTTCTGCTTCCGCTCGGGAGAGCGCCCGAGCCGGTCCACATACCCGCTGGGCTTCTGGAGCTGAACGTAGGAGGGATCAGAAGGAGGCCCCATCTTCCCCACGGGGTAAAGGGCAGAGGGGAACCAGGCCCCATGAGGCAACTCACCCTTGTGCTGCATCTCTGAGAAAACATTTATTGAGCGGTTTCTGCATGTTTCGCCTAGTTAATACAGAAAATAAGAGCCAGAAATGCCTTCAGTGCTTTCATAGTACAGATAAGGGAGTATCTTCAGAGAAAGGAGGGTATTTGCCTCAAGTCACTCCTCGAGTGACCTGCATAGCAACAGCTGCTATTTGGGTGTGCCTCCTAGAGGACCATGCAAGGACCATGCGAGGAGCTTTACCTGGGTCATGCCGTATCTGATCCTCACAATCCTGTTCATTCTTTCAACAAATCTATGTACTGAACATCTACCATGTGCCAGGCCCTGGGCTCTGTGCTAAGAATATAAGAGTGAGCAAGATGCATCTGGTCCTGCCCACTGGCTCCACTGGACTCAGCAGTAAAGGCAGGATATAAACCTCAGTGGATCCCTTAAGGCCATATTATGATCATCAATTTCTGGGTGTAGAAACTGTAACTAGATAATTTACTCAGTCATCTAGGAAGAAAGTAGCCAATTCAGGACTAGGATCCATGTCCTCAGACTCCATATTCTGAGTCCTTTTTCTCTGTAAAGGTTAGGAAAAAGTGGGTGGGATCAACTTAGAGGCCCTTGAACTTCAAGCTAAGAAATCTGGTCTAGGGAACCCTCCTACACTGCTGGTGGGAATGCAAGCTGGTGCAACCACTCTGGAAAACAGTGTGGAGGTTCCTCAAAAAACTGAAAATAGAGCTACCCTATGACCCAGCAATTGCACTACTGGGTATATATCCTAAAGATACAAACGTGGTGCTCAGAAGGGGCACTTGCACCCAAATGTTTATAGCAGCGATGTCCACAATAGCCAAACTGTGGAAAGAGCCTAGATGTCCATCAACAGATGAATGGATAAAGAAGAAGTGGTATATATACACAATGGAATACTATGCAGCCATCAAAAGACATGAAATCTTGCCATTTGCGACGATGTGGATGGAACTAGAGGGTATCATGCTTAGCAAAATAAGTCAATCGGAGAAAGACAACTATCATATGATCTCTTTGATATGAGGAAGTGGAGATGCAAGGCGGGGGAGGGGTTGGGGGAGGTAGGAAAAGAAAAAATGAAAAGATGGGATTGGGAGGGAGACAAACCATAAAAGACTCAATCTCAAGAAACAGACTGAGGGTTGCTGGGGGGAGGGGGGACGGGAGAGGGTGGTGGGGAAATGGACATTGGGGAGGGTATGTGCTATGATGAGTGCTGTGAAATGTGTAAACCTGGCGATTCACAGACCTGTACCCCTGGGGATAAAAATACATTATATGTTTATTAAAATAAAAAAATTTAAAAAAAAGAAATCTGGTCTAAATTATGTGGTTATGAGCAGCCAAGGAAGGAAGGAAAGCAGAAGAGTGAACACAACCCAAAAACAGGCACAAGATGAGTGTGGATGGCTATGCCAGAAGACTATTGCAATAGTCCCAGCAAAAGGTAATGAGGCTCTGATCCCAGGAAGGGACAGTGGTGACGGGAAGGGGTGATTTCCACCCACTGACACCTTCTAGGTTTCTGTCTGCATGTATCCTCCCATGTTAAATAAAGGAAAGGAACCACCATTATTAAATTTCTACTAAGCGCTAGGCAGTGCTCCAGGCATTTATGTACATTATCTTGTTAAATCCTCCTCATAACCCTGTGCAGTAGGTATCTTTAGGATTCTCATTTTAGAATAAGGAGACAACGACTTTGAGAGGTTAAATGACTTGCTGATGCCCACAAAGCAAGCTAGTGTTGGGGCTTGGGTTAAAGCCCAGATTAAAGTGCAAATCTCGTGCTGTAACCATTGCTCTTCACTGTCTGAAGCCAAGGCAAAGAACCAAAGTCCTTTGATCCAGCCAAGGGTTCTTCACTGTGGACCACAGGTACCTTTTGGACTTCCAGAGAAAGGTCAGGGGTCCACAAATGTAGCTGGGCTGGTAGCATAGGGACGTCTCTCCCCAGAAGCCTGCAGAGGCCTCAGCCCAGGAGAATTCAACAGACTGGTTCGAAAGTTCCCATGGGGATGTGCTTAGAAAACATGAGGCAGAAGCAGAAATGCAAAAACCCTTCTCTGGTGAGAGGGTCACATGGGTGCCAAGGGGAAGACATGACAAGGGTGCCAGTGGCTGGGTATGAGACTGAGTGTCTGCAGGGGCTGGGACCTGTGGCTCCAAGCTCTGGAGACAAGACCAGCTGAGGAGATCTCCTGGGGCAGGGCTGTCTTATTCCCTAGGAAGCCTGCAACCCCAGCCTCTCCGACTGAAAGGTTTGCCTCTTCTCAACCTCATTGTCCTTCCCAAATCTGACCACCAGTCCTGTCCTGAATTATTCATGCTGTGGGCTGAGAGAAGGTGGAGCTTCCAGAGGCTTCGGGACTCAGGACGTAGGACATTCAGCTTTGTCTCCCCAGGACTTTAGCTCCAGCACTGCTGCCCTGGAATCAAGCTGCTGGTAAGATCTGCCAAGCTTTCTGCAGCTGGCTGCTGGCCAGTAACCTTGGGCTACTGGGCTTTGATTCATTTCAGCCAATCTTTTATTGAGGAATACCATGTGCCGGGGACAGTTCTGTGTCCTGTCAGGAACACGGGAGTGAATCTGTTCAGGTCTTTGTCCTTGAGGATTTGTGGCCTAGTGGAGGGGGCAGACACTTAAAAATTATTCCCTTCCTGGGGCACCTGGGTGGCTCAGTGGGTTAAAGCCTCTGCCTTTGGCTCAGGTCATGATCCCAGGGTCCTGGGATTGAGCCCCACATCGGGCTCTCTGCTCAGCAGGAAGCCTGCTTCCCCCTCTGTCTCTCTGCCTGCCTCTCTGCCTACTTGTGATCTCTGTCAAATAAACAAATAAAATCTTTTAAAAATAAAATAAAATAAAAATTATTCCCTTCTACCATGTCCCCTGGGTCTGGTAAGTGTTCCCCTTCATTGTCCCCCATTTCACCAACTAAAGTCCTCTGCTAATTCCCTCCAGAAGTCCGTGGCCTTGGAACTAGGGAACCTCACACCCCAAACACCTGAGCAAGGTTCTTGCCTTGGAGGGGCCCCAAAACAACCTCTTACCCAGAACTATTTGGAGTCCTGAACTTGGCCCCAGACTGTGGCTTGGGCCCCTAGGTTTCCAGCCACATCAGGAAAATGACACTCACTCTCAAATCCATCCATTCAGCAAACACTAATTAAGCATGGAATCAGTGCCAAGCACCCAGCTTTGTGCTGTGTGGCTGGTTCAAAACCAAATCACACAGGCATGGCCCCTGTTCTCATGCTGCTCACAGTCTCAGTGGGGAGAAAGACAAGCAAAAGGGCAATTATACTTGAACGACAGTGCAGAGATGGTGGGGGGAGTAGTATAGGACACCCTGGGAGGGAGCACAGCACAGAGGCCAGATAATTTTACCAGGACTTTCATCCTTGTCTTTCTTGGTCTTTGCATAAAGGAAGACTCTTCCAGTAGCCGATGTAATCTTCCATACTGGCTTTTCCTTCCACTTTATCCTGTATTCCAACCTTTTCCTCTGGGTCCTTTGGAATCAGACAGGTGTCCGATGGAAGGTGGAGGTAAACATGAACCTGAGTGGAGGCTGGAGTGTGAAGTAATGCTATCCAGAGGAAAGAGCACAGGATCCCCAAATTCGGAGGGACTTTGAAGATTTCTAAACTCTGCCTAGAACATTTCCTGCCCACCTTTCACTGAGCGATTCCTCACATCCAGACACTGGTGATGTCCAGATATCACCCAGCTCCAGATTCAGATCCCAGCTCCAGATTCAGATCCAACTGCCTCCTTGACATCCCCGTCCCCACCCAGATATCTGGTAAGCATCTCAAACTCACAACATCCCCCACAGCGCTCTTGGTGTCTGCCCCTACCACCCACAAACCTGTTCCTCCCCATCTCTGCCATCTCAGAAAAAATGGCCCCACTACCTACCCACGTACTCAAGTCAAAGATCCAGCATTTACTCTTGATTTTTCTTTCTCTCATTCTCTTCCACATCAGTGAGGGCTGACAAATTACCTCCATAATGTATCCTGAACTCATCAACTTCTTCTGTCTTTTTCTGACTGCCTTAATCCATCATTTACCCGGACAACTGCACTAGCCTTCTGAACAGCCTTCCTGTTTCCCCTTTTGCTCCCACCCACTTCAATCCATAAAGCAGCCAAGAGCAAACCTTTTAAAACCTAAATCATGTCATGTCACCCCCCACACAGTTCCAAGTTACACTTCGAATAAAATATAAACTCCCTATAATGGTCCATAATGAGCTGGCCCTTGCTTAGACCTAATCTCAAGACTCCCTTGCTTGCTGGATTCCAACACATCAGACCTTCTTTCTGTTCCTCTCACAAGCTAATCTCATTCCCATTTTAGGACTTTGCGAAGTGTCTTAGCTGCCTGGAATTCGCTTCTCTAAAGTGTTGCATAATTGGGCCACTAGCTGGGCAGAGCATGGGACTCTTACTCTTGGTGTCATGAGTTCAAGCCCCATGTTGGGCATGGAGCCTACTTAAAATTAAAAGAAAAAAATTAAGGGGTGCCTGGGTGGCTCAGTCAGTTAAGCGTCTGCCTTTGGCTCAGGTCATGACCCCACGGTCCTGGGATCAGGCTCCTTGCTCAGCGGGGAGTCTACTTCTCCCTCTCCCTCTGCCTGTTGCTCCCCCTGTGTGTGCTCTTTCTCTGTCAAATAAATAAAATCTTTTTTTAAAAAAACTAAAATGTTGTATAATTGGTGTCATTTTCATTCTACAGGACTCAGCTTAGAAATCACCCCCTATAAAAGGCCTTTTTTGACCACTCATCTACGGTAACCCGCATCTGTTAAACATCTTTATTTTCCTTGTAACAGTTATCACTTTGTCATTATCTTGCTGATTTGTTTACTTGCTTCTTTTCTGTCTCCTCCCCCCGCTCCCCCCTCCAGGATGCTTCAGGAGAGTGAAGCTGTCTGCGCTGTTTACTGCTGTATCCCTACAGTGGCTGGCGCACCGGAGGCTCGCAGAGACACTTGTTGAATGAATGAGCTTGAATGAGCGAATCAGTGAAGTGAGAACAGCAGAGGAAGAGACTTACCAGCAGAGAGATCAGTATGTACAATGACCTGAAGTTGAGAGAGAGTATTTAATTCTCAAGAAATTGAAAGGAGTTCAGAATAACTGGCATGAAGAGCTCTGGGGTGTGGGTTGTCCTAAATAAGGCTTGAGAAGTGGTTAGGGAAATTATGGAGAATGTTAGGTTTTAGATTCTCTTCCAAGTTCCATGTGAAGCCACTGGAGGGTTGGATTGTTAGGGTTTTCTTCCTTTTTCTTTTCTTTTCAGCTTTATTAAGATACAACTGACAAATAAATTTAAAGTATACACAATTTAAAGTATACACAATGATGATTTGGTATACAAGTACACATGGAAGCATTCCCTCCATCTAGTGAACTAACACATCACACACACACAGACACAACACACACAATTTTGGGGGGGGGTGAGAACATTTAAGTTCTACTCTTAGCAAATTTCAATTATATAATACAGTTTATCAACTATAGCCACCATCTTTTACATTAGATTTTCAGACTTTATTCATCTTATAGCTTAAAGTGTGTACACTTTTAACCAACTTATTTCCCTATTTCCCAGCCCCTAGCAACCACTTTTCTACTGTTTTTATAACTTTGACCTTTTTTAAAAAAAAATTCCACATATAAGTGATACCACATATAAATGATACATATAAGTGATACTTGGTCTTTCTCTGTCTGGTTTCTTTCACTTAGCATAATGCCCTCAAGGTCAACCATGTTGTCCAAATGGCAGGACTTCCTGCTTTCTCATGGCTGAGTCATATTCTGTTGCACACATATACCACATCTTCTTCATCCATTTGTCTATTGATGCACACTTAGGTTGTTTCCATATCTTGGCTGTTGTGAATAATGTACAGTGAACACAGGAGTGCAGAGATCTCTTTGAGATTCTGTTTTCATTTCTTTTTTTTTTTCAGATTTTAATTTATTTGTCAGAGAGAGAGACAGAGAGAGAGCACAAGGAGGGGGAGAGGCAGACAGAGGGAGAAGTAGACTCCCTGCTGAGCAAGGAGCCCGATGTAGGACTCCATCCCAGGACCCTGGGATCATGACCTGAGCTGAAGGCAGCTGCTTAACCAACTGAGCCACCCAGGCATCCCTCTGTTTTAATTTCTACTGGGTAAATACCCAGAAGTGGGATTGCTAGATCATATGATAGCTCTACTTTTAGTTTTTGGAGAAATCTCTATACTTTTTGCCACAGTGGCTGCACCAATTTACATAATCACCAACAGTGCACGAGGGTTTCCTTTTCTCCAAATCCTTACCAACACTTGTTATCTCTTGTCTTTTTGATGATAGCCATTCAGACATTGCCAACAGGGCAGGGATTTAATACAATAGGTGTTCTAGAAAAAAAATTATTCTGGGTGCTGGGACCAGAATAGACTTCAGGGAGGCTAAATTGAGTGTGAGAAAGCTACTGATGGGTGCCAGTGAAAAGACATTTCAACTTGTCCTGACAAGACTGGGCAAGAATGATAATAGTGCAGATGGGGAGAATTGTAAGGAATCAAAGACCTTTAAAAGGGGCGCCTGGTGGCTCAGTGAGTGGAGTGTATGACTCTTGATCCCAGGGTTGTGAGTTTGAATCCCACACTGGGCACAGAGATTACTTAAAAATAAAATCTTTTAAAAATAAAAAATAAACAATAAAAGGACAACAGGGGTGTGTGGCTGGCTCATTCAATAAAGCATATGACTCTTGATCTTGGGGTCATAACTTTGAGCCCCACATTGAGGGCAGAGTTTAAGAGTTTACCTTAAAAAAGGGACATCAGCAGGACTTAAGGATGAACTAGATGTGGAGGGTGAGGGAGAAGAGGAGCCAAACATAACTTCCTGATTTCTGTACCAGACAGGTTAAGTGTCATTTTCTAAGTTTATATAGAAGGAGGTGCAGGTTTGGGGAGAAAGATACCGTGTTCATTTTTAGACATGCTACCTTCAAAGTACCCTTGCGCTGCTCGGTGGAGATATACAGACCTGGAGATCAGAAGAAAGGTCAAGGCCAGAACTAGATTTGGCAAGTGAAGGGGGGTGGGTGTCTGCATGAGGACAAGGACAGAAAGTTAAGCATCCATGTTGAGCTCACCGAGGGCAAGTGAAGAGTGAGGAGGGAGGAGGACAGAGCCCTGAGTGCATCAACACCGGACCCTAAGAGGTAGGAGGAAAAGTAGCAGAGTGTCGTGGGACAACGGGGAGGAGGTTTTCAGTCAGAAGAGAGTGGCTGAAAAGTTGAGCAAGGTGGGGCGCCTGGGTGGCTCAGTGGGTTAAGCCTCTGCCTTCAGCTCGGGTCATGATCTCAGGGTCCTGGGATCGAGCCCCACATGGGGCTCTCTGCTCAGCGGGGGGCCTGCTTCTCCCTCTCTCTTTGCCTACCTCTCTATCTACTTGTGATCTCTCTCTCTGTCAAATTAATAAATAAAATCTTAAAAAAAAAAAAAGTTGAGCGTGGAAAGGAATGAAAACAGCAGTGCCTAAGGCAGTAGGTGATAGGCTTTTCCCCTGGCCCCGGGGACTGGTTATGACATGGACCTGGACCACTTCAAACCAGACACACACAGAAGATCGGTATAGAAGATTCTTTACTCTCAAGAGAGTCGCCAGAGGAGACTTCTGTTGTCTCTTCTCATTGTTGTCATCACGGTCATTTTGGTTACTTGGCTCAAGACACTTTTGGCTTTAGCAATATTGAAATTAATTAATTAATTAAGCGAGTACTTATTGGGAACCTATTGTGTGCCAGCTACTGTTAGAGGAGCTGGGGACACAGTGAAAAACAAGACAGAGGAAGTATCTGTGCCCACAGAACTTAAAGTCTAGTAGGGGAGACAGACATTAAATATATAACTACATTTTGGTGTGATACAGTTTTTAATAAAACTGACAGGAAGAAGAATAAAGTAGAAAGGAAAATATGGCTGTGGGACTGCTATTTTAGATAGGGTGGACTGGTCAGGGAGAGCCTCACTGAGGAGGTGATCTTGGAGCCAAGACCCGAAGAGAAGCAGACAGACCGACCTGTGAAGTTCTAGAGGGTGTTGTCTGATGGAAACGGGGTGCAAGCTAAATTATGTTAAATTTTCTAGAAACCACAATAAGGAAAATAAAAAAGCAAACATCACTGGTTGCCAGGGTTTATGGGGGAGAGAGGGAGGGATGGATAGGCAGAGCATGGAATGGGCTTTTTTTTTTTTTTTTAGGGCTGCACTCTGAATGGCGGATAAATGTCATTACATGTTTGTCAAAACTCAACATTAAAAGTGAACCTTAATATAAACTGTGGACTTCCGATGATGATGTGTCGGGTTCATGGAAGTTTATTGTTGGTAACCACTGTGTCTGGTACCACCACAGGTACCTATCACTGTGATGCAGGGCGATGGTGGCAGGCGTGGCTGTGTGTCTGTGGGGCAGGAGGTATATGGAAACTCTCTGGACTTACCATTTAGTTTGGCTGTGAACCTAAATCCAGTTGAAAAAACAAAGCCTATTTAAAAAAAGTAAAGAGCAACAGGTGAAATTAATTTGGATGCTACATCTCAAATATTGGCATACTTCAGTCCTCCCAACCATCCTCTGCATCCCACATATCCAAAATACTGTCATTTTGAAATGTAATTGACATTAAAAATTAATTAGATATATTTTTTAAAGATTTTTTTCATTTATTTATTTGACAGACAGGTATCACAAGAAGGCGGAGAGGCAGGCAGAGAGAGGAGGAAGCAGGCTCCCCGCTGAGCAGGGAGCCCAATGCAGGGCTCAATCCCAGGACCCCGGGATCATGACTCCGTGGAAGGCAGAGGTCCCAACCCACTGAGCCACCCAGGTGCCCCTAAAAATTAATTAGATATTTAAACATCTTTTTTTGTGAACTAGGTCCTCAAAAATCCCGTGTGCCTTTGACACTCACAGCATGTCTCAATTTGGAGCAGGCACATGTGGCTGGAAGTTTCCAAATCGGGCAATGTAGAGGAGGAATGTTTCAGGCAAAGGAAACAGTAAACGCGAGAGCGCTGAGGCGAGAATAAGTTTTGTGTGTTTAGGGAGCGCCAGCAGGCGTGGGAGGAGAGGGGTGAGTGGGTGGAATTCTGGATGAGGCTGGTTGCAGCGAAGGGCAGGAGCTAGACCCCGGAGGGGGCCCTGGTCACAGCGGTCTGATATTATTGTCTGTGTGATCAGCAAAGCACTGAAGCCCTCTGAGCAGGGAACATGTGAGGTCCCTTTGTGACATGCAATGCAGCACACATGTTCCTTATCATTATGCTGTTTCTAATTATAGGGGAGGCAGCACCGGGGCCTTGGATCCCTCTTCTGCTGTGCAGGGAAACCAGCCCTCTCTCCACTTTCACCCTTGCAGACTCCAGGCCCAGAGATGAAGAGCACCTACACCAGGAGGCACAGCACGACTTTCCGTGTTACTGGTGATTGGGCGTGAACGGGCTCAGGGGACTTTGGAGGGTATCAGCCAGGCAGGCCTTCATTGAGAAGGAGATGGAGAAGTCTGGCAGGGAAGGAAAGGAGAAATGATAGGGTAGTAATTGGAGGGATGTGAAGTTTGTTTGCGTGTTTGTTTTGAAGCAGGGAAAGATTTGAGCATGATTGAAAATTGATCTGAAAAGAGGAGGAGTAGAGAGGGAGAGGCTGGGGAGAATAGGTTATAGATAGTGGGGGGGGGGTACGGAAAGGTGGCAGGGACCGACTATGGGAGTGGAGGAAGGCTAAGAGGTGAGGAAGGTAGGCCTGGGGACTTGGTGATGGCAGGCTCTGTTCCAGACTTCCATGGTGCCCATCCCCTTGCCATCTGGGTTCCATGGACCTGCATGCCATCTCCGTTCTGCTGCCCACTCTTCTCTTTGCTAGTCACTCTCAGACCCCCAGACCAGAGATGATCTCAGCAGGGCTGACACCCACCATCTGCCCCTCCTTCCCTCTGAGCTCCTGAGCTCTGGCTAGGGACTCCTAGAGCCTGCTTCTCCTTTACTCTCTTCCATTCTCTTGTCCCAGTTCCTGGATGCTGTCTCACTCTACCTTCCAAGCTGAGCACAAGTCTCCTGGTTCTGACATCCCAAACCCACACATCTACCATGTGCAAACCCCTCGCTGTTTAGGCATGATGCTCCCTGCTTCACAATTAACAGTGTATTATATTCAGTCCTTACGACGACACTACAAGATATGCGCTGTCACCGTCCCATTTTACAGATGAGGAAATCAGGGCTCAGAATGGAGAAGCGTCTTCAGCAAGGGCTCATAGCCAGGAAGTGCATGAGGGAAGATCCCATCCCGAGTCTGTGAGCTCTAAAAACCGACCTCTTTCTATGATGCCACATTGTCTTTCAGGTGTCAGAAACAGAGCTGATACTTTGCAGATCTTATCTCTTCTGGGCAATGGGCTATGGGCATAAGCAGCAGAGAGTAGGGCTCTGGGTTGCTCTGTTGGTTAAGCGTCTGCCTTGGGCTCAGGTCGTGATCCCGGAGTCCTGGGATTGAGCCCCGCATCGGGCTCCCTGCTCGGTGGAAAGCCTGCCTCTCCCTTTCCCACTCCCCCTGCTTGTGTTCCCTCTCTTGCTGTCAAATAAATAAATAAAACCTAAAAAAAAAAAAAAAAAGAAAGAAAGAAAGAAAAAAGTGGGACTCAGCTCTGGGGAGACTGGTTCCCAGGGAGAGCCTTGGAATATAAGCTCTACGAAGGCAAGGATTTGTGCCTGTTTGATCATTGCTGTACCTCCCCCACCTCCAGCCCACCCCTGTCCCCAGAAGTGTATCTGGCACAAAATTATATGCAATAAATATTTACTGAATGAATGAATGAGTAAATTAATGAATGAACTCTAGCCGCTGAGAGGTCTGGTCAAAACCCAACCAGAGACAAAATTAGGCAGGAGTACAAAGCAGTACAAAGCAGGGAGCAAGTGCCCGGAATTGGCCAAGGTACAGCTCCGTTACAGGAACAAGACAAAAGTCCAGGAGGATTCAACCTCAAGGCTTCTTCCCCAACCCATGTGGAGGGATCTTATAAATTCAGCCTAAACCAATCAGGACATTGCATTTCTTGGCCACAATAATCAATTCAGAGAAAAACACATAAAGAGCTGCTTTAATCTTTATAAATAATTGTGTATAATTTCATTTTATGGATTATCATAATTAATTTCACTGGTACCCTAATGATGGGCTTTTAGGCGATTTCTCATCTTTTGCTATTACAAATAATGCTGCCAGGAAGAACTGTATATAAATGTCAATTCTCACAGATACATCATATCTGAAATACGAATTTCTAGAAGTGAAATCTCTGAGCTGAAACGTGTATGCATTTATACTTTTCATAGATATTGCAAATTGCCCACCACTGAGGTTGTACCCATGGAAACTCCCTCCTGAAATGTGGGAGAAGATCTGCTTACCGTATTCCAGCCCAAATGTTTTATCCTTGGTAGTCTGACAGGTAAAAAATGAAATGCTAGTACAATGTCAGCTCGCATTGCTCTCTCTCTCTCTTTTTCTTAATTTAAATTCAATTAGCCAACATATAGTACATCATTAGTTTCAGACGTAGAGTTGAGTAATTCATCAGTTGCCTGTAACATCCAGTGCTCATCACATCACGTGCTCTCCTTACTCACACTACTCTTTTTTTTTTTTAATTTTATTTATTTATTTGACAGAGAGACACAGCGAGAGAGGGAACACAAGCAGGGGGAGTGAGAGAGGGAGAAGCAGGCTTCCCAGTGAGCAAGGAGCCCGATGTGGGGCTCGATCCCAGGACTCTGGGATCATGATCTGAGCCGAAAGCAGACGCTTAACAACTGAGCCACCCAGGCACCCCTCACACTACTCTTTTTTTTTTTTTAATTTATTTGACAGAGAGAGATAGATCACAAGTAGACAGAGAGGCAGGCAGAGAGAGAGGGGGAAGCAGGCTCCCTGCCAAGCAGAGAGCCCGATGCGGGGCTCCATCCCAGGACCCTGAGAGCATGACCTGAGCCGAAGGCAGAGGCTTAACCCACTGAGCCACCCAGGTGCCCCAACACACTACTCTTTTTTTTTTTTTTTAAGATTCTATTTATGTATTGACAGATAGAGATTACAAGTAGGCAGAGAGGCAGGCAGAGAGAGAGGAGGAAGCAGGCTCCCCGCTGAGCAGAGAGCCCGATGTGGGGCTCGATCCCAGGACCCTGGGATCATGACCTGAGCCGAAGGCAGAGGCTTTAACTCACTGAGCCACCCAGGCGCCCCAGCCCCAACACACTACTCTTAATATGAGTGACAGTCAGCGTGTTTTCATGGATCTAAGACGGTTTTTTAAAAAAATCCTACTGGGGGACGCCTGGGTGGCTCAGTTGGTTGGGCAGCTGCCTTCGGCTCAGGTCATGATCTCAGCATCCTGGGATCGAGTCCCACATTGGGCTCCTTGCTCGGCGGGGAGCCTGCTTCTCCCTCTGCCTCTGCCTGCCACTCTGTCTGTCTGTGCTCCCTCGCGCTCTCTCTCTAACAAATAAATAAATTAAAAAAAAAAAAATCCTACTGGGAGGGCACCTGGGTGGCTCAGTGGGTTAAGCCTCTGCCTTCAGCTCAGGTCATGGTCCCAGGGTCCTGGGATTGAGCCCCGCATGGGGCTCTCTGCACAGTGGGGAGCCTGCTTCCTCCTCTCTCTCTGCCTGCCTCTCTGCCTACTTGTGATCTCTGTCTGTCAAATAAATAAACAAAATCTTAAAAAAAATAATAAATCCTACTATGGGGCACCCCAGTGGGTCAGTTGGTTTGGGCTTGGTTTTGGCTCAGGTCCTGATCTCATCAATGTCATGAGATCAAGCCCCACGCCCTGCTCTGCGCTCAGTGTGGAGTCTGCTTGAGATTCTTTCCCCCTCTGCTCCTTCCCATTCTTGCACACGTGCTCTCGCTCTCTCTCTAAAATCAATAAATAGGGGCACATGGGTGGCTCAGCCCTCTCCCTCTGCTGCTTCCCCTGCTTGTGCTTTCTCTGTCAAATAAAAAAATAAAATCCTTTTTAAAAATTTAAATAAATAGATAAAATCTTTTTTAAAAATCCTACTACTTAAAAAAATTAAATAAGGAAGTAAAAATTTGTCTCTAACCCCAGATTCCAAAAACAGTTAGTGTTCAACTGTTATTATCTACTGCCAGACTTTTCCTTAAATTCATATGTATTTATATAATTTCACTTTAAAAGTAAACATGTGTATACATATGTACATATACATGTGTAATACACCTGGACTCTGAAACCTGCATTTTCTTCCTTTTTTTATCTTTTGCCAATTATGTTTTTATTTTAGTTGCTTTGCATTTCACTTTATTATTTTAATTTTATTTATTTATTTTAAGTGGTCTCCTTGCCCAACATGGGGCGTGAACTCATGACCCTGAGATCGAGTCACATGCTCCACTGAGCCAGCCAGGTGTCCCATTTATTTTAAGATTTAATTTTAATTTTAATTTTATTTTATTTTAAAGATTTTGTTTATTTGTTTGACAGAGAGAGACCCAGCGAAAGAGGGAACACAAGCTGCGGGGTGGGAGAGGGAGAAGCAGGCTTCCCGCTGAGCAGGGAGCACGATGTGGGGCTCCATCCCAGGACCCTGGGATCATGACCTGAGCTAAAGGCAGATGCTTAATAACTAAGCCACCAGGCACCCCATTTTAATATTTTAAAAGATTTTATTTTTAAGCAACCTGTACGCCCAACTCACTACCCTGAGATCAAGAGTTGATTGCTCCACTGACAGAGGCAGCCAGGCACCCCAGATGCCTTGCATTTTATTTTTAAAGATATATTTATTGATCTGAGAGAAAGGGAGAGAGAGCGCATGCATGAGCGAGTACGGGGCGGGATGGAGAGAGAGACTTCTCAAGCCAACTCTGCTGAGCGCAGAGCCCAACTCCAGGCTTGATATCAGGACCCCGAGATCACGACCTGAGCTGAAACCAGGAATCAGATGCTCAACAAACAGAGCCACCCAGGTGCCCCCAAAGACTGATTTATTTTTGAAAGAGAGAGACAGGCAGACAGACTCCGAGGGTAGGGGTAGAGGGAGAGGGAGAAAGGGAATTATAAGCAGACTCCGTGCTGAGCGTGGAGCCCAACTCGCAGCTCAATCTCACGACTCTGAGATCACGACCTGAGCGAAAACCAAGAGTTGGTGGCTTAACTGACTGAGCCAGCCCGGCGCCCTGCATTTTAGTTTTAATATGGAACTAAAATGCTCCCCATTTCTTCAAGACTACTTAGTATGACATTTGGAGCATGCGATAATCTATTTCTTCTTAGACATTTTGATTATTTTCAATTTGTTAAATCCCAATCATGCTGCAACAAATATTCTTCTGCGTGCATTTTTATTTACATGTGCGGTTCTTTCTTTAGGCTTTATTCCTCAAAGTGGTCTTGGGCTGCTTTTGATGACAATCTGGAAGCTAAGTAGGTTGATTTGGGATAGGAAAGGCCTCCATGTAAGTATTTCACCTGCTGTCTTCAGCACAGAGAATAGGTCCACTTTCCAGTTTGTTCCCATTCGTATCATAAACAAGCTGGGGACTTCCCTGAACAAATGGTACCACAGTTCACCAACGGCAAAGGATTCTTGAGTGGCTGCCGCGTTGAATATAAGGAATGAGAGTGTTAGAACAACATAGAAAGTTCTCTGCCTTCCAACTCAGTTTAACAGAGAAGTGGGATACAAAAAGAGAAATAACAATCCAAATGATACAAAGAGTAATCGCCCCCTTCCAGACTTGCTTCTCCATGTCCTGAAGCACTTACCGTCTGTAATCTACGGCAGGCCAGCTTTATGTGCTTGCTCCTTGGACGATGAGTTCAGAGAGTGGCTCCAGATATGCAAGCAAGAGAGGATCTAAGTTATTCCATTAGGCTGGAAGCCCCAGGGTCTCTATCTCCTTTCCAACACACCTTCATCTGGTAAACATTGACCTGTCTCCATTCCTTGTCCGATGCTGAGGGGCAGTGGAACCCCGGCACTCAAGTCCTTAGGAATATGTGTTGATTGGGAAGGTACTGGGTGACAAGAGATAAAGCACTCCAGTGTTTGGCCTAGAAAAACTCACGCTGAAAGCTGGTGTATTTTTGTTTACTCCATATTCTGTTGTTGTTGTTGAACTGAAAATACTTTATTGCGGTAAAGTTTACAGGCAACATCAGGCACACATTTTAAGAGAATGGTTAGGTAAGTTTTGAGAACTGTCCTCACTGATGTAACCACTACCACAAACAAAGCCTCCAGAAGATGTCCCTCCTCATACCTCCAAAGTTCCCTTATGCTGTTTAACTTAAAAAAAAAAACAAACCACTTTTATTTTGTTTTTAAGTTGATTCATTTATTTCAGTAATCTGTATACCTAATGTGGGCCTTGAACTCATGATCCTGACATCAAGAGTTTCACGCCACTCTGACTGAGCCAGCCAGGCACTCCAAAACCTTTTATTTTGAAATAATTGGGGGAAAAAAAGAAATAATTGGGGTGCCTGGATGGCTCAGTTGTTGAGCGCCTGCCTTTGGCTTGGGTCATGGTCCCAGGGTCCTGGGATTGAGCCCTGCATTGGAGGGGGGGGGGGTCCTTGCTCAGCGGGAGGCCTGCTTCTCCTTCTCCCACTCCCCCTGCTTGTTTTCCCTCTCTTGCTGTCTCTCTGTCAAATAAATAAATAAAATCTAAAAAAAAAAAAAAAGAAGAAAGAAAGAAAGAAAGAAAGAAAGAAAGAAAGAAAGAAAGAGAAAGAAAAGAAAAGAATCATAGGGACTCCTGGGTGGCTCAGTCAGTTAAGCGTCTACCTTCAGCTCAGGTCATGATCGCAGAGTCCTGGAATCGAGCCCCGCATCAGGCTCCCTGTTCAGTGGGGAAGTCTGCCTCTCCTTCTCCATCTGCCTCTCTCTCCCACTCATGCTCTCTCTCACTCTCTCAATTAAATAAATAAAATCTTTTCCTTTTAAAAGAAATAATTATAGATTGACAGGAAGTTGCAAAGATAGGGCCGAAGAGTGCCAGGCACCCTTCACTCAGTTCCCTCCAGTGGTTACCTTTCTTTTTTTTTTTTAAGATTATTTATTTATTTATTTGACAGACAGAGATCACAAGTAGGCAGAGAGGCAGGCAGAGAGAGGGGGAGAAGCAGGCTCCCTGCCGAGCAGAGAGCTCAATTCGGGGCACGATCCCAAGACCCTGGGATCATGACCTGAGCCGAAGGCAGAGGCTTTAAACCACTGAGCCACCCAGCGCCCCAGCCTCCCAGTGGTTACATCTTACAGAATTATAGTACAATATCAGGAGCAGAAATTTACACTATACAATGTGAATAGTTAACATGAATAAATAGTTCTTTTCATTTTTTAAAAAGATTTATTTATTTGAGAGAGAGTGTGTGTACACGTGAGTGGAAGAGGAGCAGAGGGAGAGGGAAAGAATCTCGAGCAGGCTCCCCGCTCACTATGGAGCCCGATGGGGGGCTCGATGCAGGTCTCGATCTCAGGACCTGAGCCGAAATCACGAGTCAGACGCTTAACAGACTGAGCCTCCCAGCCACCCCCAATAGCCTCTGTGTCTTTCTGTCACTTTTAGATTCATGTGACCACCACTGTAAAATACAGAAATGTTCCATCATCCCAGAGATCCCCTAGTGGGGTCCCTTTATAATCACGTTCCTGTCTACCCCAGCATCCCTGACCTCTGGCAACTGGGAACCTCTTTTCCATCCCTTAGTTTTGTTTTTTCAGGAATGCTACATAAATGGAGTTATACAGTGTCTGACCTTTTGAGATGGCTTTTTTCTTTTTCTTTTTTTTTTAAGATTTTATTTATTTAATTAAAGAGACAGACAGTTAGAGAGGGACCCCAGAGAGGGATCCCAGGACCCCAGGGCCATGACTCGAGCCAAAGGCAGATCCCTAACGACTAAGCTACCCAGGTGTCCTGAGATGGCTTTTTTCACTCAGCCCTTGAGAGCCATCTAAGTTGTTGCCAAATTGAGCTCGGTCCTTGTCAGGAAGGTGTGGTATCTGATAGTATATTTAAATTAGCACAGACTTGGTGGCTTATAACAACAGAAATTTGTCCTTGCCTCTCCGGAGGCCGTTAAGTCCTAAACCAGGGTGTCAATAGGGTTGTGCTCCCTCCAAAGACTTGAAAGGAGGTTCTTCCCTTGTCTCCTCCAGCTTCTTTGGGTTCCCCCCATTCCTTGGCTTGTGGCTGCATACACCCAGTGTCCATCTCTATCTGAACATGGTCTTTGCCAAAATGTCTGTGTCTTCCCTTCTATCTCTTACCAGGACACCTGTCGTTGGATTTAAGTCCCACTGAGAAAATCCAGGATGATCTTCTCTCAAGATTCTTTACTTCAGCCAGGGTTTTTAGCCATACTTAGCAGAGGAATAGGGAAAAGTACCTCTGTTCCGTCTTTCTAGCAGCGGACGTTGTCTACATTCTTTAAAAACATTACGACCCCCATGGGATGCCTGGGTGGCTCAGTCGGTTTAGCCGCTGCCTTCAGCTCGGGTCACGATCCCAGAGTCCTGGGATCGAGTCCCACATACCGCTCCTTTCTCGGCAGGGAGCCTGCTTCTCTCTCAGCCTCTGCCTGCCACTCTGTCTGCTTGTGCGCTCTCTCTCTCTGACAAATAAATAAATAAATAAAATCTTTAAAAAAACCCAAAAGGGGCGCCTGGGTGGCCCAGTGGGTTAAAGCCTCTGCCTTCGGCTCAGGTCATGATCCCAGGGTCCTGGGATTGAGTCCCGCATTGGGATCCTTGCTCAGCGGGAAGACTGCTTCTCCCTCTTCCACTCCCCCTGCTTGTGTTCCCTCTCTCGCTGTGTCTCTCTCTGTCAAATAAATAAATAAAATCCTCAAAAAAACAAAAAAAGACCCCCATTTAAACATCACACATTTCTCATGAAAATGTAGACTTCTGGTTTCTCATGAGCCACTGGAGGAGAAGTCATCCTGGCCTGCACTTCTGCTTGGTAACACTTGGCCGCTGCCCCCATGGATGAACTTGTGTTTGGTCTCCAGCAAGTGCTGGCCACGACAAAGATGGGATGTGACACCAGAAAAGGAGCTACTGGCGGGATCTTTACAGGATTCTGCTATATCATTGTGGGAATGTTCTCTCTCTCCCAGCACAAAACAAACCTCTGCTCTAGCACAGACTGTTCTAAGCAGTTACAGTAAAAAAAAAAAAAAAAAAAAAAAAAAATCTCCTCATGTCAGGAAACCGCTCACTCATCCCTCCTCTCGAGGACCCCTAATCATGACATGACCCAGAGTTAAGCTCCCAGCCCACTCTTGTGGAAGCATGACACAGTGAGCCAGCTGGCCCAGAAAAACACCTATGTCAGCAAAGCCTTGGATTCTTGGTGGCTGCAAAGCGAAGCCCCAAGGGGAGGCAGCTGTGTGTTCTGAACAGCCAAGGATGTTGCGTTGGAAGCTCCGGCCAGGCTGAGGACCACTGACAAAGGACAGAAGCTTCCTGAGGGACCCTGGGTTCCCTTATGTGCTCAGTCTTTGGGAGATCAAACACAAAACAATCTGGGCTGCCAGCAAGGGCGCTAGCTCAGTACGTCCTGAGGGTGTGTTTGGCCTGGGACATCCCCACGCTCTGCGACCAGAGCCATATGCCAGGGCCTCTGTGCCATAAGGAAACAGAAGCACTGGTGCCCACCAGGAGGAAACTCACCCCCAAGAGACTCCTCGAGAGGGCTGGGCACAGATAATGTAATAGTGAAAGTATTGAGCAAGAGGAGGAGGAGGAAAATGTCCAGGTTGTCCAGAGCTGCTGCGGTCTCCAGCCAGGGCTGACAGGTAAGCGCCTCTAAACGATATGCAGATTAATAACAGTAAGTCCCTGTGGCCTGGATCATTTCTGCTGGGACCTCTATGGTGTGCAAAAGACAGGGGCCACTGTCACTTTGAATGGTCACTGGAACCGAATGAGTCCTCCAGGTGCCGAGCCTGGAGAGTGGGGCAGGAGAGAGGACACCATTCTGACCGACTCTAGGCAGGGACCTCAGGGCTGCCCTCTCAGGAGGGTAGGGCCCTTACCTCCAGGCCTGCCTCCCTTCCATGCCCTCCTCTGCTCTCCTACCACCACCACTCTAGGCCGAGTCCATGCCCTTGCATCAGTCCCCAGCACTCTCCCTGCTTCCTCCAAGTGGAGATGGCAGACCAACTCGTGCCTCCTAAAAACACAGATGGAGCCTTCCTCGCCCTCACCACCTGGCCCTCTCAGAGGCACTTGGTCAATCTTTCGAAGCTCTGATCACGTTGCTCCCTTGTTCCTAAACCTATAGGGGCTCCCCAGTGCTGTCAGTAAACTCCTGCACTTACATTCATGGCTCATCTTGATGTAGGAAAGACTCTAGGGTTCGAAGCTGATGGTCAAGAAAGAATTCTTGAGATGTCTTTGGTGCAAAAAGGTAATTGTATGAAAGCACAGGGACAGGACCTGTGGGCAGAAAGAGCTGCACCGGGGTCATGAGAGTGGCTCATTATATACTTTCAAGTTGGGAGGGGGTTAGGGATAGTGTAAGTCTCTAAGGAATTTGGAAGCAAGTTTTCCAGGACCTTGAGGGAGTTATTGTTGGGAAAGGGTCATTTATTACTGTCCAATAAGACCTTAGTCATGAGACCTTTCCGGTGTATATTGGTGGATCATATGCTTGGGGGATGATTGCCAACATGTATCTTAGGGGATAAAGATGAAGGAAGTTTCCAGAAGATTTTTATTTGTTCAAGTAGACCTATAGGATCCTGGGGGTTGAGCTAACATTGCCTTTTGCCCTCAGCAAAGTGTCAACATCGGAGGCAGCTGAGTCCCTAGAGGAATGTCACTTTGCCTGTTCTAAGGACTTGTCAGTGAGCTGTAGATAGTAAGGAAATTTAATAATTTTCCTTCTGCCTTTCTCTCCCACATCAATCTCATCATTTCCATTAGGTCTCTCTCTTTGCTCCCGCTTGGCTACTCCACATTTGGGCCCCATGGCTCTTGAACATTCTTTGGTCGCACCAGAACACTACACATAAGCCATTTCCCAAAGAGGACCTCTGAGGAGGAACTGAAGGACCCACTGATAATCCCTTCTGCCCTTCTGCTTGAAAACCATTGCTTGGGGACGCCTTGGTGGCTCAGTCAGTTAAGCACCTGCCTTCGGCTTAGGTCACGATCCCAGGTCCCTGGGATCAAGCCCCACACTGGGCTCCCTGCTCAGCAGGGTGTCTGCTTCTCCCTCTCCCTCTGCTCCTCCCCCAGCTCCTGCACTCTCTCTTTCTCTCTTTCTGTCTCAAACAAATAAATAAAATCTTAAAAAAAAAAAAAAGAAAGAAAGAAAGGAAACCAGTGCTTGAACCAAGTGATTCTGA
Organism: Martes martes; assembly: GCF_963455335.1. Classification (NCBI taxonomy): domain Eukaryota; kingdom Metazoa; phylum Chordata; class Mammalia; order Carnivora; family Mustelidae; genus Martes; species Martes martes. Next base: position 161,814,048 of record NC_137891.1, read on the forward strand.
GCACAGTTGCTCTCTAATACTGCTAGGCTTTTGCTCACGTACCCTCTGTCTGGAATGTGCGGCACATCTCCACGTCCAAATCCTGTCTGCCCTTTGAGGCTCAACAGGAGTACCACAGAGCCTCCAGCCCCTCCCTGTCCCCTAGCCCGCAACATCCACTCTCATACCAGCAAGCGTTTCTCCCTTCCCCAGGTTCACACAGATTCACAGAGGTTTGCCTCATGGAATAGGGCGAGTACTTTCTTTTTTAAAAGATTTTATTTATTTATTTGACAGAGAGAGAACTCACAAGTAGGCAGAGAGGCAGGCAGAGAGAGAGGGGGAAGCAGGCTCCCCACTGAGCAGAGAGCCCGATGCGGGGCTCGATCCCAGGACCCCGAGATCATGACCTGAGCCGAAGGCAGAGGCTTTAACCCACTGAGCCACCCAGGTGCCCCAGGGCGAGTACTTTCTAACATGAACTGATCATTTGTGTCCATATTTCGTCTCTCACTGTACTGTGACCTCCGTGAGGGTAGGGACCATGTTCTATCACCCTTGACTCTTCCACAAGGCCCAACAGAGTATCTTGTACTTGGTTTCTTTTATTTTTTATTATTTTTTTAAAAGATTTTATTCATTTGGGGCACCTGGGTGGCTCAGTGGGTTAAGCCACTGCCTTCGGCTCGGGTCATGATCCCAGCGTCCTGGGATCGAGCCCCACATCGGGCTCTCTGCTCAGCCGGGAGCCTGCTTCCTCCTCTCTCTCTGCCTGCCTCTCTGCCTACTTGTGATCTCTGTCTGTCAAATAAATAAATAAAATTTAAAAAAAATAAATACTGAGACAATGTAATTAGTAAAAAAAAAAAAAAGATTTTATTCATTTATTTGACAGAGAGAGAACATAAGCAGGGGGCACTGGAGGCAGAGGAATAGGGAGAAGCAGACTCCCCACTGAGCAAGGAGCCCCATGTAGGGCTACCTGAGCTGAAGCCAGATGCTGAACCAACTGAGCCACGCAGGTGTCCCTCTTGTACTTGGTTTCATGTCGAATGCCATGCCTTGAATAAAAACCATGTTAGGTAAATGAAAGTAGGTTGGCCAGTTTCTTCTTTATTCTTGTAGATAAGAAACTTCTAATCCGGGGCACCTTGGTGGCTCAGTGGGTTAAGCCTCTGCCTTTGGCTCAGGTCATGATCTCGGGGTCCTGGGATGGAGCCCCACTTTGGGCTCTGCTCAGCAGGGAGCCTGCTTCCCCACCCCCCCACCCCCGCCTGCCTCTCTGCCTACTTGAAATCTCTTTCTCTGTCAAATAAATAAATAAAATCTAAAAAAAAAAAAAGAAAGAAAGAAACTTCTAATCCTTCATTTTCCAAACTGGGTACTGGGTCCCTGTGTGTCCAGTACTAGGACACCAGACCCATGACATGCTTCATCAAAAGTGGGTTCTTGCACCAAATACGGTTGGGTAACACTGTATAGTCTATCCTCTTCTTGGAGATTCACAAACTCTATTAGCATAGTAGAAGTTCTAAGTTCTTCAGTTAAAAATAACAACTTGGTTTACTCAGCTTTACCAAATTATATTTAACATTTTCCAACAGCCCCAAAGAATACACACTGCCATCTCATAAAAGTACAGCACAGCACACACTAGGAATGCTGTCCTAAATTCCTTTTGAAAGCTTGAATCTCGTGTCCTCCTTCACATGACCTAGCGTAACATTTAGGAGGACCTGCTTTAGGTCAAATACGGCACCAACGTTGAGTAAGACTGCATCATCTTTCAGATCTGGGGCCTTTTTTTACTGCATGTAAGCACCAAGAAAAGAGACATACATGTGGGGAAGGACTAGATTTAGAACCTGTTCGCTTTCCTTCTGCTGTCCCCTTTCTCCCAGACGCTTCTGGAATCCTGTACTCTTAGATGAGATTCCTAGTCTGGCAGTCAGTCTAGCCTCACCTACCTTTTTAGGTTTTCTCCCCACGACTCCCCAATACATCCTTAACCTTCACTGTGAAGATGGGGCTCTTGCTCCTCCCTGAGCAGAGCGGTGCTTTCCAACTACCACACCTCTGCCCGTGGGGCACTCAAACCTGAACTGCCCTGCTCACAAGTTTGCCAGCGGGAACCCTGCCCGACCTTTCAAGGTCTCAACACAACCTGCGCTGGATTAGCTGGAAGTTCACAGCTGAGTGAACTTGAGTGCTGGAAGAAAACTTAGAATTGCTCTAATCCAAACCCTCCACTTCAGGAAACAGTGATTCATACAGGCTTAAGTGACTTAGGTGATAGAGCTCAGCAGAGGATAATCTAGATAGAAACAAGCTCCTCTTCGGTCTTTTAAATTTTCCCCCCAGTTGTATTTATCGTATTGTGCATTGAATTATGGTTAAATTGTTGAGTCCCTCAGAGGAAATTACTTTTTCTTGCCATTGAAAAATCATAATGCTCTGATCAGAGGATACAGAGAGATGGATGGAGATTCAATATCTTTCAAGAGTGTTAGCTTTGGAGTTCAATAAACCAGAATTTTTTTTTTTTAAATGGAGGTACAGTTTATACGTTAAATGCACACATTTTAAAGTGTATAATTCTAGAAGTTTTAAAACATTCATGTGACCACCACCATCATCAAAATATGGAACATTCCATTACCCCAAAAGGTTTTCTTTCCTTTTTTTTTTAAGATTTTATTTATTTATTTGACAGAGACAGATCACAAGTAGGCAGAGAGGCAGGCAGAGAGGGAGGAGGAAGCAGGCTCCCCGCTGAGCAGAGAGCCTGATGCTGGGCTCGATCCCAGGACCCTGGGATCATGACCTGAGCCGAAGGCAGAAGCTTTAACCCACTGAGCCACCCAGGCGCCCCCACAAAAGGTTTTCTTGTGCTGCTTCCCAGTCAGCCCCCTTCCCTCATCCATCTCCATAACTACTGAGCTGCCCTCTGTATATAGGTTCCATCTGTCTTTATCAGAATGTTGTGTAAATGGAATCATACAATGTACACTGTGTCTGGCTTCTTTCACTCAACATAAAGATTTTAAGATTTATCCAAGTGCTTGCATGTTCCTGCAGTTTATTCATTGTTATTGCTGGGAAGAATTTCATTATATGGATATACCACAATTGATCATACTGATGATCATCTGGGTTTTTTGCTGTTATGAATAAAGCTGTTTCGAACATTCAATACAACTTTGATTAAAAGTGCATTTTCACTTATCTTGAGAAAACATCTCAGAGTGAAACTTCTTGGTCATGAGGTCAATGTATATTTAACTTTAAGAAACTGCAAAATAGGAGGGCACCTGGGTGGCTCAGCCAGTGAGCATGTGACTCTTGGTTTCAGGTCAGGTTATGATCTCACGGGCTGTAGGACTGAGCCCCATGTCGGACTTCATGCTCACTGGGGAGTCTGCTTGAAGAGTCTCTCCCTCTGCCCCTCCTCCCATGCCTGCACATGCTCTCTAAAATAAAAAGAAACTGTAAAATAATTTTCCAAAGTAATTTTCCATCAGCAGTGTAAGAGAGTTCCAGATGTTCCACATTCTCACAAACATTTGGTATTGTTAGTTTTTAAAAATTTTTGGCCATTCTTGGGGCACCTGGGTGGCTCAGTCAGTTAAGTGTCTGCCTCTGCCTCAGGTCATGATCTCAGGGTCCTGGGATCAAGCCCCGCATTGGGCTTCCTGCTCAGTAGGAAGCCTGCTTCTCCCTCTCCCACTGCCCCTGCTTATGCTTTCTCTCTCAAATAAATAAATAAAATCTTTTAAAAAATAAATAATAAATAAAAAATTTTGGCCATTTTTGTTGGCCATAATGAGGTATCTCATTATGTTTTAAATTTCCATTTTCCTCATTACTAATTATTAAGTACTTTTTTTGAGCATCTTTTTATGTGCTCATTGACCATTTGTGTATCTTCTTTTGTGGAAATATGTATTCAGGTCTTTTGCCATTGAAAAAAAAAATTGAGGGAGCGCCTGGGTGGCTCAGTGGGTTAAGCCTCTGCCTTCAGTTCAGGTCATGATCCCAGGGTCCCGGGATCGAGTCCCGCATCGGGCTCTCTGCTTGGCAGGGAACCTGCTTCCCCACCCCCTCCCTCTGCTTGCTTCTCTGCCTACTTGTGATCTCGGTCTGTCAAATTAAAAAAAAAAATTTTTTTTTAATTGGGTTGTTAGCCTTTTTACTACAGATTTGCAGAAATGCAAGTTATAGATGCATATATGTGTACACACACACACACACATATTCTAGATATAAGACCTTTATTATATTTATGTATTTTAGAGATTTCTCCCAATCTTGGCTTGCACTTCATTTTTTTTTTTAAAGATTTTATTTATTTGACACTGAGAAAGAGAGAGCACAAGCAGGGGAAGCAGCAGAGGGAGAGGGAGAAGCAGGCTCCTGGTTGAGCAGGGAGCCTGACGCAGGACTCAAGCCCAGGACTCCAGAATCATGACCCAAGCTGATGGCAGACACTTAACCGACTGAGCCATCCAGGTGCCCCGGCTTGCCTATTCATTTTTATTTTTTATTTTATTTTATTTAAGTTTTTATTTATTTATTAGACAGACAGAGATCACACATAGGCAGAGAGGCAGGCAGAGAGAGAGGGGGGAAGCAGGCTCCCCGCTGAGCAGAGAGCCCGATGCAGGGCTCGATCCCAGGACCCCAGGACCACGACCTGAGCCGAAGGCAGAAGCTTAACCCACTGAGCCACCCAGGCGCCCCGCCTATTCATTTTTAATACTGTCTTCTCATGAACAGAAATTGTAATTTAATAAAATCCAACTTATCAATTTCTCTTAATGGTCAGTGGCTTCTGCGTTCTTTGTAAGACACCTTTGTCAACCTAAGATCATATATATATACTCTCTTACATTTTCTAGAACTGTACTACTAGTAAATTCACTGTGTCTTCTGTCATTTGGATACTGAGCCCATCCAGTGAGTTCTACTTTTCAGCTCAGTAATTTCTGATTGGTTCCCATGTTTTTCTACTTGCTGAGATTTTTATTTTATTTCAAGTGTTTGTAATTGCTCACTGAAGTATTTTTATGATGACTGCTTTAAAATCTTTGTCAGATAATTCCAACATCTGAGTTATCTTTGTGTTGAGATCACAGATCATTCAAGTTCCTAGTTCTTGGCATGATAAGTGATTATCTATTGAAACGTGGACATTTTGTGTATTAGGTTATGAGACTCTGGATCCTACCTAAATCTATTTTGGCTGGAAGTCACACTAGTTAGTTTAGTGCCCAGGTCCTGGTTTAATTTTGAGAGCTGTCATTCCCAAGACAATTTAATTTCCAGAGTGCCTGCAGTGCTATTCTGGTCTGCTTCTTGTGTGTGCTACCAGAGACCAATCTGAAAACCTGCACTGTAGTCAGTTCCCAAATATTTGCCATACAAACTATATTCATTTTGACCTGTGGGTCATTCTGGGGTCTGCCTAGAACTTCATGTATAGGTTTTTAAAATTTTATTTATTTGAGAGAGAGAGTGTGTGCACAAGCAGGAGGAGTGGCAGAGGAAGAGGGAGAAGCAGGCTCTCCACTGAGCAAGGAGCCTGATGTGGGGCTTGATCCCAGGACCCTGGGACCATGACCTGAGCCAAAGACAAACACCCAACTGATGGAGCCACCCAGGTGTTCCTCACATATAGGTTGGTGTTTTGTTTTGTTTTGTTTTTTAAAGATTTCATTTATTTATTTGAGAGAGAGAGAAAATGAGAGAGAGAGCATGAGAGGGGAGAGGTCAGAGGGAGAAGCAGAGCAGGGAGGGAGAAGCCGAGCAGGGAGCCTGATGTGGGACTTGATCCCCGGACTCCAGGATCATGACCTGAGCTGAAGGCAGTTGCTTAACCAACTGAGTCACCCAGGTGCCCCCCACACATAGGTTTTAAAGAAACTCTTTCAGGCCCCCTGGGTGCCTCAGTCAGTTGGGTGTCTGCCTTCAGCTCAGGTCATGTTCCCAGGGTCCTGGGATGGAGCCCCACATCAGGCTCTCTGCTCGGTGGGAAGCCTGCTTCTCCCTCTCCCACCCCCCTGCTTGTGTTCCCTCTCTCGTTGTGTCTCTGTCAAATAAATAAATAAAATCTTTAAAAAAAAAAAAAAGAACCTCTTTCATCAGTTTCCTCATCTCCAAAACCCTCCTCTGCATGGATGAGGGTTACTTCACGGCTGCTGGATGGGTGGTGGGGGTAGCTGTCAAAGTCCAAGGCATCTTGCTTCTTCAAAGTGAGCAAGTGAGCAGAGTGAGTGAGGGAGAGAGCGAGCCAGCAAAGTGGAAATAACAGTCCTATGCATCCTGTCCCCTTTGACATACTGTATCTGTTAGACACAAGTCACAAAGTCAGGCTTAACACCATAAAAGGGGATTACAGAGAACATGAATATCGGGGGACGGAGATCACTGGGAGTCATTTTAGAAGCAGCCTACCACAGTTATCTTTAATTTTTATCATCATTTTGCAGTTTTCAGAGACATTCAGAGAAGCAAAAAAGCTACCTCTTACATTTACTCATGTATTTACCATTTTGTAAGTATCAGTCTGGCTGGGTTTAAGTACACCACTTTGCCACTTGTCTATTTTACCTGTTTTTGTTCCTGTTCCTTTTTTCTTGCCTTCTGGTAGGTTAATCTTACACATATAATGAAACACACAGCTCTTAAGTGCAGTTTCCTGAGTTCTGATGACTGTATGCATCCATGTAATCACCACTACAGTCAAGAAAAAGAACCTTTCTGCCACCCTCAAAAGTCCTCATGTCCTCTCCTGTTCAATTCCCGTCCAATTGTCCCTCATAGGCACTTACTGCTTTGTTTTCTATTACTGGAGATTACTTTGTCTGGTCTTAAAATTCCTGTGAATGGAATCATACAGTATATGCAGTCTCTTGTGTCCGACTTCTTTCAAACACTTGCTTTTGAGATTCCTTCTATTGGCTTTTATGCTCTCTTTGTAATTAAACCTCTTTGATCTTCAGTGTCACTGAACCTTATTCTGTCTCTGATTTGTTGTTAAGCCCATCTAGTGAATTTTTCATTTTAAAAATTTTAAAATTCATCCATTGAGAGGGAGAAAGGGGAGGAAGGGGAGGGTCAGAGGAAGAGGGGGACAATCTCAAGAAGACTCCACCTTGAGCAAAGAGCTTGATGTGGGGCTTGAACTCATGATCCTGAGATCATGACCTGAGCCAAAATCAAGTCAGTGGCTCAACTGACTAAGCCACTCAGGCACCCCTAATGAATTTTTCATTTTAGATATGGTAGTTTTCAGTTCTAAAATTTCATTTGCTTTCCCATGTTTTCATTTCTCTTCTAAGATACCCTATTTCTTCATGTATTACAGTACATGAACATTTTTTTTTTTTTTTAAGATTTATTTGAGAGAGACAGAGAGAGCAAGAAGGGAAAGGCCTAAAGGAGATGGAGAGAATCTCAAGCAGACTCTGCTGACTGTGGAGCGCAACACAGGGCTCGATCTCACGACCCTGAGATCATGATCTGAACTGAAATCAAGAGTCAATCACTTAACTGACTGAGCCACCCAGGCACCCCATGAACATATTTTTAACATGTCTGCTAACTGAATTCCTGAGTCATCTTGGGGTCTATTTCTGTTGACTGCTTTTTCCCCTTACTATGGGTCACATTTCCTGTTTACAGTATACATGTCTACTATATACTGAATATTGAGAGTGATAAAAGTAGTAGAGACTCTGGCTTCTATTATTATCTTCTCAAGAGTGTTTCTTTTATTCTGTCAGGTAGCCATATTACTGGCTGATCTCTTTGGACCTGTGGAAATTTAATTTTATCCAATGTCAAAAATCAATTGACCAATAAATATATGGGTTTACTTCTGGACTCTCAATTCTGTTCCACTGATCCATGTATGTCTACACTTATGCCAGTATCACACTATCTACATTACTAATGCTTTGTAGTATTTTTGAAATCACGAAGTGAGAGCCCTCCTCTTTGTTCTTCATTTTCAAGATTGCTCTGCTATTCTGGGTCCTTTATAATTCCATAAGAATTTTAAGATCCAGTTTGTCAACTTCTACAAAGAAGCTAGCTGGGATTCTGATAGGGATTATGTTAAATCTGTAGATCAATTAGGGAAGTAATGCCATCTTCACAATAGTATCTTCTGATCCACGAACATGTCTCTCCATTTTACAGATTTTAATTTCTTTCACCCATGTTTTAAGAGTTAAGTTTTATACTTTTACTAAATTTATTCCTAAGTGTTTTGTTTTTTTCAGGGAGTACGGAGCCTGATGTGGGGCTAGATCCTGGGACACTGGGATCATGACCTGAGTTGAAGGCAGATACTTAACCAACTGAGCCACCCAGGTGCTCTGAAAGTAGAATTTGAATCGAAGTCTAGGTTTCCACTTCTAGTTGACCTTTTGCTAATGTGCTAAGAAAAACCCAGACAAAAATTCAAGGTTTTCCATGGTGCTAATTAAAAAATGGTATATACAGGCGCCTGGGTGGCTCAGTGGGTTAAAGCCTCTGCCTTCAGCTCAGGTCATGATCCCGGGGTCCTGGGATCGAGTCCCACATCGGCTGTCTCCTCAGCAGCGAGCCTGCTTCCCTTCCTCTCTCTCTGCCTGCCTCTCTGCCTACCTGTGATCTCTGTCAAATTAAATAAAATCTTAAAAAAAAAAAAAAAGGTATATACAAGGAAGCCTTGAACTGAACTCCAAAAAAATATATAGGTAACAGAACTGGTCAGCTTCTAGTCTGGGGAGCAGGTGCAGATCTCCTAGTGTGGGTATGGGTAGGTCTGCCATTGGTAAGGAGATATTGCAGGGTTAAGGGGAAGTCAGCTGCTGCCTTCCCCTACATATAAATAATGTAGCTGTGCACATTCTTGGGGGTGATTACATTCTGGGACCCTGTCAGAGTTGATGCCAAAGGTGAACCAAGAATATCTAGAAATGCAACCAACCCAAATTCTTCCCAGCTCAAATTCTGACAAGATCAAAAAGACAACATCTAGGAAGGTTGGGAGTTGGGTTAATCACAGGTGAAATCAATTTAAAGCCACAATTCAGCTCTAACCCTACTATAAGACCAATCTGAATGATGCATCCCTCTGATGGTTAGAGAAAAGGGTTTCTATAAAACAAGTATTATATTTTATTTGTTCTATGTTTATTTCCTTTTTATTGTTTCTTTAATAAGAAATTATTCTTTTACATAAACAGTATCTGAAATACACTATCAAACTGTAAGACATGCAAAGAACTGAGGAAATGTGACCCAGAGGTGCCTGGGTGACTCAGTTGGTTAAGCTTCTTCCACTCCCTCTGCACCTCCCCTTGCCTGTGGTCTCTTTCTCACTCACTCACTCATTCTCTCTCAAATAAATAAAAACTCTTTTAAAAAAATTCTGTTTCTAATACTTAGATGTTTGATCCTAGGTAGGTTACTTCACTCTTCGAAGCCTGTTTCCTAAGACGTAAAATGACACAACTTTGATGTACTTGTTATTCAATGGGGCCTCTTTTTTATTGGAAGTGACAAAAACCCAACTGGCACTGGTTTAGGGAAAAGGGAATTTATTGGCTTATACAACTTTAAAGTCAAAGAACAGGACTAGTTTTATAAAAGTTGATGTGGGGGGCGCCTGGGTGGCTCAGTGGGTTAAAGCCTCTGCCTTCGGCTCAGGTCATGATCCCAGGGTCCTGGGATCGAGCCCCACATCAGGCTCTCTGCTCAGCAGGGAGCCTGCTTCCTCCCCTCTCTCTCTCTGCCTGCCTCTCTGCCTACTTGTGATCTATGTCTGTCAAATAAAGAAATAAAATCTTTAAAAAAAAAAAAAAATAAATAAATAAATAAAAAATAAAAGTTGATGTGGAAGCTCAGGTTACCAGAGAGCAGTTTTTCTAAATGACTGTTCCTTTTCATCTACTGAATATATACCTTTATATTACGTTAGTAACATGGTTGCTTAATCAAATGAATAAAACACGTCTTTAGTACCTATAGAACTTAAACCTCCTTTGCCTTAAATCCAGAGGAAACATTATTCCTCTCTTCTAGGATTCTAAGTCTCACTCACTGGCTCCAACTGCGTCATGTGCCTGATTTGGAACATTGCTGAAAATACAGTTAAGTGAAGAAAGCAAAATGCAGAAATTATGTGCATAACTTGCTACCATTTGTTTAAAAAAGGACAAGGGGAACCTGGGTGGCTCAGGTGGTTAAGCATCTGCCTTCAGCTCAGGTCATGATCCCAGAATCCTGGGATGGAGCTCCAAATCCAGCTCCTTGCTTAGCAGGGAGCCCGCTTCTCCCTCTCCCTTTGCCTGCTACTCCCCCTACTTGTGCTCTCTCTCTCTCTCTCTGTCAAATAAATAAAGTTAAAAAAATTTTTTCTAAAAAGCACAAAGAAAATGTGTGTATGGGCACAGAGTTATCTCTAGGATATTCAAAATACTGGTTGCCTTTGGGTAGGGGTACTATATAACTGGGGAAGATTTTTCATTATGAATTTTTCATACCTTTTGAATTCTGAACAACAGCAATTACCTATTCAAAAACACTAAATGAAAAACGCAGCTGCCAAAGCACTCAGTGGTTTCCCTTTTGTGCCGAGTTAAGCACTCAGGGTCAAGAAGCACAGGCCAAAGGGGTTAGTAGTCCCACTTACCAGAGTGTAGGAAAGAAGGGGCAAGGGGAACAAATAATGCTGTTTTGAGGAAGCAAGTAACTTGCCCTCTGTTTAATCATCAGTTGCAAAGAACCTCACAGCTTTGTCCCTCCTGCCTCCCAAACTCAGTTCTGCACCAACCTAGTTGGCCCAAAAGATGCAGTCCTGGGGCACCCAGGTGGTTCAACTGGTTAAGCGTCTGATTTGACTCAGATCATGATCTCAGAGTCCTGGGATCAAGCCCCGTGCCCACCTGGCTCCCCACTCAGCAGGGAGTCTGCTTGTCCCTCTCCCTCTATCCCCTCCTCATGCTCGGTCTGTCTCTCAAATAAATAAAATCTTAAAAATAATAAAAAGAAAGATACAGTCCTATTTGTGCTTATTCGAACTGCTTAAAAAACAGGGGTCTTGGAGCTGGCTCCTTGCTTTCAATAGTTCATTTAAAAAAAAAAAAAAAAGTTCTCAAAAAAGCAATACAGGGAGAACACTGACCAAGCAGACAAAGGCAAAAGGCAAGGTTGCTTGCCCAAAAGCTATTTACGGGTATCTGATAGAAACGAAGGCTTTCGATATTCTGTAAGGATATGAAGGCAATGTTTTCCAACAAACACAATTAAGTATTCTCTGCCACTCATTTTTTACCTTTAGGTAAATACAACTTAATGGAATTTGGTTTCCTATCATTCTACAACCAAGAGCTCAGAAATAAAATATTTTTGAATGTTTTCACTCAAATAAAAGATCTTTGAATGAAAGGGCATGTACCTACTTTAAGCCTTGATTAATAATCTGTTTTCTTCTCTGGCATTTCCAATTGCCCTCTCTGATTCTCAAAAAAATATACACGCAAGGAATTCCGTTTTGGACTTAAAAAACTCAGAAAAGCTTGTGTGCACAATGAAACAACCTGACACAGGACACACACAGCATGGGATCTTGCTGGAAGGACTCCAGGTTGTTTTTCCATTGTGACTGGTGAGTAAGTAGTTTAAGAAAATGCTGCTTGGATAAAGATTTGCCCTTTAACACAAAGAATAAGAAGGATCTTGCTCAAATGCCAAATCCCTTCCTTCCAATTTTGAGAGTACAAGGCAATGTACTTTCTCTTTTGAGGAGAATCTTATATTTGAGCCCTACAGCTGGTATTTTTAACTCAAAATGCTGCAAGACTAATAATGCACAATACAAAAAGGAGATTACAATACCAATTCTACTTAAATTAACATTTAAAAAAAAAACCCAGGGGCACTGGCTGGCTCAAATGGTAGAGCATGTGACTCTTCATCTCGGGGTTGTTAGTTCAAAACCCACACTGGGTGTAGAGATTACTAAAAAATAAATAAATAAATAAATAAACTTAAAAAAAAATTAAAAACAGACAGCTTCATGTATTAAAAAACAAAAACCACCAACTTGGGAATTAACCAAGGAGGTGAAAGACTTGTACAGTGGAAATTACAAAATATTGCTAAAAGAAACTAAAGAAGACATAAACACAAAAAGATATCCTGTGTTCATGGTTTAAAAGATTTAGTGTCGGGGCCCCTGGGTGGCTCAGAGGGTTAAAGCCTCTGCCTTCGGCTCAGGTCATGGTCCCAGGGTCCTGGGATCGAGCCCCACATCGGGCTCTCTCCTTGGCGGGGAGCCTGTTTCCTCCTCTCTCTCTCTCTGCCTGCCTCTCTGACTTCTTGTGATCTCTCTCTGTTGAAAAAATAAATAAAATATTAAAAAAAAAAAAAAGATTTAGTGTCATTGTCAATATTACCCAAAGCAAGCTATGGATTTAATACAATCCCTATCAAAATCCTAGTATTTTTTGCAAAAGAGAAAAACCCATCCTAAAATTCATACAGAATCTCAAGGGACCCTGAAGAGCCAAAATAATCCTGAAAAACAAAAACAAAGCTGGAAGACTCACTCCTCCTTACTTAAAAGTTACTAAAAGGCTACAGTAATCAAAACAGTGTGGTAGTGGGAGAAAGACAGACACACAGACAGAACTGAGCAGAATCCAGAAATAAACCCTTGCATGTATAACCAAATGAATTCCGAGAAGGGTATCAGGACCATTCACTAGGGAAAAGAGTCTCCAACAAATGCTGGAAAAGCTGGATATCTACATGCAAAAGAATGAAGTTGGACACTTACGTAACACCATACACAAAAATTAACTCAAAGTGGATCCAGGACCTAAATGTAAGACCTAAAACTATAAAATTGAAAAGAAAACAGGAGAAAAGCTTCCCAACACTGTATCTGAAATGATTACTTGGATACAACATCAAAAGCAACAAAGAAAAACAAATTCGACTTCATGAAAAATTTAAAACTTGGTGCATCAAAAAACATTATCAGCAGAGTAAACTTACAAAATGAAAATATTTGCAAATCACCTATCTGATAAGCAATCAATATCCCAAATATACAGAGAACTCCTAAAACTCAACAACAAAAAATTCAATTAAAAAGTGGGCAAAGGACTTGAATAGACATTTATCCAAAGAAGATACACAAATGACCAATAAGCACATGAAAAGATTCAACATCGCTAATCACTACAAAATGCAAAATCAAAACTACAACGAGGGGCACCTGGGTGGCTTAGTTGGTGAAGTGTCTGCCTTTGGCTAAGGTCATGATCCCAGGGTCTTGGGATCTAGACCCGAGTTGGGTACCTTGCTCAGTGGGGAGTCTGCTTCTCCCTCTCCCTCCCAACCCCTACTTGTGCTCTCTCTCAAATAAATATAATCTTAAAAAAAACACACACACACAAAACTACAATGAGATATCACCTCATATCTATTAGATAGCTACTAACAACAAAAAAACCCCCAGAAAATAACAAGTGTTGGCGAGGATGTGGAGACTGGAACACTTGTGTGCTGTTGGTGGGAATGTAAAAAATGATGCAGCCACTCTGGAAAATGGCATGGCAGTTCCAATTTTATATTTATATTAAAATAAAAGCTATTCCATTTCTGGGTATATACTCAAAAAACCTAAAAACAGGGTCTTAAATAAATTATCTGTATACCCATACTCATAGCAGTATTATTCACAAAAGCTAAAACATGGAAGCAACTGGCATGTCCACCAATAGATAAATAAGCAAAATTGGTGTACACACAATGGAATATTATTCAGCCTTAAAAAGCAAAGAAATTCTGCAATATGCAATAAGAACCCTGAGAATAGTATGCTAAGTGAAATAAACCAGTCACAAAAAGACAAATACTGTATTATTCCACTTAGGTGAAGTGGAATAATTAAATCATAGGAAGTAGAATAGTGGTTTCCAGGGGCTGTGGGGAAGGAGGATTAGGGAGTTACTGTAGGGGGAATTAAGAGCTTCAGTTTTGCAAGACGAGAAGTGTTCTCAAGATGGATGATGGTGATGGTTGTACAACAATGTGAATATACTTAGTATCAGTAACTGTATACTTAAATGGAGTTAATACAGGGAAAAAAGTGGTTAAAATGGTAAACGCTGTGTTATGTGTATTTTACTACACGCACAAAAAAGCACTGGCAAAAATTCTAAAAGATGGGGCGCCTGGGTGGCTCAGTGGGTTAAAGCCTCTGCCTTCAGCTCAGGTCATGATCCCAGGGTCCTGGGATCGAGCCCCGCATCAGGCTCTCTGCTCCCTGGGGAGTCTGCTTCCTCCTCTCTCTCTGCCTGCCTCTCTGCCTACTTGTGATCTCTTTCAAATGAATAAATAAAATCTTAAAAAAAAAATTCTAAAAGATATCTGAGGTCTTAATTTTATTCTCAACACTTATATTAATTTTTTAAGGTTCATACCTCCCTTCTACATCTGGATTTTTCTTTTAAAGGGGCACCTGGGATTGGGTTCTGCAGAGTTCCCTGTTCAGCAGGGCATCTGCTTATCCCTCCCCTCTGCCCCACTACTTATGTTCTCTCTGTTTCAAATAAATAAATAAAATCTTAAAAACAACAACAACAAAATTCCTAGGGACACCTAGGTGGCTCAGTCAGTGAAGCATCTGCCTTCAGCTCAGGTCATAATCCCAGGGTCCTGGGATCGAGTCCCACATAGGGCTCCTTGCTCAGTGGGGAGCCTGCTTCACTCCCCCTGCTTGTGTTCTCTCTCTCTCTCTGACAAATGAATAAAATCTTAAAAAACAAACAAACAAACAAAATTCCTGAATATGTCAATTAGAAGTACTAATATGCCACTGATATAAAATAGCAAACTGAAACTATGGGATTGCTTCTTCAAAATTACCTGGGGAAGAAATTAATTAATTAAATGAAATAAAAACAAAATTAAGTTGTCTGAGCATGCACAACCATTCTCTCTACTGCCTCCCCCTCCCAGTCTGAGTCGATGTTTTATGGAAGATAAACCAGAATGAAAGAAGTTAAGAATCCTGCAACTTCTTAAACAAGTTAACATACTTAAAGTACCTATATATACTAAGTGTCATTACATGCTGCTTACTATTACCTACATGCTAATTTTTAAGGCACAGGTAAAGGCATTTTTCCAAATTTTAAAAAAAGGTTACAATCTCATTATAGAAAAGTATGATCCAAGAGAAAACAGAATAAATAGGACAGAGCAATCCTTTATTTTTAGACACTTTCACAAAGAGGTTTTCGGTAAATGAACTTTCCAGTGGAGAAGAGAGAACATGAAAAGCAGCCTCCAGCCATCAGCAGCAGCTCTGCTCAGGGCCTAGGGTCCTCCTTGCCCAAGTGGTGAGGTGGAGGTGTGTACTTCCCTTCCTTTATTAGTTTATTCCGCTGCCTTCTGATCTCACTCAGACGTTTCATCTGTCAAAGGAAAGAAGTATTTAAACTAGGGGGAAATATGTATCATAAAGTTGAGGCCTAGAGAAACAGAATGAAAATTGGTTTCAGTGGGTTAAAGCCTCTGCCTTCAGCTCAGGTCATGATCCCAGGGTCTTGGGATCGAGCCCCACATCAGGCTCTCTGCTCAGCAGGGAGCCTGCTTCCTCTTTCTCTGCCTACTTGTGATCTCTGTCAAATAAACAAATAAAATCTTAAAAAAAAAATCTTAAAAAAAAAAAAAAGAAAATTGGTTTCATTTTTAAACTATGGAAGCTTGTCATCCTAGAGGTCCTCTGAGATGAAATCTTTCTTTAAAGAAGTAACTTGAAATCACTTCCCACACTTTTTAACAAATTTCTGGTATGCATAATAATACCTCCTTTAAAAATAGTAACTAAAATGTTCCTGTTATATATAGGAATACAGGTATTTACAAAAACAGTAACAAAACACAGATCAAAAACCTTTAAGAGGGGGCGCCTGGGTGGCTCAGCGAGTTAAAGCCTCTGCCTTCGGCTCGGGTCATGATCCCAGAGTCCTGGAATCGAGCCCCATATCAGGCTCTCTGCTCAGCAGGGAGCCTGCTTCCTCCTCTCTCTCTCTGCCTGCCTCTCTGCCTACTTGTGATCTCTATCTGTCAAATAAATACATAAATAAAATCTTTAAAAAAAAATAAATTAACTAAAATAAACCTTAAAGAGGCATAGTTGTGCATACTTAAAATCTTTATACAGTATTGAGATGGTCTCACAGCTGATACAATCCTGACCTCTCTATGTGTAACTGGCACTGCTGCTGGTGACTGTTCACTGGGTATGAAGGAAGCAGAAATAACCAATATGAGGTTTCCCTTTATCACACCGAAATAAAGACCTGGTATGTAGTCAGCTACTAGCCACTACTGAGCCCTGAGTTCTGCCTCTTCCTCTCAGTAGGACACTGGTTGTCTCCCAACCAATGAAAGCCATACTGTATGAGATTGTAGGAAAGCGGTAATTCCCATGGATGCTGCGACACAGATAATATACCCCTTAATCCTGACTGCATCATTCCTCTGCCCCAAACCCAATGGCTTCCCATCTTACTGAGAAAAAAAGCTGAATCCCTTTTTGTAACAACTTACTAGGCCTACCTCTGACTTTACATCTTGTTCCCCCACCCCGACCCCCGACCCCTGCCTCACTCTGGCCTTACATCTTAATACTTTCCCTCATTTTCTCTCTTCTAGCTTGGGGACCTTTGCACTTGCTCTTTCCTCTAACCAGAACATTCTTCCCTCTCATCCACATGGCACACTGTAAGTCTCTGCTCAAACACCTTCTAGTGCTGAGCTCTTCTTTGACCACTCTATTTAAAAGAGAGAGAAAAACAGCATCCACTTAGCTCCCACACACAGTGCTTTCTATCTTTATCTTCTCTGCTGCACTTACCAACACCTAACACACTATTTTAACTTGTTTGTTAATTCTGACACCCCTTACCCAAATATAAGCTCCATTAAGGTAGAGACATTTTGCTGTTTTCTTACTTTATATTCCTAGCACCTACAATAGCTCCTGACATAACAGGTGCTTCAATAAATACTTTTTTTTTTTGATGAATAAGTTTCCGCAAAGGCATGAAAAGTTAGTATATTCAGTAAAATATTCCATGTTGTAGTCTTGCCCCAAGTTTTTAATTGTTTAGTGGAAAAATTCTAGGAAAGCATCTCCCAGGATTATTGTGTGAAATAATTCCACTATTACAAGCTAAGAACTTAGAACAGTGCTTGATTCTAATTCCCTGATTTACTAGCTAGCTAGTCATCCAGTGTGATGGCTAAAACAGAAAGAGACCTATTTACAAATTCACAGGATGAGAAAGCGACTTGAGAGCAACTCCTGGATATCTCCAGATAAGGAGACTGAGACCAAAAAAGGGAAGTGACTTGCCCAAAGTCACAAAACCAGTGGTGGCAGAAACAGCGACAAAACCCAGCTCTCTGAGAGCACATGGCTGGCTCAGTAGATGGAGCGTGTGGCTCCTTATCTCCAGGTTGTGGGTTTGAGCCCCATATTGGGTAGAGATTACTTAAAAATAAAATCTTAAAAAAATTAAAAACAAACAAACAAACAAAAAAACCCACCCAACAACAAAACCAGCCCTCCTAACTCCCAATCCAATGTTCTTTCCACCTCTCCACACTGCCTCCTTTTGGTGTAAATTTTCTAGGAAGAGTAGTCTCAATCTGAGTAATAAGTAACCAGGGCCCACAAGAAGACAAATTAAGACATACTGTGAACTAAATAACTGGTAGGTGGCTAACTATTACCCACTTACTGTCCCTCAGTAATAATTCAATATTACTCACTTAAAGATCAATGTTCCTACAGAGATCAATACAAAATTATTACCTGATACCCTCTAGTTTCTTCCAAGTTTGGTTTCACTTTACCCAAATGCCAACAGCAAATATTAAAAGATAGGGAATTTTAAAAAAAATTTTTAAACATTTTTATTTATTTATTTGACAGAGAGAGATCACAAGTAGGCAGAGAGGCAGGCAGAGAAAGAGGGGGAAGCAGGCTCCCTGCTGAGCAGAGAGCCCGAAGTGGGGCTTGATCCCAGGACCCTGAGATCATGACCTGAACCAAAGGCAGAGGCTTAACTCACTGAGCCACCCAGGTACCCCAGAAAATTAAAAATTTTTGATATAAAGAACTGTGATAAATTTAACTAAAAATCTAAATTGCCTTCCTGAACTTCAAGGATTTGGGAGTAATAAAAACATTTCTATTTGTTACACCTGGAGCAGAGAAATAGGCAAAATAATAGCCCACACCCAAAGATTTCTTCTCTAAGGGAGAATACAGCCCACATGTTATACAACTCATTCAACTCTTGAGGAGAGACATCACCCCCTTAATATCCTTTTTCCCCCTGCCTCTTTGGTCAGGCTCACCTAAAGCAATCTCATTAATACCTCCATCTTTCCCAGAGTAGAAATTAATCCAGAGACTGTTATACCAGGTTCAATGTAATAGATCTGCAGGGTTTTAACCTCTTCTCCACTGAGGGTTCAATGAATTTGGAACATTTTCATGCAGAGATGTTCAAGGACCAACATCCAAAGCTGGTTGGTAACTTCTGCTTTATAGCCTACTGCTAAAAAGGGAATACACACACATGCGATTTCTAATCTTGTGGCTATACCAGGGTACAATGCTAAGGAAAATATGTCAGAAGATGAGAAAGAACACTGAGGAACAATAGACCCTCCTCAGATCTGAAGGCATTTAACTTCCTCGACATACTTGCTACCTATGTAGAGAAAGTATTTCACCACAAAAGTTTTGCCAATTTGCATTGGGCAAGCCACTGCCAATAACCAATTAAAAATACTTAAAAGCAGCCCTAAAGAAACATGAAAATTATTCAGCTCCCGTCTCCATCACTCCTCACCGTTTTCTGCCTAAGCAGACATTCTGCGAAATCATCCAATTCTATCTTGCACTCTTTCGCTGCACGGGTAGCACCGATTCCATGTGCACATTCTATCCATTCTTTTTCAAAAGCATGGCATCGAGCTGGAATCTTGTGAGGCTGTTCAGCACTCTGGATTGTCATCCACTGATCTAAGTCAACGCCCAGCCTCTTCTGCACATCAAAGAAAGGCATGGCTGAAATGGAAAACAAAAAAAGAAATAATGCCATAAAAGTGCAATCAAATGAGAAACTTCTAAGAAAAATGAGATAGTTAATTTTAAGTATCCCTCTAGAAAGATATTTTATGCTATTCTCCCAATATATTCTCATTTTTTCATTTGACAGGTTCCTCCAGTTCCTGGTAGATTAGCAATATCTGTGTTTTCACAAACCCGGGGGGGGGGGAGGTGGGGAACCCACGAGAACTAAAAAACAATGTGTAAAAATCATCTCTGTATTAATAAGGGCATTTTTAAAATAAGGTCATTTTAATCAAAAGTCAGTCTTTATGTTTTGACTCAATAATCCCAATTCTTTGAGATAGATCTGAAGAAATAATTGAAAAGAACAAAAAAGCACAAGCACAAAAACATTTCTTTACATTTTTCTATTTGTATCAATTCAGATGACACTTCTGCTGTGAAACTATCCTGAATCTGGTGTCCCTCCTCTGTGTTCCCACAGCATCTGAACTTCTCACATAAGTACTCTGCATGGATTATTAACCTGAATGTCTCCCTTACTGAACAACGACTGCTGTGGAGGCATGGCAGGTAGGGGCTCAGTAACTGTTAGGAGAAAAAAAAATTTCAAACAATTTAAGTGTGCAACAATAAGGAAATGGATAATTTAGGTACCCGCCTAGTAGAATACGACAGACATTAGGAAAAACAAATAATATATACGGTACGTGCATTTTAATGTTAAATTAAAAAAAAAAGGGTCTACAGTGTCAAAGAAGAGACTGGAAGGAAGCACAAAAAGTGTCAATAAAGTCATGTATGAGCGGTAGATTTACGGGTGAACTTAATTTTTATATTTTCTACCCATTCTTTCTTTTACTGAGTAATAACGTTCCAGGCACTGGAATGAGAGGAAAGCAGCAGCTGCAACGTAAGCACTAGAATGGGGACACACACACGCAAGGAAACGGGAACCCAACGGACAAGAGGGTACGGCTCGAAGAAGTAAGCACCAACTCTGCCCAGGAGACTTGAAAATGCCTTTAAGTTGGGTTGAGTTTGCCAAGTTAAGGTCAGTGGTCAGAGTACTCCTCTAAAGCACAGCACAAATTACAACCGGCGGTACTGGGTATGTCTGCGGGACACCGAGCACCCAGACGTGGCTGGAGCGTACAGCGCATGTCGTGAAGAACGAAAGGAGCTGGAGGTTGGCGGCGCAGCAATCACTCAGCGCCTTGATGGATCAGGTGGGTGGACCTCAGATTAAGAAACAGAAGGCCAAAGCATTACTCTGGCAGAAAGCTAAATTAATCTGGACAGAGAGCCAAGAGAGGCGCGGTCTACAGGCTTCAGTGGCACTGGCTGTAGCGCAGAAGGCCTGGGAATGCAGAAAACATGCCCAGAGTTCGGGCCTGGAAATTCGGACACCCAGGAAAACAAGAGAAAATTCGTTAAAGAAATCTTGGAAGGAAGCTCCTTAAGCTAAACTGCCCGCAGACAAACGCAGCCCCTACCGTCGCACTGGTGTGCCCTTGTCTCTTCGCTGGCTGCCGCTACCGGATGATCTGCGAGCGACGCAGAGGCCTGCCGCAAAGGACTCCCGCAGCGCAACCCTTGTAGTGCGACGCTTGCAGCGCGACGTCGAGTCCCGACCTTCCCTCCGCGGTCGCGCCCGGAAACCATAGAAACCAAGCCCTTCGTTCTGCGCCTGCGCAGTCGTCAGCAGCAGCTACTGAAGGTACGGACTTGTAAATAAACTGATTTTTAGGTGACTCCGTTAGACGGGGCCCGGGGGTAGTTCCTACTATCTGCTCGCTTGGTGCCCTGCACTCTCACCACAGTTCGGATTGGTGAAGGGCTTGAGCCAGGCCACAAGAGGGAAAAAGTAGTGCCTTCCCCACCTCCACCCCTGCCAGTAGTAGTTGAGCTCATGGGCTGTGGACCTAACGCTGGGTGGGTTCAAATTCTGGCTCCGCCACTTCGGTGTGACCCTGAGAATGTGTTTTAACCTCACTATGCCTCAGTTTTCACATCTTAAGTACCAGCAGGAGTCATGTGGAATGTGACAAGCAGGAGAGGGTATGTCCTGTCTGAAGGCAGCGGCAGCTACTCGGCTGCATCCTGTAGTTGAGAAAATCCGGGCCCTCAAATTGTCAAATCACCTAAGTTTTTCAAGAGAAGCCAGAAATCTTTTGTTATTGTTTAAATGTGAAACCTGCCACTTTTAAAATGCAGGGCGACTAGTTTTTTTTTTCAAGTGCTGGCCAAACAAAACCCACATTGGAAATGTATTTTGATGTGCCAGATTTCAACCCTTGGATAGAGGGAAATCTGAAGGTAGGGAAAGGAATGTACTCTGATGGCTTTTTACATCCAGCCTTGCTCCCTTAAGATCTTACCCACTCTTCTTACTGCTGCCAGTTGCTTTTCTAAAACTCAAAACTGATCATTCAAAAAATACTTAACTAAAAATAAATAAAATAAATAAACCAAAAAAACCCCAAAATATTTCCTGAGCTCTTATCATATGTTATGGCCCTGGTTGAGCCCTTTGGACTAGGACACAGAATGCTGTAGCAAGTGATAGCAGAAATATGAACAAAACAAGGGAGAACACAAAGGACAGGGTTATTCATACTGCTTTGGTTGTGTGTCAGGTGTCAGTGTATTCACGAAAAGGTTAAATTTTCGGGTTTGGCATTCAAGACCCCTCATGATCTGATTTCTTCCTATATTTCTAAATCCTCAGATATAATTGCTTACTGAGCCTCCTCGTGTTCTCGGCCATCTAGAATTGCTCTTCCAAACTTTGGAGGAATAGTTTCTTTTCCCTGTAATGTCCCAGCCTGCTTGGCGCTACCTTCCTACTGTCTCCCAAGCGAATGCCTAATCCATCCAGAACATTTATGGAGCGTTTTCTGGTGAAAGCTTCCCAAATTCCTTAGGCATTTACTACGCCTTT
The DNA here is from genome assembly GCF_963455335.1 of Martes martes. Lineage (NCBI taxonomy): Eukaryota > Metazoa > Chordata > Mammalia > Carnivora > Mustelidae > Martes > Martes martes. Next base: position 161,836,136 of record NC_137891.1, read on the forward strand.
CTTGAAATCCCGCCAGCCTTGTAGACTTCTATTGTAGATGCTGTTCACTGTTGACACACCGGCCCCCTCCACCAGACCGTGCAGACAACCCCGTGTCCTTATGGTATGAAGGAATGTCGGTGACCGGTCTTCCAGTACTGCAAATATTGGAAAACTACAACTCCCAGAATTCCCGCACCAGAACTGAGTCTGCGCCGTTGCCATAGTGAGCACGTGCGCCCTCTTGGATTCTTGAGGTTTACGTTACAAGCGACTGGTTCCAGACCTTAAGGGTGTGTTGCCCAGCTCCATTAAACGCCCTTAGTTTACCTTCCGTTTACCTTGCTCTGCAGATTCTCTGCTTCGGGGACGTATGATTTTACGACCTCGGAGGACTTTACGCGCAGAAGCAAGCCCGAGCTGTCTTGTTCTCCATTTTGTATGCAGGAATCCGAGGCGCGGAGACCGAGTGGAAGTCGATACGTTCGCCGCGATTTGTTCTAAGCAAGCAGAGCCTTGCTCCCAGCTTCAGCGCGTGAGGATGGCCTGATGACCTAATTTAAGCCCCCCATTCCTACCCCCTGGAAACTAGCCTCAGCCTCTCTCTGTGAGCAAAGGCTGTGGACGGTGTCTGGTCTTCTAGAAACACCCTCGGTCTCCATTCACGGGACTTCTGTCCTTGACCTGAAGGTCCCCTCATGTTTACAGACCTTACTCAGTTATAACCCGAGGTAAAGCTTTAACACTACCCTTCAGCAGATAGGCTTCTGTATAGTTTAACACATGGGGGACTTTGCAGCCCTGTATCCTACCAAGGCTACAGAGTTGAGCAAACAACTGGGTAGCCTGAGGGTCCTAGCACATTTGGGGAAGACAGTTTGGAAACTTACCCCCGCCCTCACACCCAAGCCCCCAGATATAGGATACATACAAAAAAAAAAAAAAGGCAGCCAATAAGCAAAGTAATCTTAAAGAGAGAGTAATGGGGCCCAAGGCCAAGGCACCTGGTGGGCTCAGTCGGTAGAGCATGTGACTGTTGATGGGGGTCCTGAGTTCGAGCCCCATGTTGAATGTAGAGATTACTATAAAATTTTTAAAAAATGGGTGCAAATGCCTGGAATATATTGGAAGCCGGGATTATCACTTAAACTAGGAAAGGATGCCGACTGGGGTGAAGATACCAAGTTTAAGATGCAACAGAACCAGGATCTAAAGCAGCATAACTCAAGTGGGAACCTGTGCCAGGTTCATGGTGGTAGGGGTAACTTGATGCTGGTAAACATTCCATCCCTAGAATTAACTCCCCCCATTCTGATTTTAATTAGGCTTCTGAAGTGGTATGTATGAAGAGAAAAGAGTTAAGGCCAATGGGGTAGGCTAACGCACTTGACATATTTCTCATCATAAATTTATGCAGTGGAGGGGTGCCTGGCTGGTTCAGGAGAGTATAGGACTCTCAATCTCAGGGTCATGAATGAGTTCAAGCCTCTCCTTGGTCATAGAGCCTACTTAGAAATGAAAAAGAAAAAAAAACACAACACACTGGAGTCTGGTTTTATAGACCAATATAGCTGTATTAGTGAATCAGCCTTCCTGTGTACAGATCAGGGTGATTAAACTACCTGGGGGGGAACTGCCAGGGCAGCTGAGTAGCCTTCCCCAGGAAACACCCTGGTCTCCCTATCCAGATGCACAGAACACTTAACAAAGCAAGTTTTATCCATTTCTGCCCATAGACTGTGAGCTTTTCTAGGGTAAGGACCACATTTCCCTTAACCCTAGCTACAGAGAGACAACCTGTGGAAGGCTTAAAATTATTTTATCTCGAAGTTAAGGGAGAGCTTCAGGTAGTGCACTGACTGGAAAAGGGAAGGAGTAGCCACATAATTCATTTAGTCATTCATCATTTAAGAGGCTAGAATAGAGAGGGACCTGACTGGCTCACTGGACAGAGCATGATCTCAGGATTATGAGTTCAAGCCCCATGTTAGGTGAAGATTACTTTAAAATTTTAAAAAACCTAAAAAAAGAAAAAAAAAGGTGCTACTAATTGCTTAGTATAATGGAAGAGTCATGTAACACATAAACACATTAGATAAAATGAAGTACTGTGTAAGAGTATGCCTCCTTAGGTCTTTCTCACAGTCCAATTAAGGCATCTAGTTACTCTTCCATTTTATTTTCTTTAAACACCTTTAAATCTTCGATTTAACTTGTTTTACTAGTTTACCTGTCTTGCCTCCTAAGAAAGGAAGTGTAAGAGCAGGGTTCTTTTCTGTCCAACTCAGTGATACATTCTGGTGCCCAGAACAGTGCTTAGCAAATAGTAGGTGCTCAGTTAATATTTATCAAACGAGGGGTGCCTGGGTGGCTCGGTCACTTAAGTGTCTGCCTTTGGTTCAGGTCGTGATCCTGGGATACTGGGATCGAGTCCTGCATCGGGCTCCCTGCTCATCGGGGAGTCTGCTCCTCCCTCTGCCTTTTCCCTCTGCTCATGCTTGCTGTCTTTCTCAAATAAATTAAGTCTTTAAAAAAATATATGTATCAAATGGACAGGTAACTCTGCCTGTTAGAGAGCAGGGAGGGGGCAAAGGAGCAGAAAGACCACTGCCACTTGAGCAGACGACAAAGAGCTTTAATTCCAGGCCAAAGAACAAGAGGAACACCAATGAAAATGACAGACTGAGTTGGTGGTGAGGACAGTTTGAGAACAATTTCTCAATAATTCATGCAAGAACTAACCAGTGCTAAGATTAGGTAGACTTTAAAGAATCTATGCAAACAAAACTCAGAGCAGCAGCAGCTGTGGAACTGGGCTAGGTTAGTTAAGTGAAGGGCAAAGACAAGCCAAACCAAAAGAAAAAGGGTCTTTCTTTTTTATTTTTTTTAAAGATTTTATTTATTTATTTGAGAGAGAGAGAGAGAGCGAGCATGAGAGGAGAGAGGTCAGCGGGAGAAGCAGACTCCCCGCTGAGCAGGGAGCCCGATGTGGGACTCGATCCCGGGACTCCAGGATCATGACCTGAGCCGAAGGCAGTCACTCAACCAACTGCGCCACCCAGGCACCCGAAAAAGGGTCTTTCAAAGTGTGTCTATATAAAGAGGGAAGATGAACCCAAAGAGATCCTTCAAGGATCTTCTTAGCCAGGCAAAGCCAGAGCCATGTTTAATCATCCTTCCCAATCAATGTACAGGCCTTTGTTATCTCTGATGGGACCAAAAGGAGACTCCTTAACTGGTCAACCTGTTGTCTAGTTTGGTATTAGCCCTTCTGTCTGGTACTTACCCTGAATTAGTTTCCCCTCAATTCCCCAGATTTCCACAGATTAATAGCTACATGCCTAGTAGTCAAAACCTTCATTATCTAGCCCCTACCATCGAACTTCAAGCTCTCCCCAGGTAAGATTTCATACTCTGGCTAAACAAGAATGTCCTCACTACATACCATCATGATTTTCCACCACCCAGCCTTTGGTCATTTCAAGCTCCAATTCCTTTTTTTTTTTTTTTGAAGATTTTATTTGAAAGAAAGAGAGCTCGGGTCACGGAGCTCAATCCCAGGACCCTGGCTGGAATCAGGACCTAAGCCAAAGGCAGACACTTAAGCAACTGAGCCACCCAAGTGCCCCACCAATTCCTACTGTTGCCTGAGTCTTACTTATTCTTTGAAACCTTGCTCCAACTCTGCCTCCCCAAACGAAAACTTCCTGGTCACTGCTACTAAGAACCATCTCTTCTTTTCCTTAGGCCATTATCTGTACCATTCACATAACACTCAGCAACTTTTACCTGACCTGCTTACGCTCCTTGCTAGACTGAGCCTCCTTTTCAGGGCTCAAAATCCAAATGCCTAAGTATATTTATGTATGTTAATTCCAAGCCAGGTAGGTCCTGGGGATGTAAGACAGACTAGGGCTACTTACGAAACTTATCAGGCTAGGGGTGCCTGGGTTGGTTAAGTCTCTCTCTTTTTTTTTTTTTTTTTAAGATTTTATTTATTTATTTGACAGAGAGAGAGAGATCACAAGTAGGCAGAGAGGCAGGCAGAGAGAGAGGAGGAAGCAAGCTCCCTGCTGAGCAGAGAGCCCGATGGGGGCCTTGATCCCAGGACCCTGAGATCATGACCTGAGCTGAAGGCAGAGGATTAACCCACTGAGCCACCCAGGCGCCCAAGTCTCTGACTCTTGATTTCAGCTCAGGTCATGATCCAGCCTTGTGTCAAGCTCCAGCTCAGTGGGGAGTCTGCTAGAGCTTCTTGCCCCCTGCCACTCCCCCCCCCCAAAATAATGTTTAAAAAAAACTTGTCAGGCTTTATAAACTCAAATATCTGCCCTCCACAAATAAAGAACTCAGAAGACACCAGTAAAAAGCTTGCCAAATAATCGGAAAAACATTCAAATCCAACATAAACAGGACTTTCTCTACTTATCTCCTACTAACATGAAGGCATGTTGGGTACCACACCAGGTGAAGCACCTTCACTGAAGCTGATGAGACCAAAACCACACTGGAATGTGCACCTCTCAAAAATTGAGCATGAGGAGATTTGGATCACCCTGTTGCTAAAGTCAACTAAAAAAATAGTTGAAATATAAAATTATTTTCTTTATAAAAAGGCTAGTGATAAGGAATTACTGAGATAAAATCTGAGAATCCAGACAGCCTAGAACTCAAAGCTGTGCTGTTAAGGCATTTGACAATTTGGAAGCCCCTGGATGCCTGCAGCGCAGGTTTCAGAAGCCTCATGGACTGAAGAGGACAAAAATCAAAACCTAAGGCCAGCTAAAGGTGGGAACCCCCATCTTAGGCTCCTTAAATTGGGATTCCTAAGTATTACACTTTTAAGATACGGGTGAAACACAATTAAGCCACCTAGTTGTGTGCCATCTGGAAGATCTAGGGAAACTCCAGCCTTCAATATGAATTACGGGTTAGTAATATCCCCAGCACAGGCAACCAGAAATCCTTCTAGAGGTAGATGCCTCATCCCTGTCCTGTTTATTCCTACAATTAATTGTTCAAATGTAGTATCCAACTCACAGATACCCTGGCACATAAAGAGACGAGACTATAAGCAACAATCAGGAAAAACAAGAGACCCATGAAGACTTCAGGTACTCAAATTTTAAACAAATTTAGGTAATCTTCACAATGAAATGTTAATTATCTTACAGTATCATTTGGGGTTGAGTAGCTAGATTTTTCCCTAGATAAACTTGCTTCTTTCTTCCTGAAAGTATCAACATTATTCAAATTAAACTGTAGCTGTGGACTATACCACTCTCTAGAAGCCATTTTTAATGAAAACAATCACCCAGGAAGCAGTCAAATCACTGTTCCTTAAGAATAATACTTAAGGTTTTTCTGATAAACATAAAATCCTTACACCCACTTTTGTATTTAAAATTTCAAAATTAAGTGTACCAAAAATAAAAGTCATTCTAACCACCCACCTCCCAATAGCATGTCCCTATCCTTGAGAATCATTGCTCTGAAAACTTCATTGGCTTTTTCTGTAAAATATTCACTTTGACAATCAATTGGTTTTCATTTGTAAGCATTTTTTTTAAATCATGCGTCACCCAAGGTGTAACTCCCCTAGAAATGACAAATTAACATTCTTGTCCACCAATCCACGATGTACTGAGTTTGCCTGTTTGTGAGTTTATGTATGTTTATCAATGCTACAGGGCCAGGGCGCACAAAATTTTGTGGGAAGGGCCAGAGTATTTTCAACTTGGTGGCCCATACTACCTGTTTCTGGAGTTGCCAACTGTGAAGCAGCCACAGACGCAAACAAATAGCTGTGGCAGTGTTTCAATATAACTTTATTCACAAAACCAGGCCTTAGTTTGCTGACCCCCGCTATAGTGAATAACAAAAAATAGGTTCACTGAAAAGCATTACTGAATTCATTGGTTATTCATCTTTTATTATTTTCTTAGTTGAACACTTAAAAATACAAATTCTAATTTAGAACGTGAGATTTTGATGTTAACAAAGGGGTATTCATACTGGAAAGCTGAGAAATGCTGCTGCAGAAATGAACACTTTGGTCTTCAGATCTAATGAAGACCACTGTGAAAAAACCTGCTATAGAACAGTGTCAAATGCGTACTTTATGTCTCAGGCTGTGCTACTTTCTTTATGTGGGCTATTTAACTTAATCTTGCATTTGAAAACAAAACCCAGTGATGTACATACAATTAACCCTCATTTTACAGACAAGAAAATTATGGCTCACAAATTTCAGTAGCTTGGCAAGGCTCACGTAGCAAACTAAACTCTGGGGCGACACACATCCAAAGGCCATTCCTTTAACTACTACACAGCCAACCCATCCTCCCTGGCAGGCAGAGAAGACTGACCATGTGTGAGAGGCTGGCCCAAATTCTTATATTCCTTGATGTTCTTCTTGTGGAGCTCTTAACAATTATCTGCCTCAGGAACTTTGATCTCCCCTATAATCCTCTGACCTAAGCATGAATACCTACTGTTTTCACTCCCCTTAAAATTTTACCAAAAGAGGATAACAAATATTACTAAAACAAAAAATTAAAACTAAGATGGTAGATATAGCTGTTCTAAGACCACAGGTCCTGGCCTATCCTTATGGGTTTCTGTAGGTTGACTTCTTCTCTGGGTTTTGGCCTACCTCCATGGAACAAAGACAATTCCCAACCTGAGAATGCCCCTAAGTTCAAGCTCCAGAAATCAAGGGAAAACTCCTTTTGTTAATCTAAGGCCTACATTATAGGTCCCCATTTTCTGTCCTACGAACTGTCTCTTCTCCAGATAAAACACTAACAAACATGTCTAGTCCCTTTTGAGGAAGACTCCAAAACCCAGCCGTGGTGGTGTGTGTGTGGTCTTATCTACCCTATGGCCCCAAAGGGCAACTATATTGTAACAGCCTAACAACACCAGGTACAGTAACAGAGTGTCTATCATTTCCCTTACAGAAACCTACTCTACCTCCCAGCCAGAAGCCATTTAGTAGGAATGGGGCTGACATCTGCCCCACGTCACACTGATTCTGTAACAAGACATCAGTGCAGGAGCAGTCCCCATTCCTGATCCATCCTTCAGGACTTCTGATAGCCCCCACAGCAGTCCTTCCTTGTTTTGGTGTGACTATCCCATTGTAAGGCCACTCCCATGACATCCATGGCTAGATCCTCTTACAGGAACAAGTGACTACCCTGGAGAAGGAAGAGATGAAACAAACTACCCTTCAAATATGAAGTAAAATAATTCTTTAATATTTAAAGATCACTGATGGGCTTTTTAAAAAGTCTATAAATCTTAAATGTAATGTTTTACCGGGGAAATGGTTATAGCAGCCTCACATATATTATTTGAATTAAACATTATCACAGTATTAAGAAGGCAAGGTAAACAAATAGCTTAAGTATTTTATTTGTTTGCAACTAAGCTTGTTAACACTATATAATGAAAATGTACAAAGAATAATGTTGCAGTTTTTGGTTAGATTTAAGTCAAAGACATTCATTAATAAGGAATCTTCGAATATGAATATTCCAGAATTTCTCTAAGCCATCTGATCAGAACAACTGTCTCTGAATATTACCTTACTTTGGAAGGTACTGGCATACACTTGAATTAAATTCAGAATTTTTCAAAATAAGCCCTAATTAATAAAACTATTCTATATTCAAACTAAAACAATTTTAATAGAACTTTCCTTTCCAGAAACAATAATAAAGGAAACAAGGCATTTTGTAAAATGTGGTCCTGAACAAGTCACAGTAAAAAATAAATGTATACTTAACTTCCACCTCCTCAAAACAGAGGCTACTTTCTGTTCCACAGCCTTGGAAACAAGGTGAAGAACAGTCTGTAAGCAACTTTGGGCAGGGGGTTGCCAAAACAAAGCTCAAGCAGTTGAACATGGTCACTTCTTAAAAAGAATTTGGGGGAGCCTGACCAAAGGATCCAAATTCCGTTTTTAATAACTGATAAAAGGCGAAGTGGCTCCTCCCAAGTAGCAGTGCCACCAGGGGCTGGCCCAGCCCCACGCTCACCTGTGTTGTGCTCCCGAGCAAACCCTGATGCTCCTGCTCCAGGGAGACCTTTTCTTTCTAGAGGTTCAGTGTCCTGGGAGCTCTCTGTGTGAATGAGGTGAGCACAGACTCCACATGGGTATTTTAAGGCTTGGAGTCAAAGTATTTTTCAACACGGCTAGGCAGAGTCCATGTGTCAAACGGCCCGTCTCCAGTTTATCCTAATTCCTCACCACGTATTTGTAGACCTAGGACCACAGACCTTTGCTATATCATCATAATCACATCTAATGTCCATCCTAACTTATGATTCATATTCTGTGCCTGGAAACAGTCCCTGTATTTAACAGTAATACCTACAACATAAAACAATCCACCGTTACAACTTATATGGTCACAAAACATTAATGATCTTCTGTAGACCAAGCAAATGTTTTTAACCATAATTGTCCTGCATCAAATTCACAGCCAGAATCCCCAAGATCAAAAAAATTTGCACAATACAAATAATAACTTAAAATACACACACACACATATACACACACTCTCACACACACTTCTTACAGAACTGTGCTTGGGGAAACTCCATTTGTTGAGTGCCACTGAGGGCATATTTTGCTAAACTGCTGCTCCAGGTACTTTTGTTTGGAAAATCTATCACAGTAGGGCACAGCTGTTTATTGGATGAGCAGAAAAGAAAGATATGCTTGTGGCAACCAGAAAGTTTTAAGGTCTTTCAAGTTGTATAAAATGGACCTGCAGAAACGCTTAAGTGTTCTCAGGATGCAAAGTTGGAGCTGAAATGTGATATCAAACCAGTTGCAAAAAGTGTACAGCAGCCATCTCTTGAGGTCAAACCTGGTACCAGATATGCAAGAAAGCTTCAGGACACATCTATAAATTAGGGGGGAAAAAAAGAGTTTAAGAATACTAAAAATATTAACCAATGGGATATGTGAAAAACAACACAGAGAATGTAAGTCAACACTTAAGACGTCCTAAGTTTTCAGTTTCAGTTTAGACATACAGCTAGTTATTACTTTATGTTTTGAGTAGTAGTTCTAAGATGTCCAGAATTAAGAAATTCTGACCACACACTTGATAAGCTAGCTTAAGAAAGCAGCTTTCATAAATTAATAATTGAAACTACCTTTCTGGAGAAAAAGCCAGGTAACAAACAAATTGGTATTGCAGTCAGACTACCTAGGTTTCAGTCCTGACTGAACTCCTAGCTTTATGAGCTTGGACAAATTATATAACTTCTTTAAGTACCATCCTTACCTATAAAATAGGGCTAACAACAGTTCCTCCCTCATAGGGTTACTGTAGATTAAATAAACTTCATGAGGATTTAATGGGCTTAGCACAATGCTGGGCATGCTTTTTAAAAAAATGTTAGCTATTATTTTACTTCACAGGGGTTTTGTGCTCTCAGGAGACAGGTGTTCAGTGTCAACACCTCGCTCTTGGAAGTTGGAATATTCAAAAAAAAACTTTGCAATACTTACAGCTTGTTGGCCTTGTCCCATATCGTCGCATAATCTGATCATGTGTGAATTTCACAAAAGATTCATATTGTTCTGTAAGGGGTAAAGACAGTATATACCATCCCTAGAACTCTCCCTCAGTTTTTCAAGAATCAAGTGTCAGGATCACATCTAGCTCCCCAGTTTAAATTATCCACTCTCAGACCCTCCTTGTAACAGCTGCTCTGAGATCTGTTACTTCCTTTTAGATCCTAGAGCCAAATCCCTAGCTCCTAGATTTGGTCACTGATCATCTATGATATCACATTTTCCTAATCCTGACCCTGCTATAACTCCATCCCTTCTTGAGGATTCTCAAGAAGACAGACTTGCTCAGTACTACAAAGTCAACAAACTTTAGGAACTCTGTAAGACATGAAGCTTGAAGCTCTTTTCTGCATTCTATCCTTGCTATAAATCTCAACACGTTGAATGAAAGAAGTGGGATAGCTAGAAAGAAGAGAAAATTTCATACTACCTAATTGTAAACAGTCCCACAGAATTACCTTCCACAGGGAAACTCAGTAAAAAAGAAGGTAGTCTGACATCCATGAACAGAGACGTGACTTAGAGCTAACTGAACAATTCTGGGGATGGAGTTAGGAGAGGGGAAATGATATACTGGAGCTTCTTGTTTTAATACACATTATTAGTATATTAAAGGATCAAAGAAGTTCGACTATAAAGAAACCCATGTAACTACTGTTAAACAAAGAGTTCTCAATTTAAAGCAGACTTTCCAATATTCTGTGGAGCCATGTGGTATGGGTCACCAGATTAGGAAATAATACTGTTACAGGAAGAAGTTGTTATCTAAAACCTTTCTGATCCCAACATGGTCCTCTTTCACTAAATGGGTACTACTTTCTATTCCTGATTCAGATCTCTTCCTTTCACAAAAGGCTTTACTTGTTGACATCACTGTCAACTCCCTTTGTTCAAACCTGAACTGTGCTTTCCAAACTAATGTACCTCCAAATCACAGAATGCCAGATTTCCCGCATCTACAAAGTGACTGCCACCAGGAAGTATGATCATGTTGACTATACTCCACTTCCAACCAGGGGCTGGGAGGTTAGCCCAAATAAACTACTCACTGCCTTTATTCATATGGGAAAATGTCAAAAGAAAAGCTTGGTTTATCTTGTTTCAGAAATGTATATGAAATGTCCTTCCATATATAAATCAGAGTAACTTGACTATTCACAACTCATTAAACTTTTCCTGCATGAAGTCTTGCTCTTTTTCTAAGTTACCATCTAACTGAACCTTATTATTTACCGAACCTTATGAACAAACAATGGTACAACCACTGCACCTCAGCCTACCTGCTAGTTTGGTATTGAGGATTTGCTCATACTCCTCCCGAATTTTATCTTCATAGTCTTTTAAGAGACGCTCACATATTATTCCAACTTGTCGGAGGGTAAAGGTGGGCTGGTCCTTCTTCATCCAGGAGGAACCTAGCCAAAAGACAAATCTAGTGTTGTTTTTGTTAAAAGATTTTAAGTTATCTCTACATCCAAGGTGAGGCTCAAACTCATAGCCCCAAGATTAAAAGTCACATGTTTCTACCTAATGAGCCAGCCAGGAACCCCAAAACAAACTCAGTTTAAATAATACATTATAGTTCTAAGGTTCAGAATTAATAACTTTATGTTAACAGTCCTAGGATACAAAAACTGTTCAAAAAATAGTATTCTTCACAACTCTACATGGAGTATTTCACAAAATTCCTGAGCTTCTGCCACTAGTTTTACAAAGTCAGGCCAAAGGTAAATTGAGAAGTAGGAAGAACAATGTGTATCCAGGTGTGCTAGCTGATCTGCATACAGAAAAACAGTTCTGATACCATAACAATGTGAGCCCATACTCAATGCTCATTTGGTAAAGAACAAGAACAAAAAGTAAGTTGATATAAAGCCTCTAGTCTGGATTAGAGAAAGTAATTCAGAGATACCCAAATCCTTGGTGATTATCTAGACCTATGTTTAACTGAGGCGCATCATAATTATCTGTAGAAGTCACAAAACATGACACACATTCTGATTTAATTCTAGGTTAGGGCCTGGCCATCTTTTAACTTCCACAGGTGATTCTGATAAGAAATGGTTAGAAGTCTGATGCTTAGGAGACCAAGTAACTCGCCCTATATAACAAACTATTAGCAATATCACTGAAATATGAATGAAGGAGACAATTAGGCCCTACATATCTCACCCTCTTTTTTTTTATTTTTTAAGATTTTGTTTATTTATTTATTTGACATAGGGTGAGGAGATATAAACAGGGGGAGTGGGAGAGAGAGAAGCAGGCCTCCCGCAGAGCAGGGAGCCCAATGTTGGGCTTGATCCCAGGACCCCGGGACCATGACCTGAGCCGAAGGCAGATGCTTAATGACTAAGCCACCCAGGTGCCCCTACATATCTCATCCTTGATTCCTTTCAAATCTAGGAAGAGAAGAGTAAAATGTTTGTAAGATAATAGTTAGAAACCAAAATATTCACTGGAATGCCAGAAAACATGGATATCTGCTTCCTGATCATGAAAAAAACAGCAGTAGCTCCTTTGGTAGCCCATTCGTTCCTCAAAGCTGAGCCTGTTCCTCAAAGCTCAGCCTAGACTCCGTTTCTTCAGCCCGATTAATCTGTAAATCATTCAACAAGTCATTCTTAACTTAAACCTAGATTTCTTCTTTACAATGAAACCTAACCAAAAGTTCTATCCAGTAATCACTGTATTGTTTCTCTGCATCCATAACATATTCTTCAAAATTCTAATACTAAAATCTCAAAAGAATATTAAGGAAAGACCAGCTTATGCTCTTTCTCACTCACTTTCTCAAGTAAATAAATAAAATCTTAAAAAAAAAATCATTTGGGGGCGCCTGCGTGGCTCAGTGGGTTAAAGCCTCTGCCTTTGGCTCAGGTCATGATCTCAGGGTCCTGGGATCTAGTCCCGCATCAGGCTCTCTGCTCATCGGGGAGCCTGCTTCCCCCTCTCTCTCTGCCTGTCTCTCTGCCTACTTGTGATCTCTGTCTGTCAAATAAATAAATAAAATCTTAAAAAAAAAAAAAAATCATGAGGTGAAATTCACATAAAATGCATCATTTTAAAGTGAACAACTCAGTGTCATTTAGTATATCCACAATGTTGTACAACCACATTTATCTAATTTCAAAATATTTCCACCACTTCAAATTAACACCCTTACTATTAAGCATTTTTCCCCATTCCCTTCCCCTTAGCTCCTTGCCGACACAATCTGTGTTCTGTAAGGAGACAATTTTTAATCAAGGTAATTTTTAACTCTCAGAACTATTAAAAAGTAGAATAGTTTGTAAGGAAATAAACTACTTTACTGTTAAAGGACAGAGTTCACCACCAATGGAGATGTTTGCACACTGGCCTCTTGACTATTTGCAGGGATATTGCAAGCAAGACTGGTGGCTAAACTATGTGACCATGAAGATTCTCTCCAACCCTGAGATTCTATTTTTGAGCACATCCTCTCTGACCACCTGTCAATGTTATAGAGCTGCTGTCACACAAATGTGTGCAATGATGGAAATGTCCTATAGTTATGCTAATACAAGAACTACATGTGACTACTAAGCACTTGAAATGTGGCTACTACATCCAAGAAACAAAATGTTAAAATTTCATTAAATTTTAATTAACTTTAATAGCCACATGTAGCTAATCTAATGGCTAAGATATTAGACACTGCAGTTACAGAGGATACTTCTGCACTGAGTGGATGGAAGCCAAATCAAATCAACCTAAGGTTTTTTTTCTGAGGTGCCTAGGTGGCTCAGTGGGTTAAGCCTCTGCCTTCCACTCAGGTCATGATCCCAGGGTCCTGGGATCAAGCCCTGCATCGGGTTCTCTGCTCAACAGGGAGCCTGCTTCCCCAACTTTCTCCCCCTACTTGTGCTCTTTGTGTCAAACAAATAAAATCTTAAAAAAAAGAAAAAAAACAACTTTTTTTTTTTTTTCTTCTCCAATTTCATGACTCTGGTTTCAAAAGTATTTATAAGGGGCATCTGGGTGGCTCAGTGGGTTAGGCCTCTGCCTTTGGCTCAGGTCATGGTCTCAGGGTCCTGGGATCAAGCCCTGCATTGGGAATCTCTGCTCAGCAGGGAGCCTGCTTCCCCCCACTCTCTCTGCCTGCCTCTCTGGCTACTTGTGATCTCTCTGTCAGACAAACAAAAAATCTTAAAAAAAAAAAGTATAAGTAGTAATACAATGCACACATTTTACCAATTTTATCATTTTAGATGAAATCAATTCTGGATTAGGAAACTATCATTTTAAGAACCATTTACAAACTTTTCTCTTTTTTCAATTTTTTATCTAAATTCCAGTTAACATACACTTTAATATTAGTTTCAGGTGTAGAATTCAGTGATTAATCACTTACATATAACAGCCAAGGTTCATCACAACAAGTGTACCATTTACAAACTTTAAATGGGCAGTCTGTCCACACTAATGTTTGTTTACCTGGAGAACTAGGTGCCGTGAGTGCTGAGGAATGAGGCTGACTTTCCGAAGTACAAGCTTCACTCTGGTTAAGAACTACTTCCAAATGTCTCCACCTCTGATAACGACTATATTCTTGTTTTATGTTCTGAAAAATTTGTTCTAATAAAAAAAGAAACACATTTGAGCATTCATTTTATTATGCCATTTCTTCAAATTTCCTGTCCCTTCCCCCATATTATTAGTATTAGCAAGAAAAATGTTTATACTGAATAAAGCACTCCTCCTATAACTCCAAAGTGTTCTCTCTTATTGCTATTTCAACAATACATGGAAGAACAGCTGTTCTAGCATAAGCCCTCAGACAGTTCCCTTTGCTTGTTTTCCTGTGACAATGAAGACCAGATCTGCAGTCTGTTTTAGGATTAATGAGTACAATTTACAGCAAAACAAAAAAACCCATCCTTCACCTAATCACGAGCTATTTTTGATTTGTGTTAAGCTGCACAATTTTGCACACTAGTGTAGTGGGGTGATTCTCTTACCACCCAAGGCCTTCTAAAAATGAAGCTCGTGTCCCATCTGGGACTCAAGATCTTTGGGGGAGAGTACAGTAGAAAACCACAATATGGTCGTCTCCTAGACATGGACCATGGGAAAACCTGAGATTTATTGCTTGGACCTGATGATCAGGGCTTAGAAAAGAACTTTCTGATCCTACCGAGAGGCAATACTTGATAGGACTCAGATTACTATTCTGAGTCAAAGTAATCATAAACCAAATTTGCTAACGCTATTGAAGGGAGTCCAGGACACACAAATTCACTTTGAAGTACATTCCTAGAGCCAACACTGTCTGAAAGGATGTGGTTTTCAAGTTTTTCATTTTTGTGGGAGAATATGCATCCACTTTCCAGATGATAAAGCCTCCTTATCAAAAATAAAACCCAGAAAACCATATCACCACCCCACTCACATTATTCTAATGTATACTGTGCTATAATTGTAATTTTTTATGGGGTTGAGTGTTAATGCCATTCTGCTTCTTCCTAGCTGTGTGACTATGACCTTGAAAAGTCATTCAGGATCTTCAGCCTACTTTGTCAATATAAATGTTAACTGCCTACCCAATGAAGCTTTGAAAACAAGTGACAGGAGAGCCTGGGAAATGACAAACTCACAGTATCTCCACACATAACTAAATTTTCTAACACTCAGCCCAAATACACAAACAATGTAGGATTAGCAAAGCTTTCCCTGAAAAATGCTATGAAGTTCATATTTTAAGATCCCTGAACTTATGAAGTCTTCACTTCATCTTTAAAATGTATTATTCTCCAAGCACATACTTGCCAGATTCAATACAAGGATGTACGGAACTGCAAAGATTTTAAACAAGAAAGGACAAGTATGAGGACAACGCTCATGAGAACAGAAGGTCTTTGATAAACCTCTGCCTCCTGTATGGCGAAGTGAACAAATGGAAAGATACAACTTTTAGGCTGGTTAAAGGACAAGCAAGTCCAAGAATCTAAATATGGCATGCACAGTAGAAAAATAAAGAAGTAGATGTGATTTTCTCTCCAAGAAGGCCACTTAAAAAAACAAAAAACAACCCAAAAAACCAAAAATGTACATTTCTTTTTAACAGTGGATAATAACTTTAGTCTTTGCATCTTATTATTATTTGACATTGTGCTTCTGGGTTATATTAGACTAAGCCTGTCCTCAAAATTCTACGTTGGTTCCTAGCTGTTACAGACCAAAATTCACACTTTTTCTTTTCTTCCAAAATTCAAACTCTTTGGGGGCATGGGTGCCTCAGTGGCTCAGTCAGTTAAGCATCTGCCTTCTGCTCAGGTCATGATTCCAGGGTCCTGGGACTGAGCCCCCGCATTGGGCTGCATGCTCAGCAGGGAGTCTGCTTCTCCCTCTCCTCTCTCCTGGGCTTGTGCTCTCTCAAATAAATAAATAAAATCTTAAAAAAATTTAAACTCTACAACATGGCATCCCATGCCTTCCAAGGCTTGGTCCAAATTGTTTCCAGTTCCATCTCCCATTATAGCCCAGTTACATTACATTATCCTTTCCTTAATTTGTGCATTTTCAGGGCTTTGCTCAAACAGTTTTCCTTTGCTTGAAATGTGGTTATCTTTATTCCTTCACCATCATTCAAGACCTAGCTAAAATGCTACCGCAATATGGATGTTAATCCTCAAGCCTCAAGTCATGATCAATTAATTGCTTTGCACCTGGACTCACACATGTTTACAAACATCTCCCTCAGTCAGCAACACCCTCCTATGTCTGGTATCAACTTAGCTCATTTAAGCAATAAAAGGCTTAATTTTAGGGCACCTGGGTGGCTTGGTGGGTTAAGCCTCTGCCTTCAGCTCAGGTCATGATCTCAGGGTCCTGGGATTGAGCCCCACGTCTGGCTCTCTGCTCAGTGGGTAGCCTGCTCCCTCCCCGCACCCCCCCCCCCCGCCCACCTCTGCATACTTGTGATCTGTGTCAATTATATTAAAAAAATTTTTTTTAAATAAATAAAAGGCTTAATTTTATATACCTTTCCCCAAAAAAGTGCTATGACACATATCTTTTTTTTTAAAGTAAAGTAAAAACATAGCTTCTTGACCATTTCTGAGAAACTTTTATAACCTTTGAGATAGCAATTGTTATAAAATGAAGTCACCGATTTTTAAATTCACTTTTCTATTAGTTAGCTTTATTCTTTCTATTTGTAAAGCAACTAACATTTCCTCTCCCATTCTTCCTTTTTAATCCAGAAGACATCTTTCACTTAAGCCAAAGCATCTTATAATCAATCATTCATACTTTATGTTTCTTTCTTGACAGAACCATATTCCAACAAGCATTAAGGAGGTTAACTGATCAGTCTTTACAAATGAGTATTTTAAATAAAATATTTTAATATAAATGACCAAGAAGGTAGTTTGCATGATCTATGTGAAAATTAAAATTTAAAATAAAAAAATAGTGACTCCCATTATTGCACTCCACAATACTGAGGCTTCCAAATACATTCAACACTCATTTATTAAACATGTGCTGTAATGTGAACTACAACAGAATTAGTCTACAGGGTATACTGGAAGAAATAAAACGTGCATAAAATCCATCAAGATGGATAAGTCAAGTATTAATTCTATTTTCCATAACAGAGATCCATAAAGATTATCTCTGTTATCTGTAGGAACAGCAAAAGAAAAAAATATCACTTTAAGTGGGCATTTTGTCCCCTGCTTTTCTTTTCTAAGTAGGCTCCATGCCCAGTATGGAGCTCAACATGCAACTTGAACTCAGGACCCTGGGATCAAGACCCTGACACTTAACTGACTGGGCCATCCAGGCGCTGTCCCCTGCTTTTGAAGGGCTCTTTACAAAAAATTTTTGCAAACATTATCTCATTCAGTACCTAAGGCTTTGCAACATTAAGTGGTCAGGGAATTTAAAGTACAACAGAGTTCCTTATGGGGTAGGGTTAGTCACGTAATGGATGGGAGATTTGCAAAAATGATTGTTTTTGCATTAGCAAATACAAGGGGAAAACATCATGATGGAAAGCAAGGATAACAGGCACACCCCGGTGGGCCTGGAGAAAGAGCAGCAAAAGCATTGTTTGGGGGAAAAAATGTGTAAAAGGCTAAGTAAGACATATGGTTACAGCTGATACATCCTTTTAATAAAAGAATGAAGAGAGGTGAACACGAGAAAGACTGTGAGGGCTTGGCCGGCAACTGCAGGAATTTCGGTGTGAGAGTGAGGGCCTGAAATCTGCATTATGGATATGCAGAGGAAAGAGGAAATAAAGCACAAAGACACTGGTAACTGAAAATGGATGAGGAAAAGAATCGTTTTAAGGCAGTCCTAAGGTTTCACTTACACTTGAGGAAGAGGAAAACGCACACAAAGAAATAACTCGACGAAGTCCAGTTTTGAGGACCCTCCCCCATCTCCAGGAGCCCTTTAAAACTGCTACATACTAATTCTGATGCACTTTCCCCTCAATTCCCGCACAGTGGTTGGGGGGGGGGCTGTCCTAACTTTACAGTCACACTAGCTCTCCCCTTTCCTTGACCAACACGTAATCCTTACTGAAAGTGTGTTACGGATAGTTGAAGTCCTGCTTCCGGAACCTCTGTATGTTTAAGGATTCTCAAATAAATTCTAGCTAACGAGCTACCGATATCGAGCCATATATGGCACAAGACAATAGCCATATTAAGATTCAGTATCAATAAAAGAACATGGCCAGTCCCTTAGAAATAGGTTGAAATCGGATTCTGTGACTTCTGCGACGGCCTCTGGTCCCTAAAGACTTCTGAAAAGCACGTCCCCCTCCAAGCTACAGTACAGTGAACAGCACGCACTCAGGTCCCTTCCCAAGAACCCGCCCCCAACCCCCACCCTCAAGGCCGGGTTCGTGAGTAGAATCCCATTTTCCATGGCCCACTGGATCTGCTGAGCGGCTCTGTGCAGGCCCGGACAGCGGAGGCAGGAGGGGCTTCACGCACGGGAAGGGCCCCGAGCGGCCAGGGATATTCCCATCTTCCTCTTGCTGCCCACCCCTCCGGTCTCTCCAGCTCCAGGAAAATCGAAAACGGACACTGGAACCTCACCATCCCTCCCGGATGTCTCCCATCCCCGGAAGCGACACAGCCCAGCGGCACCCCAGTTCCCGTTTCTCAGGGCAAAGAAGGGGTCTGTGGGTGAATCAGCCTAGCGCCCATAGCCGCCCCACCCCCACCCCCCAAAATGCCTGGGCCTGGCTTCCTGCCAAGCCCGCAGCATAGGTTACCCGGTGTTGGAAGGCGCCGCTCGCTGCCGGGCGGGGCGGGCTGCTGCAGAGTCGGCGGTGGGGTCTGCGTCTGGAGAAGCGGCGGCGGCTCAGCGTCCGGGGGCCTGAGGCCCGGAGTGGGGCCAGGCAGAGGGGCGCAGCGCCGCCGCTTCGGGGAACCAGGGCTCAGCAGCGCCGCCTCGAACTCCATGGGCCTCTTCAACGTCGCCCCGCACGCCATGCCGCTGACGGGCCAGGAACCAGGAGCGGACGCTGAGGTAACTGCGGCCCAACCTCCGGCTCCTCAGCGGAGCTCGCAAGCCAAGCCGGCTCCAATGGCGCCTCCAGCACCCGGCAGCGGAGCTGGCCCCGCCTCCTGTGACGTCACGGGCCCTGGCCACCGCCCGGCAGAGGGGGAGAAGCCGGAAGAAGGCCGCTCTGGGAGGCCCGTCAGCTACGCTCTGGCCCGCCGCGCCCCCCGCTGAGGAAATGGCACGGTCTGGGCGGAGAGCTCGGTCGCCAGGCAACCTCGGGAAGGCCCCCACCCCCGCTCCTCCCCTCCCGGGGTCCCATTATCCCCCTCCCCCCACCGTACCCCTGTCCCCCAGTTTCTCGAGCCGTCGCGCCGGGCTGGCCCCTTAGGTTTTAGCACCTGCGCGGCAGGGGCGTGGGGGAGGGGTGAGCTCAGAGAGGCCGGTCGAGAGGGCGCGGGGGTCGGGTGTCTCCGGTCCGGTAAACCTCCTTCCATCTAGGCCGCTGTAGTTCCCTGGATGGAAGTGAGGGGCATTCTAAAAGGTCTTCAAGGGCACTCCCGAGTCCAGGGAAGTCTTCACTTGAGCATAACCTTAGATCTGAGTATGGGCTTTAGGAAGTTCACCAACCCCATGAAATTGTGTGTATGTATCTTAGGATAGATGACCCATATCTTCAGAAGCTCATCAAAGGGGTCTGCTACTCACGGTAGTTAGAAATAAAACCCACTGGCTTAAATCATCCTGGAATGGTGTCAGAGTGTTAAGAACTTAAGCTGGTTTGCCAGTCTCCACATCTGACTAGCAGCTCAGTGCTTCCTTGGGTCTGTGAGAATTCTTTACAGCAGTGACAGCGGTAGAATACTTTTGATAAATTCTGGAAAGATACATAGATTACAGGAGGGTTCCACTTTCAGAAATTGTATGTGCTTACGAATTACTGGGAAGCAGGTCAAATGCTTTCAACTGATCACCCAAGCATCTGTGATCCAAAAAAGTTAAAACCTTTCTATAACTATGCATATATGTTGAATAATGGCCATTCCTCCTGGGATCTGACTGCTTCTGCAAAGCTCTGGAGGTTTCCAGTACAGTGCAAGTTTCAGATACTCTTTTCTAATAGGCCATTTGCCAGATCAATGTGCCCCAACAGTTGAGTTGGAAAATATGGTCATACTACCTTAATCCTATTCTTTTCGTCCATTTTCTATTGCTTTTTTCTGTATCTTCCCCAGTTTCTCCAGATTTTACAATGATCCAAGCACAAGTCTTTTTTTTTTAAGTTTATTTTATTTTATTTTATTTCTTTATTGGAGAGAGAGAGAATGCAGGAAAGCTAGAGGCAGAGAGACAAGCAGTCTCCACATCGAGCAGGGAGCCTAACATGGGCTGGATCCCAGGACTCCCAGGACCACGAGCCCAGCTGAAGGCAGCTGCTTAACTGACTGCGCCCCCCAGGCAGGCACCCCTGTATTTATCTTTGACAATTAGCAGAAATAATTCTAAAGTAACTGAATATACCAGATATCAAATTTATTTTATCCCATCTCTTTTTCATAAGGACCTAGGGAAGGTTTACAATAGACTAGAAAGCTAGAAACAGAATATTAGGGCCAAACTAAAAAGAGATCACAATTATCCTAAAGTTAAATATACCTGTGACTGAATTTGAGACAGTTCTGAGCTTCCTGGCTGCCAGGGTAAAAATGAAAACATAGTATATGGAATCTTTTTTTTTTTTTTTAATAGCAGATGGTATCTAAAAGGAATTAGTGCCTCAGAGGAGTCAGACCTTACATTTCTTCAATAGCTAAAAATGCGAATTCTAAAGGTAGTTGCTCATGTGACTTTATTAGGAAGCAGTGAATGATATAACAAAGCAATCAAGAAGATTTGAATAACAAATGCAAAAGCAAAATTCATATAGATATTTCTTGTTATGCTCAATAAAAGCCAAGGACATAAAAGCAACCTAGTGATGACTATTTTTTAAGGGGCTTGTCTAATGTGTAAATTGTTTTCCGTGGTCTAAAGTGGTCCAAAGTTAGAGCTTAGAATGTTTGAAAAGTGTGTCCCCTGGGTCATCATTATCAGCACTTTTTCCAGCTAAGGTTTTGCTAAGTACTTTGATAATCAGTCTCTTCCCTATGATCCTTTAAAACTTTGAGTGTGCCTTGTAATATTAGTGTTTTAAAACAGGAAATTATAATTTGTTTACATATTTGTACATCAGAACTATAAATTCCTTGAGAACAATAGCGAAGCCTCATTCATCTGTGTTTCCCCATCCCAGCACAGTGCTTGAATACAGTGGGGGTTGGCATAGAATAAATATTGGTCCAATGCATAAATGGTAATTATTTTGAGGTTGTTCTCTCTGTCCCTGAAAGTTGATAGTCCACATTGCTGAATAAGGGTGGATTCAGATGATTCAGAAACCAAACAAGTAGGTGGTATAGCCTATTAAAAGTTGCAGTTGACAGTGGCCCAACCAGAGAGATATCCTTGAGGGAAGCAGATGGGCTGCTCTGACGGCCACTCAATGTGGGGTCTCCTTCTGGGGTCACTGCAGTACAGGTCTGCATTGCTCTGCATATCCAGACACTTGACCAGTCATTCACATGCACACACATACACACACATTACTAATTACCAGGCACCATGCGATTATGCTTGAGACTACTGTGGCATGAAAAGAGACATGGTTCCTGTCCTTCTAGAGCTTCCAGCCTGTTGGAGATGGCAGACAATCAAAACATCACAACGACAAATATATAATAACAAACTGTGACAGGGACTATGAAGGAAAAGGACAGAATATTATGAGACAATACAACAGACATCTTAACCAGTCTTGGAGAGTAATGGAGACTTCCCTGAAATAGTGACATTTGAGCTAGGAATTAACGAAGCAAAGACAGGTTGGGAACATCTCAGTCACAGGGGACAGCATATCCAGTATCTTGTTATAAAGAAGACCATAACGTGTTTGAAGAATCAAAGGAAGTCTCAAGTGGCTGTGGTACAAAGCAGGAATGCAGAGAGTCGGGGAGAAAAAACTGATGAGGAAGGCAGGAGCCTGATCATGTAATGCCTCATTGGCAGCCGAGATTTTTTACCTTTATTTTCTTCTTCTTCCTCCCCTCCCCGCCCCTCCCCGCTGCTTCTTCTTCTTCTTCCTCTTCTTCTTCTTCAAGAGAATGTTTGTTTTTTAATTTTAATTTTTTTAGAGAGAGAGAAGGTGCAGAAGCAGGGCAGTGGGAGAATCCTAAGCAGGCTCCACCCCCAGTACAGAGCCCGACCCAGGGCTTGATGTCAAGACCCCAAGACCATGACCTGAGCTGAAATCAATAGTCTGATGCTGGGGCACCTGGGTGGCTCAGTGGTTAAGCACCTGCCTTTGGCTCAGGTCATGATCCCAGGGTCCTGGGATTGACCCTGCTTCTCCCTCTCCCTCTGCTGCTCCCCCTGCTTGTGCTCTCTTACTCTCTCCCTGTCAAATAAATAAATAAAATCTTAAAAAAAAAAAAAAAGTCAGATGCTCAACCAACTGAACCACCCAGTAACCCCTACCTTTATCTTCGGAGCAGTGGGAAGCCACTTGGGGTTGGGGGGGGTAAGGTGGGAACAAAAGAGCTTAAGTATGATCAGATTTACGTTTGAAAAGATTCCTATCTGCTGTATTGAGAACTGGTTGGAGGAGAGCAGGGGTGGATGGAAATCAGTAGAGGTTATTATATGTGTTCAGATTCATGCCTTGTAGTATTTTATATTATTACAAGGAAACTCCCACCTCCCCCGCACACACGAATTCTTTCATATCCCCACTTGAGGATGTTCCTATGCCAGTTGTTCCTGGGAAAGCTCTATAGTAGGTCTCTCGGGCTCTGTTTACTGGTGCTAGTGGTTCTCTGACCCAGGGGCATAGTTGGGTTAAAGCAAGGGATGGGAGCATAAGGAAAGGATACCATCTTCCAAAATTTTCCAGGATTCTTTGCCTAAAGTTTTCAAAGAAATTGTCTGTATTTGCTGTCTCCTTTAAATGCTTCCTATCCACCAAGCGTCAACTCACATCAGTCTAATTTCTGCCCCTCCATTCCACTAAAACAGGTAAAGTCACCAATGATCTCCAAGCTATGGAGAGAAGTAGACTGACACAAGCAAAGTTTAGAGGATAAAGTGAACACTGCTGCCTAGCTGGATCATTTGGAAGAGCATGTGACTCTTAATCCTAGGGATGTGAGTTCAAGTCCCATCCTGGGTGTAGAGGTTACCAAGAAAGATACTAACTTTAGAAAATAACAGGAGCACCTGGGTAGCTCAGTGGGTTAAAGTCTCTGCCTTCTGCTTGGGTCATGATTCCAGGGTCCTGGGATGGAGCTCCGCATCAGGCTCTCTGCTCAGCAGGGAGCCTGCTTCCCCCCTCCCCCTTTCTGCCTGCCTCTCTGCCTGCTTGTGATCTCTGTCTGTCAAATAAATAAATTTTTAAAAAAAGAAAATAACAAAATTTGGGTGCCTGGGTGGCTCAGTTGTTAAGCATCTGCCCTGCTCAGGTCATGATCCCAGGGTCCTGGGAGTGAGCCCCACATAGGGCTACCTGCTCTGTGGGAAGCCTGCTTCTCCCTCTCCCACTCCCCCTGCTTGTGTTCCATCTCTCTGTCAAATAAATAAAATCTTTAAAAAAAAAAACCCAAAATTTAAAAAAAACAAAGAAGATAAAATGAACAGAACTTGGTAAGGATTAGGTATGGAGGGTAAGAGAGATGAAGGATGCAGATACGACTCTTTCTCTGTGCCATTTTCCAAGAAAGTTTTTATCAGGTAAGGACCAGACTCGGGAGGATGATATACATAGTTTTGTACGTGTTGCATTAGAGGTCCCTTTAAAGCATCATGCGGGATTCTCAAGTGGGGATCGTGTGTGTAAATCTATGGGCCTGGAATTCAGAAGTCTGGGTTGGAGAAAAAACAAGAGTTAATAGTGTAGAAATGGTAATTGAAGTTATGGGGGAGCTGGGATTGTCTAGGGTAGAATTCTTAGCCATTTTTTAAAATGTTTTAATTTTCAGATAGTCTATCAATATCTGATATATATACATATATATAAATATGTAATATCTATCCATTGGATATTAATTAACTATAAGAAACTATGTAATATAAAGACTCAAAAAATTCTTGAGATTAAAGAAACATACTGTAAAGGGAATTCTCTTTTTTAAAATTTTGCTTATTTATTTTTATTTATTTATTTATTTATTTATTTATTTGAGAGAGAGGGGAGGCTCAGAGGGAGAAGCAGACTTCCTGCTGAGCAAGGAGCCCAATGGCAGATTTGATCCTGGACTCCAGGATTATGACCTGAGCCTAAGGTAATTGCTTAACCTACTGAGCCGCCCAGGTGCCTATAATTTTCTTTTTTTAAGTAATCTGTACACCCAACATGGGGCTCAAACTCACAACCCCAAGATCAAGAGTCACTTGCTATACCAACTGAGCCAGCCTGGTGCCCCAGGAAATTATAATAGTAGCCTGAAACAAAGGGTACGAAATTACCTGAACAAGACCTAGGAACTTGGGATGGGAGTCAGGAGAGAATGGTAAAATCCATCCAAAAGTTTCATGTGAGTGGAGAATGGAGAAATAAAAGCATTCTAAAAGATCATATCTTGGGACACGTGGGTGGCTCAGTCAGTTAAGCATCTGCCTTTTGCTCAGGTCATGATCCCGGGGTGCTGGGATCAAGTCCTGTATTGGGCTCCCTGCTCAGCGGGGAGCTTGCTTCTCCCTCTGCCTGCTCTGCCTCCTGTTCTCCCTGCTTGTGCTCTCTCTTTGACAAATAAATAAATAAATAAATAAAATCTTTTTAAAAAGTAAATAAGTAAAAATAAAAATAAATTAAAATAAATAAAAAATAAACAAACAAATAAGTAATACATTAAAAAGTAAATAAACAAGAAGACCATACCTTCTTGGGGGAAGGGAAGGAAGAAGTGGGGGAAGAAAGCATGTCTATAAGGCAAATAGTTGGCATTTTTTAATATGACAGTAGAAAAATATGTGTGTAATAATAAGCATAGGGGAAGGAGAAGAACTCAAATAATATGGAAAAGTATGGTAGAACTCAAAAATTAAAATCAACAAGAAGAAGAAAAAGGGGGAACAAATGGTAATTTGATAAAATCAGAGGAATCAGCAAAGTAAAATAAATAATAAACATAGTATCAATTGACAGAACTGAGTGCTATCAATTGCCATTAAATGTAAATAAACAGAATTATCCCATTGAAAGACAGATTGTCAGATTGAGTTAAAAATGAACCTAATTAGGGGTGCCTGGGTAGCTTAGTCAGTTAAGCGTCTGCCTTCAGCTCAGGTCTTGATCCCAGGGTCCTGGGACCAAGCTCTGAGTGGGATGCCCTAGTTAGTGGGGAGTCTGCTTCTCCCTCTCCCTCTGCCTCCCCTCCTGCTTGTGCTCTCTCTCTCTCAGATGGATGAATAAAATCTTTAAAAAAAAAAATGAACCCAACTATGTATTATATAAAAGAAACAGATTTAAAATGCAGTGATAAAGGGGTACCTAGTTGGCCTAGTTGGTTAAGCAACTGACTCTTGGTTTCAGTTCAGGTCGTGATCTCAGGGTTCTGAGATCGAGCCCCACATAGGGCTTGGTGGTCGGTGGGGAGTCTGCTTGAGATTCTTTCTCCCTCTTCCTCTGCTCCTTGATTCCCCCATCCCCCTACTTCCCCCACAGTCTCTCTCTTTCTTTCTTTCTCAAATAAATCTTATATTCTATTTATTTATTTGAGATACTGTGAGAGTGAGAGAGATCACAGAGGCAGAGGGAGAGGGAGAAGCAGACTTGCTGCTGAGCAGAGAGCCCGACGTGGGGCTTGATTCCATGACCCTGAGATCATGACCTGAGATGAAGACAGATGTTTAACAAATTGAGCCACCCACGCACCCCCCTCTTTTAAAAAAGATTTTATTCATCCATTAGAGAGAGAATGAGAGCAAGAGAGATAAAATAAATAAATAAATCTTAAAAGATAAATGCAGTGACAAAGAAAAGTTGAAAATAAGGAGTGGGCAAGGCAAATCCAGCTAATACTAAGTAAAAGGAAGGTGGAAGTGGCAATGTTAACACCAGGAGGAATCTAAAGAAAAAGAACTCAGTGGGATAATATGATACAATAATAGCATAATCTGAGAGCTAATAATTATAAACTAAACAACATGACAGCTAAGTATACAAAGCAAAAACTACTAACAGGCTCCTGGCTGGCTCAGTTTTGATCTCTGAGTCATGAGTTCAAAGCCCACACTGGGTGTAGAGCCAACTTAAAAAACAAATAATAAAAATTTTTTAAAAATTAGGAAGACAAAGAGAATTTTGATAGAAATACTATCATATGGTCACCTGGGTAGCTCAGTGGGTTAAGCCTCTGCCTTCAGCTCAGGTCATGATCTCAGGGTTCTAGGATCCTGATAAATAAATAAACAAAATCTTCTAAAAAAACTAAAGAGATTTTATTTATTTATTTGTCAGAGAGAGAGAGAGAGCACAAGCAGGGGAAGCAGCAGGCAGAGGGAGAACCTGCCGAGCAAGGAGCCAGACTGTGGACTGAATCCCAGGAGGGTGGGATCATGACCCTAACCAAAGGCAGATGCTTAACCAACTGAGCCATCCAGGCGTCCCTTGATTTATTTTTTTTTAAAAGACTATTTATTTGAGAGAATGAGAGTGAGAACACGAACCAGGGGAGGGTCAGAGGGACAGGCAGACTCCCCACTGAGCAGGGAGCCCAACATGGAACTTGATCCCAGGAACCTGAGATAAAGACCTGAGCTGAAGTCTCATGCTTACCTGACTGAGCCACCCAGGCGCCCCTAAACAAATTTGGTTTAATAGTCATTTATGGATCCTAACATCCATTGAATGGAAAATATCCTTTTTTTATTTTTTTATTTTTTATTTTTATTTTTATTTTTTTGTTTATTTATTTGACAGACAGAGATCGCAAGTAGGCAGAGAAGCAGGCAGAGAAAGAGGAGAAGCTGGCTCCCCGCTGAGCAGAGAGCCCGATGCGGAACTCCATCCCAGGACCCGGGGATCATGACCTGAGCCGAAGGCAGAGGTTTTAACCCACTGAGCCACCCAGACGCCCGAATATCCTTTTATTTTAAAAAAATTATTTATTTATTTATTTATTTATTTGACAGAGAGAGGCACAGCGAGAGAGGGAACAGAAGCAGAGGGAGAGGGAGAAGCAGACTTCCCACTGAGCAGAGAGCCTGATGCAGGGCTCAATTCAGCCTGAGCTGAAGGCAGAGGCTTAACGACTGAGCCTCCCAGGTACCCCTCCTTTTTTTTTTTATATGTATATGAATCATGTATGAAATTAGACCATATACTTGTGTCACAAAGAAAACATAAATGTATTTTTTTCAAAAGCAAGTTTATAGAGTATACTTTAATATAATCCAATAAAATTAGAAATACATGATAAAAAGGTAAAGGGGCACCTGTCTAGCTCAGTCAATAGAACATGCAACTCTCAATCTTGGAGTCATGAATTCGAGCCCTACACTGGGTGTAGAGATTACTAAAAAAAAATCAACTAATTTTTTAAAAAGGTGATAGGAAAATCTTTAAATGCCTGGAAATTAATAAGCATATTCCTAGATACCATTGAAATCAAAGAGGAAATAAAAATTGAAATTGTAAACTAGAAAGCAATAAAAAAAAGAGGACATTTCAGACTAAAACCTATACACAGCAAACAGCTCCTTCTGTAGTCAGGAAATACTAAAAAATACATGAACTTACAATTCATCTTAAAAAATTAGAAAAACATGGGGCCTGGGTAGTTCAGAGGGTTGAACATGTGCCTTCTGCTTGGGTCATGACCTCCAGGTTCTGGGATAGAGCCCCATGTCGGACTCCTTGCTTAGCGGGAGTCTGCTTCTCCCTCTTCCTGCTTATACTCTCTCTCTCAAATGAATAAATAAAATCTTAAAAAAAATAAATTAGAAAAACAAATAAATTAAAAGAAAGTAGGGAGAAATCATGAATAAGAAAGCTAAAGTTATAATATAAAATGAAAAGTAGTAAGAAGGATGAATATAGTGAAAGCTTTTTTGTTTAAAGGATAATAAAATTGGTAAACTTAAAAATTTTACTAAGGAAAAGAAAGACAAAATATTAGGAATGAGAAAGGGGACAATCATACAAAGAGAAGAGATGAAAAAACTAGAACATTACTTGCAACCCAATGGCAAAACATTTGAAAAGTTAACAGAGATAGTTAATTTCCAGTTAGATTATAAATTATACAAATTAACTTAAAAATAGGAAAACTATAATATAGCATTCATCACGAAAGAGATGTGAAAGGTAATTAAAGATCTACCATTTAATGAAAGGATCTGGGGGCCCCTGGCTAGCTCAGTCAGTAGAGCATGCAACTCTTGATCTCGAGGCAGTGAGTTTGAGCCCCACACTGGGTGGAAAGATTATTTAAAAAAATAAAAAATACAAAAAAATAAAAGGCTCAGAACCTCATGGTTTTCCAACTCAGTTTCATCTAACTTTTAAGTAACACATAATTCCACTGGTATTTCATCTACTAGTCCAACCAAAATTTAGGAAACTCCTCAATTCATTTTATGAAGCTGACATATATTTTAAAACCAAAGTCTGATAAAGATAATTCCAAAAGAGAACTATTACTCATCTTTATTAATGAATAGAGGCAAAAATTCCAAATAAAATATTTGCAAATGAAATTCAATACACAAAAGTAATACACTGTGACCTAACTGGGTTATTTCAAACATGTGAGGGTGATTAGACTATCAGGAAATAAAATTCATAAACTTCATGAATCAAAGAAAAGCCTTAAGATCATATCAGTAGGGGAACCTGGTTGGCTCCGTGGGTTAAGCCTCTACCTTCAGGTCAGGTCATGATCTCAGGGTCCTGGAAACAAGCCCCACATCGGGCTCTCTGCTCAGCTGGGAGCCTGCTTCCCCTTCTCTCTCTGCCTGCTTCTCTGACTACTTGTGATCTCTCTCTCTCTCTCTGTGTCAAATAAATAAACAAAATATTTTAAAAAAAGATCATATCAGTAGATGCTGAAAAGGTCTTAATAAAATTCAATAGCTATTCTTAAAAAGAATGTATAGTTTGCTCTAATCACATGCCAAAAGCAAGCTTGCCCTATCATTTAAGGGCACAGGAAAAGTCAAGTTCTCTAAAATATATGAGAACCACATTATGAGAATAAATAATGAAAAGAAAAGATGTTTAACATTAAGAAATGGGGAGAACATGTTGCTAGAACATGAAAAAGACTTCATCTCGGGATGCCTGGGTGGCTCAGTTGGTTGAACGTCTGCTTTCAGCTCCGGCCATGATCCTGGAGTCCTGGGATTGAGTCCTGCATCAGGCTTCCTGCTCAGCAGGGAGTCTGCTTCTTGCTCTGCCTGCTGCTCTTTCTCTCTCTCTCTGACAAATAAGTAAAGAAAATCTTAAAAAAAAAAAAAGAAGAAGAAGAAGAAGAAGACTTTACCTCTAACCAACGGACAGTAACATTCTAAATGGTGAAATTCTCAAACTATTTTGATTAAAACTAGACAGGGATGACCACAATCACCATTGTTATTAAGTATTGCCTTGGAGTTACTATCATAGGAATTAAAACAAGGTAAGACATTGTATAAACATTGGAAAAGAAGAGGTACTAATTGTGCTGGTATCAACAATGACCAAAAAAAAAAAAAAAAAACAAAACCTACTAGAATTAATAAGAGAATTTGATAAGGCAGGTGGCTACAAGGTAAATATATTTTTAAATTTTAATTTTTTAAAAGATTTTATTTATTTATATGACAGAGAGAGAGAAAGATCACAAGTAGGCAGAGAGAGAGGGGGAAGCAGACTCCCTGCCGAGAAGAGAGCCTGATTCGGGGCTTGATCCCAGGACCCTGGGATCATGACCTGAGCTGAAGGCAGAGGCTTAACCCATTGAGCCACCCAGGCACCCCTCAAAATTTTATTCTTTTTTTTTTTTAAGATTTTATTTATTTATTTGACAAACAGAGATCACAAGCAGGCAGAGAGGCAGGCAGAGAGAGAGAGAGGAGGAAGCAGGCTCCCCGCAGAGCAGGGAGCCGGATGCGGGGCTCGATCCCAGGACCCTGAGATCATGACCTGAGCCGAAGGCAGAGGATTTAACCCACTGAGCCACCCAGGCACCCCAAAATTTTATTCTTAACAACATTATAAAATATCTAGGAACAGACCAAATCTCTTATAAACATTGATGCAAAAATTCTGAGCCAAATACTAGCAAACAGAATTCCACAGCATATTAAAAGGACCCATGAGCAAGTAGGCTTTATTCCTGGAATGCAAGGATGGTTCAACATAAGAAAACTGATCAGTGTAATATACCACAGCAACAAAATGAAAGAAAAAACCACAAATGACCATCTCAATTGATGCAGGAAAAACATTGATGAAATTCAGCATCCTTTCCTGATAACAACTCTCAACAAAATTAGAAGGAAATTACCTCAATATAATAAAGAATACATATGACAAACCCACACCAAACATCATACCCAAGGGTGGAAGAATAAAACTTTTCCTCTAAGATCAAGCACCAGGCAAGGATGCTCACTTTTACTACTTCTGTTCAACATAGTGCTGCAAGTTCTAGCCAGCACAATTAGGTAAGAAAAATCAAAAGTATTCAAAATCAAAAGGAAGAGATAAAATTATTTCTGTTTGGTGATGATATGATCTTATATGTAGAAAACTCTAAAGATCTGACAAAAAAGCTATTAGAACTAATAAATGAATTTAGCTAAGTAGTAGGATATGAAGTCAACAACACAAAAATCATTTACTATACATGAACAGTGAGGATTCTGAAAGAGTAAATTATGAAAACAATTCCATTTACATAGCACCAAAAAGCAAAATAATTTGGGATTGGGGTGCCTGGGTGGCTGTCAGCTAAGCATTCAACTCTTGATTTTGGCTCAGGTCATGATCTCAGGGTCGTGAGATCAAGCCTCATACTGAGCTGGGCATTCAGTGTGGAGTCTGCTTGAGATTCTTTCTCTTTCTCTCCATCTTCCCCTCCCCCCATGCATGTGCGCACTCTCTCTCTCTCTCTCTCTCTCTCAAACACATAAATAAATCTCTAAAAAAAAGTCTTTAAAAAATAGGGATTAACTTATCCAAAGAGTTGAAAGACTTGTACAATGCAAATGACAAAACATTGCTGAAAGAAATTAAGGAAGACATAAATAAATGGAAACAGTCCCATGTTCATAGATAGGAAGGTTTAATATTGTTAAAGTGTCGATACTACTGAAAGCAATCTACATTTTAAATTCAATTCCATCAAAATCCCAAAGACATTTTTTTGCTGAGAATGAAAAACCCATCCTAAAATTCAGATGGAATCTAAAAGGTCCAGATTAGACAAAACAATCTTAAAAAGAAGAACAGGGGTGCTTGGGGGTGCAGTTGTTTGAACATCCAACTCTTGGTTTGGGCTTGGGTTGTGATCTTGGTGTCATGGGATTGAGCCCTTTGTTGGGTTCCATGCATGCTGCAGAGTCTGCTTGGTTTCTCTCTCTCCCGAAAATAAATAAATAAATCTTAAAAAAAAAAAAAAAAAAGAACATGGGCTCTTGGGGGCTCAGTCAGTCAAGTGTCTGCCTTTGGCTCAGGTCATGATCCCAGGGTCCTGGGATGGAGTCCTGCATCAGACTCCCTGCTCACCAAGGAGCCTGCTTCTCCCTTTCCCTCTGCCTGCCACTCCCCCACTTGGGCTCTCTCTCTCCCTCTCTCTGTCAAATAAATAAATAAATAAATCTTTTAAAAAATTAATTAAAATAAAAAATAAACTGGAAGACTAATACTTCTACTTATATTACTATATTACTTATCTTTCTACCAAGTTACAATAATCAGATAAGTATGGTATTGGCATAAAGACAGACATGTAGACCAATGGAATAGAATAGAGAGCCCAGAAATAAACCATCACATATATGGCCAAATGATTTTTTGAAAAGGGTTCCAAGGCCATCCAGCAAGGAAAGAACAATCTTTTCAACACACGATGCTGGGAAAACTGGGTATCCACATGCCAAAGAGTGGACCTTTACTGAATACCATGCATAAAAATAAACTCACCATGGATCCGTGACCTAAATGCAAGACATAAAAAAATAAAATTCTTAGAAGAAAACATAGGACAAAAACTTCACAATCTTGGATTTGGAAACGACTTGTTGAATATAACACCAAAGGCACTGATAACAAAATAAAGGAATTACATGAAAAATTTTAAAGTTTGTGCATCAAAAAACACTAACCACAGAGTAAAAAAGCAATTCACAAAACAGGAGAAAAATATTGGGAAATCCTATATCTGATAAGTGATTAATATCCAGAAAATATAGAGAATTTCTAAAACTCAATGAGAACAAAAAAAACCTGATTGAAAAATGGGCAAAGGACTAGAATAGACATTTCTCCAAAGAAGATATGCAAATGGTCAGTAATCACATGAAAAGACGCTCAACATCATTGATCATTAGGAAAATGGAAATAAAAACTAGTGATACCACCTCATACCTGGTAGGGCAGCTAATAAAAAAATAGAAAATATCAAATTTTGGCAAGGTTGTAGAGAAATTGGAACCTTGTGCACAGTTGATGGGAATGTAAAATAACAGTCACTGAAGAAAATAATATGGTGGTTGCTCATAAAGCTAAAAATGGAATTACATATGATCCAGCATTCCACTTACGGGTATATTCAAGAGTTGAAAACAGGGTCTTGGGTACCTGGGTGGCTCAGTCGGTTAAGCGTCTGCCTTCATCTCAGGTCATGACCTCAGGGTAATGTGACTGAGTCATGCATCGGGTCCCCTGCTCTGCGGGGAACCTGCTTCTCCCTCTCCCTCTGGCCCTCCCTCTTGTTCTCTCTCTCTCTCTCTCTCACAAGTAAATAAAATCTTTTTTAAAAAAAGAAAAGAAAAACAGGGTCTTTTTAAAAAATATTTTATTTATTTATTTGACAGAGAGAGAGATCACAAGTAGGCATAGAGGCAGGCAGAGAGAGAGGGGGAAGCAGGCTTCGTGCTGAGCAGAGAGCCCGATGTGAGGCTCGACCCCAGGACCCTGAGATCATAACCCCAGCCGAAGGCAGAGGCTTAACCTACTGAGCCACCCAGGTGCCGCAAAAAACAGGGTCTTCAAGAGATATTTATACACCTGTGTTTGTAGCAGCATTATTCACAATAGCCAAAACATGGAAGCAAACCAAGTATTTACTGACCAATGAATGGAAAAGCAGAATATGGTAAAAGAAAAGGATGAATTTTTTTCAGACTTAAAAAGGAAGGAAATTCTAAAAAAGTAAAAAATACAAAAAATACAAAAAATTTTTAAAAATATTTTATTTATTTATTTGACAGAGAGAGACACAGCAAGAGCGGGAACATAAGCAGGGGGAGTGGGAGAAGCAGGCTTCATGCTGAGCAAGGAGCCTAATGTGGGGCTCGATCCCAGGACCCTGGGATCAGGACCTGAGCCAAAGGCAGACACTTAACAACTGTGCCACCCAGGTGACCACCCCCCAATTTTTTTTTTAAACGAAGTAAATTCTGCAATATGCTACAACATGGATGAACTTTGATGATATTATGCTAAGTGAAATAAACCAGTCGCATAAAGACACATACTGTATGATTCCACTTTTATGAAGTACTTAGAGTAGTCAAGGTCATAAAGACAGTACGCTTAAAAGCGGTTGCCAGGAGTGGAGGGGGGAAGAGATTGGGAGTCATTGTTTAATGAGTACAGCGTTTCAGTTTTAGAAGGTTAAAATAGTTATGGAGCTGGATGGTGGTGATGGCTGCATAGCCATGTAAATTTTTGTACTTAATGACATTGAACCACGTACTGAAAAATGGTTAAGATGAGGCTGGCTCAGTCAGCAGAGGGTGTGACTCTTGACCTAGCGGTCGTGAGTTTGAGCCCTATGTGGGGTGTAGAGATTACTAAAGTAAATAAATAAACTTAAAAAATGGTTAAGATGACAATTTTTGGTTTTTAATTTTTAATTTTTTAAAGTTCCAGTATCATTAACATACGGTGTTATATTAGTTAAGACGGTACATTTTATGGTATGTGTATTCTGTCACAAAAAAGAAAAGGAAAAAATACCTAAGAATAAGTTGAACAAAGTCACAGGTCATATAGGAAGAATATGATGAAATCTTATTGAACAACATAAAATTGAAGCTATATAAAAAGAAAGTTATTTGTTCTTGGGTACCAATGTCATAAAAACACAAAAAATCTGATTATTTATATTTAATGCAATTCTAGTTAGAATTCTGACAGGCAGTTTTTTTAATATACATTGAATTGAATTGCTAAAATAATCTTAAATCCATATGGAAGAATATAAGCCCTAGAATAACCAAGGAAAACATAAAAATGAACTATAGTGAAGGGGGACTACTTGCTTAAACAGATGTCAGAATATGTATAAAACTGATGTAATCAAAGTAATATAACATTGGCATAGGATTAGTTCAGTGGAAAATAATAGAAAATCTAAAACTAGATCTTATTGTATTAGATTGTTTAACATGTAACAATGGTGTCATTTGTCATAGAGGGAAAACATGGTTCCTCTAGTAAATGTTGCTGTTGAACTGGTTGTGTATGTGGAAGAAAATAATTTTTTTTAAGAGAGAGAGAGCATGAGTGAGGGTGAGGAGTGGGGAGGGGCAAAGGGAGAGAGCCCCAAGCAGGCTCCATGTCCAGCACAGAGCCTGACTTGGGGGCTCAATCTCAGAACGCTGAGATCATGACCTGAGTTGAAATCAAGAGTTGGAGGCTTAACCAACTGAGCCACTCAGGCGTCCCTGGAAGAAAATAATTTGACCCCTATCTTATGCAATTTTAATAGATGGCTTAAATATTTACAGTTAAATGTAAATATAAAATAAAAATAAAAAACTTAGAAGAAAATGTAGGAGGGGATCTAATGTGCAACATGGTGATTATAGTTAATATACTTGAAGCTTTCTAGAAGAGTAGATTTTAAGTGTTCTCACCACACACAATGGTGACTCTGTGAGGAGATGGATGTGTTATTTACCTTGGCGGTGATCATTTCAAAATGAATACATACATTATCACGTTATACAGTTTCATTTTTTTAAAAGATTTTATTTATTTATTTTGAGAGAGAGCACAAGTGTGGGGAGGGTGAGAAGCAGAGGGAAAGACAGAATCTCAACCAGCCTCCATCCTGAGTGCAGAGCCGGATTTGGGTCTCAATCCTACGATCCTATGACCTGAGCCAAAATCAAGAGTCAGATGCTTAACCAGCTAAGCCACCAAGGCTTCCCTCACCCTATATATGTCTAAAAATTCTGTTGTGCAACCTAAGTACCTGTATAAAGTGCAGATGCTCAAAACATTTTGGTAAAATTTAGATGTTACATAATTTAAAGAGGAAAACATTTTTTAAAAAAGCAACTATTTTGAGGCACCTGGGTGGCTCAGTGGGTTAAAGCCTCTGCCTTCGGCACAGGTCATGGTCCCAGGGTCCCGGGATGGAGCCCCGCATCGGGCTCTCTGCTCAGCGGGGAGCCTGCTTCCTCCTCTCTCTGCCTGCCTCTCTGCCTACTTGTGATCTGTCTGTCAAATAAATAAATAAAATCTTTAAAAAAAAGCAACTATTTTAATTTTGCATATAATTAATTAATTTTTTTTTAAGAGAGGGAGAAAGTGAGAATCTTAAGCAGGCTCCATACACAGTGCGGAGCCAGACATAGGCTCAATCTCACAACCCTGAGATCATGACCTGAGTCCAAATCAAGAGTCAGATGCTTAACTGATTGAGCCACCCAAGAACCCCTTTTCTGCATATATTTTTATAAAAAAGAAAGAAGATGCAGGAGACTATATGTACAACCTCGGCATGAGGTAGACCAAGGCAGCAAACTCAGCTGTTAGAAAAGAAAAGTAGGAGAAGCTTGGTTGTCTCAGTCTGCAGAGCATGCAACTCTTGATCTCTGGTCAAGAGATCAAGACCCCCTGTTGGGTGTAGGGACTACTTAAAAAACAAACAAACAAACAAAAAGGAACTACTTGACTAAATGAAGCCTCTTTTTTTTTTTTTTTAAGGATTTTATTTATTTATTCATGAGAAACAGAGAAAGAGAGAAAGAGAGAAGCAGAGGGAGAAGCAGGTTCTTCAAAGAGTGGGGAGCCTGATGTGGGACTTCATCCCAGGACTGTAGAATGACGATCCAAGCCAAAGGCAGATGTCCAACTGACTGAGCTACCCAGGCCCCCAAATGTAGCCTTTTAAATGAGTTGTAAAACAAGCAAAAAAATTTTGGGGGGAATGCAACAGAGTGAACAGAGAGTTGACATTTATATATTTTTTTAAAGATTTATTTGTGAAAGAGAGAGAGAGCGCATGCGAGCATGGGGGAGGGGCAGAGGGAGAGAGAGTGAATCTCCAGCAGACACCACTCTGCTCCCCCGCTGAGCCCCATGTGGGACTTGACCCCACAACACTGTGATCATGACCTGAGACGAAAATCAAGAGTTTGATGCTTAAGTGATTGAGCCACCCAAGACTTACCATTTATAACATTAGAGGAATTCTTGCAAATGGACAAGAAGGGGACTAAGACTTGAACAGAAAAATGGACAAAGTCCATGAAGAAGTAATTCACAGAACAAATCTGAGTGCACAAGAAGCATATTAGAGTGTTCAGACTCACCAAAGCCAGGGAAATGTAAATTAAAGTAACAGTAAGATTTCACTTTATACTTACCAGATTGTGAAAATTAAAACATTTAGATAATATTTATTGCTGGTGGAATGGCTGAACAAGAGGTATTATTAGATATTGCTATAAAGTAGAATAACTTTTTTTTAAATTAAGTTATTTCTACGCCCACCATGGGGCTCAAACTCATGGCCCTGAGATCAAGAGTCCCATGTTCTACCGACTTGACCAGCCAGGTGCTACTGGTATAGACTTTTTGGAAAGCATTTCAGCAACACCTTTTAAAAATAAAAACATATTCTTTCATCTACAAATCCCATGTCTGGGTAGACATCCTATAAAAGAAAAGCACTGGACTATATCTACAAGGATGTTTATTGCAGCGTTGTTCACAGCGGCCAAACACTCATTCATCATTCAAGCAGTGACTGAAGAAAGTATGGTACATTTAATGCAGCTATTAAAAAAAGAGTAGGTCAGGGGCACCTGGGTGGCTCAGCTGTTAAATGTCTGTCTTCCGCTCATGTCATGATCCCACGGATCTAGGATCGAGCCCCGCTTTGGCTCCCTGCTCAGCAGGAAGCCTGCTTCTCCCTCTCCCACTCCTTCTGTTTGCATTCCCTCTCTCACTGTGTCTCTCTGTCAAATAAATAAATAACATCTTAAAAAAAAGAAAGAGTAGATCAGAAGTATGCAAATTTACATGGTAGGATTTTAAAAAGGAAACCAAGGTATGGAGAATTTATGTAATTTATCTAAGATCATATAACTAGTAAGGAGTAGGGGCAGGATTCAAAAAAAGTCTGGGTCCAGAGTCCGTAAACTTAGCCACTGTATTGTGTTATTTCTGAGGGGATGTAAACAGAAAGTAGAGGATGACAAAGAAAAGGGGGAAAAAAAAAGAGATCCCACAAAATACCACCGATGTCAAAGGAGCGTGGAACAAAGGGGGAATAACCATCTGGTAGCAAGTTTACTCTTGATCTCCTAAGACAAGGCAGAACAGCAGAGGCCACCTTTCCTAACTCTCAATGTGGCACGGGAATGGTGACTTTGCTTAGACCACCAGAAGACACTCCAGCTTCCTTTGTTGAGGTACAGAGCCTGTATTAGCCACAGGTACCACAATGCTTTGGGTCTTCTTGCCATCCCTCTCTGAGCTTACCCTGAGTCTCCTCTCTGCTGGTGTGACTCTGATTCCCAGTGCAGCTGGCTGCCGTTCACAGAGATGGGATGTAGCAGAGACCTCTTTTCTCTCTGGCAAATAGCAGAATGGTGTGGTTAAAACAGATCTGGGGGGGTGCCTGGGTGGCTCAGTGGGTTAAAGCCTCTGCCTTTGGTTCAGGTCGTGATCCCAGGGTCCTGGGATTGAGCCCCGCTTTGGGCTCTCTGCTCGGCAGGGAGCCTGCTTCCCCCTCTCTCTCTGCCTGCCTCTCTGCCTACTTGTGATCTCTCTCAAATAAATAAATAAATAAATAAAATCTTTAAAAAACAAACAAACAAACAAACAAACAAACAACAGATCTGGGCTCAAATCCCAGCTCGGATATTGACCACTTTGTGGAAGTCTAGGCCAGTCACAAGCTCTCTGAACCCAGCTTGCTCACCTGTAAAATGAACCCACCTCACAGGTGAATTACCTGAGTTAACTGAGATGATGCCTCTTGAATGCCAAGCATAGCTCTTCTTAATAAAGTCAGAAAGTATCTCTCAGTACCTCTCAGCACTTGTATTCAGCTACTTTTATTTTTTAATTATTTATTTTTTAATTATATTTTTATTAAAAAATAATAATATTTTATATTATATATTATATTATTATATATTATAATATTATATAATAATATTATTTTATTTATTTTAATTATTATTTATTTTTAATTAATTATTTATTTTTTAAAAAAGATTTTATTTATTTATTTGACAGACAGAGATCACAAACATTGCTGCGGGATTCCAACAAAGAAGCTGGGCATTGAACCAACTGTGTGCTTACATATCTTCTAAAACATTTTTGAAAAACTGTGTGCTCTTGTGCATATGTTTTAGTTGATTTAAAATTTTTTCATTCTGCGGAGTGTGGGTGGCTCAGTCAGTGAAGGCATCTGACTTTGGCTCAGGTTGTGATCTCGGAGTCCTGGGATAGAACCCCTCATAAGGCTCTGCACTCAGCAGGGAGTCTGCTTGTCTCTCTCCCTCTGCCCCTCCCCCGATTGTGCTCTCCTGTCTGTCTCTCAAATAAATAAATGAATATAAAATCTTTTAAAAATAAATAATTTTTTTCATTCTAAGATCAGTACTGCAAAAGATAGGGTTTCCAGCATATTGCAAATATCAACATTTTAAAATTAAAAACCATTACATAACTGTTTTTGAATATATTGACTATTAAAAGGTCAGATGTCTGAAATCAGTTTCACCGGGCCAAAATCAAGAATCATTATAAATATATTAAATATATTGAATCATTTTAAAGTGGTCTAGAAAGGCCTCTGACCAATAAGGGCACCAGATTAGATAGTGCTTGACCAGCCTAGCCATACGCCTTTTTGCGGCATTTGACTATTAGTGAAACGGTAGTTGAGACACAGAAGGAAAAAGCTCTAAGCAGAAGCCATAAGGTCGTAGCATCTAGGAGAAAGAAGAAATCTAGCAGGAGATAGGAGAGCAGGGACAGAATTCATCAGTAGAAATAGCGGGAAGAAACAGGGGCAAGGACAGAGATGAACTGTGTCCAGAGAATGGAGAGTAGGGAGCAACAGATGACCTCCTGTGGGTGGGGCAGGGGAGTGGCCACTGGCATTGTCTTTGGGCACTAGAGCTATTACTGTATTCTAAATGCCCAAGGGCCAGGGTTCAGTGGCACAAAGCCTAGAAATACAGACCAAGATGCTTTTGTAGGGGTTTTTTTTTGTTTTTGTTTTTGTTTTTTTTGGTAGGCTCCTGGCCCGGCGTGAGGCTTGAACTCATAACTGTGAGATCAAGACCTGAACCAATATCAAGATTTGAACCCTTAACCTACTGAGCCATCCAGGTGCCTCTGTTTTTGTGCTTCTTATCTGTGATTCTTTTTTTCCTTTAAAGATTTAATTAGTTAATTTATTTGACAGAGAGAGAGAGCATGCACAAGCAGGGTGAGTGGCAGAGGGGGAGGGAGAAGCAGGTTCCCTGCTGAGTGAGGAACCCAAAGTGGGACTCGATCCCAGGATCCTGAGATCATGACCTGAGCTGAAGGCAGACGCCTAATCGACTGAAGCACCCAGGTGCCCCTTATCTGTGATTCTTTAGACCAAATTCCCAATTCCTGTGGTAAGCTGGGGGTGCTTTTGTTTCCTTTAGCCCAAATGAAGTTAATGCAGAAATCAACATGAGGAGGGGGTTTGCAAGGAGCAGACTTCCGGAGTTGTGAAGAACAGAATGTGGCAACCACAGCAAGATGGTGAGTGGTGAGAAGCTTTCTGTTAATTGCACGACAGAGTAGCCATCGGGAGCATAGGCTCTGGGGCTAGAGAACCTGAATGTGAATTTTTTCCTTGTTGCAGGACTTTGGGAAAGCTTCTGGGCCTCAATTTTATCTGTAAACGAGATATAGATATATTGGTTTCCTATGGCTGCTGTAACAAATTGC
Source organism: Martes martes (assembly GCF_963455335.1). Classification (NCBI taxonomy): domain Eukaryota; kingdom Metazoa; phylum Chordata; class Mammalia; order Carnivora; family Mustelidae; genus Martes; species Martes martes. The sequence goes on from NC_137891.1 coordinate 161,876,686, forward strand.
CACAAACTTGGTGACTTGAGACAACAGGAATTTACTCTCATATAATTCTAGAGGTCAGATGTCTGAAATCAGTTTTGCTGGGCCAAAATGAAGAATCAAGACATTAGGGACATCTGGATGGCTCAGTTGATTAAGTGTCTGCCTTCAGCTCAGGTCATGATCTCCAGGGTCCTGGGGTTGAGCTCCTCATCAGGCTCCCTGCTCAGCAGGGAGTCTGTTTCTCCCTCTCCCTCTGCCCCTCCTCTTGCTTGTGCATTCTCTCAAATAAATAAAATCTTAAAAAAAAGAAAAAAAAATCAAGGCATTGGCCAGATTCTTCTCCATCTAAACACTCCAGAATAGAATCTGTTCATGGCCTCTTCCTGCTTCTGGCAGCTGCCAGCATTTTTCAGCTTGTGGTTACATCATCTGACTCTCTGCCTCTGTGGTCCCATTGCCTTTTCTTCTGCTGCTGGTGGCAAATCTCCCTCCACCTCCCTCTTACAAGGATATCTGTGATTGAATTTTAGGACCCAGCTAGATAGTCCAGGTGGATCACATAACCATAATGTAGTTACCTCTTTTACCAGATAAGGTGATATTCTGACACCAACTAATGTACTATCGTAAAATGCTGGCATTAACCACCAGGAGTTAGCACAGAACCCACCATCAAAAGGCATGGTCCCCAATAAAACTACCTTCACTTCAGAAGCCACCCAAACTTTAGCCATCCCCAGGCCAACCCCATTTATGCCAACTGGCTACAAATTTGAGGGTTCCCCACTCTGGCTTGAAAATTTGGTAGAACGACTCACATAACTCAGGAAAGTTCTATACTTCCAAATATAGTTTTATTATAAACAGTACAAGTCAGGACCAGCCAAAGGAGAACCACAGAAGTTGGGAGGGGCTCAAAGGCAGAGCTTCCATGCCCCCTACCTGCGAAATCAGGGCATATCACCTCCTTATACATCAAAGTTTGCCAGCCAGGAAACTCTACCAAGCTTCAGAGTCCAGAGTTTTTACTGGAGCTTTGTTATATAAGCATGATTGGTTAAATCATGGGGCCATTGGTTGGCCGTCAATCATTGGTTGAGCTCGGTGCCCTTTCTTCTTTTGCCTCCTTGGAGGTCAGGCTGATATCTTATGGGTATGTCATTGTGGTTTTGATTTGGATTCCTCTAAACTCCTGTGATGAATGATGTTGAATGTATTTTCATGTGCTTATTGATCATTTGTATATATTCTTTGGAGAAATACCTTCTCAAATTCGTTGCTCAATTTTTGATCGAGCTTTATGTCTTTTTAATTATTGAGTTCTAAGAGTTCCTTATGTATTCTGGACAAGTCCCATATCAAACATATCACTTTGCAAATATTGTCCTCCCATTTTGTGAATATTTTCTCTCATTTTGCTTTTTTGGTGGCAGTGTGTGCAGCACAAACATTTAAATTTTGAGGTAGCCCAACTTACCTGATTTTTCTTTTATCAGTTGTACTTTTGATGTCACATCTAGGAAATCGTTGCTTAATCCAAAGTCACAAAGATTTTACTCCCATTTTTCTTCCAGGAGTTTTATAATTTTAGTTTGTATGTTTAAGTCTATGATCCATTTTATTTTTTGTGGATAGTGTGAGCTAAGGATCCAACTTCATTTTTTTTTGCATGTGGATATCAGTTATATTTGTACCACTTGTTAAAAATTAGTATGTGTTTTTTTTTTTAAAGATTTGATTTATTTCTTTGACAGACAGAGATCAGGAGTAGACAGAGAGGCAGGCAGAGAGAGAGAGAGGAGGAAGCAGCCTCCCTGTGGAGCAGAGAGCCCGACATGGGGCTCGATCCCAAGACCCCAGGATCATGACCTGAGCCAAAGGCAGAGGCTTTAAGCCACTGAGCCACCCAGGCACCCTGAAAAATTAGTACGTTTTTGAGCCAGGTGTTGAACGTTTTCGGAGTGCTGGATACAGGAAGAAGGACTTCCTGACTCATGATGGTTCTGAATTTCAAAATTTGCTCTAATCTGGGAAATGTAAACCATATTTTCCCTGTCTTATTGTAGGTAATATAATCAACGGTCTCTTACATTTTTTGATTTCATGAAATAGTTCTAATCAAGTCTTCAGTGTCTCACCTTCAGGGGGCATATCATCAGAAAGTCTAATAGTCATGGTTAATTAACTGTCGCAAACAGCAGACCAATAGATATTAATCAGGGTTGTTGGTTATAACAATAGAAGCCAAAAGTGGTTAACTTGGGAAGAAAGGGAGTGTATCAGAAGGATATTACATAGCTTATAGAAGAGAAAACTGGAGAAGCAGGCTCAGAAAAGGAACAGAAAGCCATTAATCTAGCTTAAAAAAAAAGGCTAGGGGCGCCTGGGTGGCTCAGTGGGTTAAGCCTCTGCCTTCAGCTCAGGTCATGATCCTAGGGTCCTGGGATCGAGCCCCGCTTCGGGCTTTCTGCTCAGTAGGGAGCCTGCTTCTCCCCCTCTCTCTGCCTGCCTCTCTGCCTGCCTCTCTGCCTACTCGTGATCTCTCTCTGTCAAATAAATAAATAAAATCTTTAAAAAAATAAAAGGCTAGATAGCATTGATCATTTCTCTCACCACTGGACTTTGTTGCTTCCAGACTCTTTTTAAAAATTTAAATTCAATTAATTAACATACAAGGTACTATTAGTTTGCTTCCAGACTCTCGACACCATTGCTGCAGCCCTTAAGAATCTGGAATTGAGTCTTTACAAGACTCCAGTGTCCCAGGCATGAGCATCTTATTGGCCAAACCTTGGTTATTGGCCCATGGCCTGGACGATAGGGGACAGGGGAGGCAAATACTTGTTTTCCTTCAAACTTCTGTAATATGATTTGGGCTTCTCCCTCTCCCTGAGACCCATAAATGGGACCATGCCTCAAAATAAGAAGGGTGTTCAGACATGAGATGGCTAAAAAAAAAACAAACAATAAAGTATATTAGAGAAACAAATAATAATAAAAACAATAGCCAGCATTCATTGAGAGCTACGTATGTGTAAGTTTTATGTGAGTTAACTCAGTTAACGTTTACAATAGCCCGACAAGGTATGTCCCATTACTAACCCACGTGGTAGGCTAAATAATGGCCCCCAAAGATATCTACTTCTTAATACCCAGAACCTCTGAGTATGGCAAAAGAGTGAATACTACCTATTGTCTAATAATAAAGAACTTGACTGGGGGTGCCTGGCTGGCTCAGAGAGTAGAGTACGTGACTCAGGGTTGTGAGTTTGAGCCTTATGATCTCACATTAGAAACTTACATTAAGGGGTGCCTGGGTGGTTCAGGCATCTGCCTTCAGCTCAGGTCATAATCCTGGGGTCCTGGGATCGAGCCCCAAGTTGGGCTCCCTGCTCAGCGGGAAGCCTGTTTCTCCCTCTCCCACACCCCCTGTTTGTATTCCCTCCCTCATGGTTTTTCTCTCCCTCTCTCTCTGTCAAATAAATAAATAAAATCTTAAAAAAATAAAAAAGGAACTTACATTAAAACAAATTTACTTTAGAACTTACATTAAAAAAATTGACTGGAGGGGGCGCCTGGATGGCTCAGCGGGTTAAGCCTCTGCCTTCAGCTCAGGTCATGAGGGATCGAGCCCCGCATCGGGCTCTCCGCTCAGCAGGGAGCCTGCTTCCCTCTCTCTCTGCCTACTTGTGATCTCTGTCAAATACAAATTAAAAAAATCTTTAAAAAAAATTGACTGGAAAAAAAATGGCCTTTGCCTCTACTATGTCAATCGTATCTCAGCAAGCTTGGAAATTTAGAAAATAATTTAGAAAATAATTTAGAAAAATTATTTATTTATTAATAAAAATTTATTAATAGAAAAATTTATTAATACATGATAAAATTGTGGGGTGCCTGGGTGCTCAGTTGGTTAAGCATCTGTCTTTGGATGGGGGGTCATGATGTCAGGGTCCTGGGATCAAGTCCCCTGTCAGGCTCCCTGCTTAGCAGGGAGGCTGCTTCTCCCTCTCCCTCTGCCCCTCCACCATGTTAAAAAAATACATGATAAAATTGCTATGGAAGATAAATCCAACTTCACCATGAATGTGGTAGATCTGTGGCTGCCAGCAATTCCAGACTCACATTGTCACATTTTTTTTTTTTTTTTCCTCAGCAAGGAAAAGAGCATCTTTCTCCCAACTTTGCTTGAAAAATCTCAGGGAAAATGCTGATTAACTTCGCTTGGGTTAGACTCCCATCCCATTTCCCAGGAAGATCACAGTTCTGCGGTCAGGAGAGAGGAGCTAAGGGGAGTCTGAAAACAAGCCTCTGTTGCATTAGGGAATATATACAGAGTAAACTGCAGACATTGCTTCAAGAATTTTGGCAAAATCCAAGAGGGAATCTAGGAGCTTGAATTTCAAGAGTCTACCACCAAGAAGCAACAAGGACACAGTTAGATCAGGCTTCTTTGTTTTGGTAGAGACACAAGATTTAAGGGATTCATTAAGGCAGTAGTTGTAGCCTGAGTAGCTAACAGAACTGTGAGGCAAATTCAGACCCAACACTCTGGCCAGTGAAGAACTTGGAAAAATGTAGAGGAAGGAATTCAAAGCTGTAGAAACTATACAAATATATACACATAGGGATAGACAGATGGATAGATAGATGAGATGGATACATAGATAAGGCAGCTATTTACATTAGTTACTTTTTGGAAATGGAATTTAGGGAAACTTTCATTTTTTTACTGTTTTCTGTGGCATTTAAATATTTTGCAATATTTTATAAGAAATAAGTGAAAGAATTTTTAATTAATTAATTAATTAATTAATTTTAGAGAGTGCATGGGAAGCAGGAGGGGCAGAGGGAGAGGGAGTGAAGCCTGATGTGGGGCTCCAACCCAAAACCCTGAGATCCTGACCTGAACCGAAACCAAGAGTCGGATGCTTAACCAACAGAGCCACCCAGGCGTCCCAAAGAAAGATTTTTTTAAAACACAGTGCATGAAAAAGAAATGGGGTTCTCATTGTCATCAGACCATCCTTATCTGGTGTTGGGTTCTCCAGGACTCTTCTCTCTCATCAGGTATTAAAAGCAGATGGGGCGGGGGGGAATACCTGAGTTGCTCAGTCGGTGAGGCCGCTGCCGTGTGCTAAGATCATGATCTCAGAGTCCTGGGGTCAAGCCTGCATCAGGCTCCATGCTCAGTGGGGAGCCTGCTTCTCCCTCTGCCTGCTGCTCCCCCTGCTTGTGCTTGCTCGCTGTCTTCTCTGACAAATAAATAAAATCTTTTAGAAAAATGTAGGGGGCGCCTGGGTGGCTCCGTGGGCTAAGTCTCTGCCTTCCGCTCAGGTCATGATCTCAGGGTCCTGGAATCAGCCCTGTGTCGGGCTCTCTGCTCAGCAGGTAGCCTGCTTTCCCCCGCTCTCTGCCTGCCTCTCTGCCTACTTGTGATCTCTCTCTGTCAAATAAATAAATAAAATCTTTAAAAAAAAATGTAGATTGGGGTGAAAAAAAGTATAGGAAAAAGAAGAGGAAACCTTTATGTACTGTGGGTGAGAATGCAAACTGGTGCAGCCACTACAGAAGACAGAATGGAGGTTTGGGGCACCTGGATGGCTCAATTGTTGAACGTCTGCCTTCTGCTCAGGTCATGATCCGAGGGTCCTGGGATCGAGTCCCGCATTGGGCCACTGGCTCAGCGGGAAGCCTGCTTCTCCCTCTCCCACTCTCCCTACTTGTGCTCCCTATCTCACTGTTTCTTTCTCTGTCAAATAAATAAATAAAATCTTAAAACAAAAACAAAAGAAAACAGAAACAGACTCATAAATACAAAGAAGAAACTGGTGGTTGCCAGAGCAGGGGAGGGTAGGAGGTTGGGGGAAATAGGTAAAGGGGATTAAGAAGTACAAACTTCCAGTTATGAAATAAATAAGTCACAGAGATATGAAGTATGAGATAGGGAATATAGTCAATAATATTGTAATAATTCTGTATGGCAACAGAGGGTAACTATGCTTATTGTGGTAAACATCCCATTATACACATAAATGTTGAATCACTATGTTGTGCACGTGAAACTAATATAATATTATATGCCAAGTGTGTTTGAATTAAAAAAAATGAAATAAACAACAAAAAAAAGTAGACTGGAGAAAAACAGTATGCATTTTATGTGCCATGTATGTAAAACAAGAAGGGTTATATATACACATACACACAGATTATCATTGGAATGACAAATAGAAAGCTGGTAAAAATCAATGATTCTTAAGGAGAAAAAGGGGGGCGGGGTTTGGAGGATAAAGGCAACTAAGAGATTTGCTTTTCATTGTCTACTGATGATGATGTTTGCATTTTTTTTTTTTTTTACCATGTGAATGCATTACCTATTAAAATAGTTGTAAAAAGTAGCATTTGGAGATTGAATAGAGGTAATGGGTAGTATCTGAGACAAGTGGGGTAGACGGCATGCTCAAGGTTGGCACCAAGCCCCCTGGTCCAGCCTGCCTACATTTCAGAGTCTAGAAGGTTAAAACTGCACTTCTAAGACCTTCCTGGAGCTTGGTCTCTGGATGTATTTTAGGTTTCCCAGTCCTATACGTGCTAAGGGTTTGAATCTGGAATTGAGTTTTGTTTGTAGCAGGCACTGTGAGATATACTGGAACCAGTCCAGAGTTGATTTTCATTATTAGTTTAAGTTATAATTCTTAATTTGATTAGCTGAATTCTTAGATTGATCTTTATTCCCTGGCAGGGGTGGTCTTGAAGTTTAAGTGTATAGTGGACATTTGAAATTTCTTTTGGGCCCTTGGCACTGGAACGCCTGTCCTGCATTTAGGTTTCAGGTTATGCATCTGAGATATAGGACCCATCATCCTCTTCAAGAGGTGAAAGTGCTAAGTATGCCCTTGGCCACATCCCGTGCAGGCAGAGCGTTGGCATGTGGACGGCACTCTGCGGGTCTCACACACCTACATCCAAGCTAGCTAGGGAAACTCGTTTCCTGGACAGGCTGAGGCCATGGGAGTTGGGGGGCGGGTGGGGGAAGCCATCAGCCAGCATTCCACGCTAGTGGTACCATGGGCACAGCTGTGTGTCAGAGCCCCACAGCCACAGCAGTGGCGACCATTCTACTCCTTGACTTTGCTGTTTCTTGCTGAGTAACCCAGAATATGAGTCTTCTCTTCAGCCCTCATGAATTCTGCTAGTTACTTAATCTCCTCTCAATACATTGCTTTTCAGGGGTGCCTGGGTGGCTCAGTCGGTTAAGCATCTGCCTTCTGCTCAGGTCATGATTCCAGGGTCCTGGGGATGGAACCCCGCACTGGGCTCTGCTCAGTGGGAAGCCTGCTTCTCCTTCTTCCTCTGCCTGGGGCTCTGCCTACTTGTGCTCTCTCTATCTCTCTGTCAAATAAATAAATAAAATCTTAATAAATAAATAAATAAATACGTTGCCCTTCAGCTTGCAATACCCAGAGTTGTTGTTTTTTTTTTTTTCCCCCAGAGTTGGTTTTTGTTGCTTGCAATTTAGAATCCTGATGGGTACAGATAAAGAAGACAGATTCTCCCTCTTGGGTGGGGCTCGTGCAGCAGGATTTTCTGTTTAAGGAACCCACTTTGCATTGGCAGAAGTATGGCAGTGAGTGAGAGAATGGATGCCCTGGTGCTATCAGCGATTCTCCTTGCTTGAGGACATTCTGGATATAGACATATGTGACAATATATGACAGATGTATTTATTTTTTACTTTTTAAAAAAATATTGAAGTACAGTTGACACAATTTTACATTAGTTTCAATGTTGCCTTAGTTACACAGTGATTCAACAAGTCCACTGGTTGTGCTGTGTCTATTCCTGTGTTGTGCTCACTACAGGCATAATTACCATCTGTCCCCATACAGTGCTATTACGATACCATTGACTATATTCCCTATGCGATACCAGGTTTTACTCTGATAAGATACTAATAAAAAATCTTTTTTAAAAAATTATTTATTTGAGAGAGAGAGAGTGAGGGGGGAAGGGGTAGAGGGAGAGAATCTTCAAGCAGATTCCCCAGGGAGCTCAGAGTCTCATTGTGGGGCTTGATCCCAGGACCTTGAGATCATGACCTGAGCTGAAACCAAGATTCAGAGGCTTATCTGACTGAGCCACCCAGGCACCCCTAAGAAAGCTTTTTGTTGTTGTTGTTTTTTTTTTTTTTCATTTTGAAAAAAGATTTTATTTATTTAATTATTTGAGAAAGAGAACACTAGAAAGAGATAGGCAGAGGGAGAGGGAGAAGCAGGCTCCCACTGAGTAAGAAGCCTGATGTGGGGCTTGATCCCAGGATACTGCCTGAGTTCATGACCTGAACTGAAGGCAGATGCTTAACTGACTGAGCCACCCAGGCACTCCAGAAAGCTTTTTTATATATGTTTCTCTGTATGTAGGTATTCATCTATCGATTAATCATATATTTAGAATTGTAGTAGATTCCTGGTAAATTCAAAACTCTTTAAATATATGTGTGTGTATATATGTATATATACATATATTTAATTTTTTTAAATTAAAAAAAGATTTTTAAGTAGGCTCCACACCCAACATGGGGCTTGAACTCACAATGCCTGAACTCACAACACCAAGATTAAGAGTTGCATGCCCTATGTACTGAGCCAGCCAGCCACCCAGAAGCTCTTTTCAACATATAGTAACCCTCCTTATCTCTGATAACTTTGTTAACTTAAATTCTCTTTTGTGTGATATTAATATAACTATACCAACTCTCTTTTGGTTAGTTTGACCATGTTTTCACCTGTTTGAAAAAAACTTTTGGGAGTGCCTGGCTGGCTCAGTCAGTGGAGCATGCAACTCTTGATCTTGGGGTTGTGAATTCGAGCCCCATGTTGGGTGTAGAGATTACTTTAAAACAATTTTAAAATCTTTTATATACGTTAAACTTATATAATGTTATATGCCGGGGCGCCTGGGTGGCTCAGTGGGTTAAGCCTCTACCTTCGCCTCAGGTCATGATCTCAGGGACCTGGGATTGAGCCCCACATCAGGCTCTCTGCCTGCCTCTCTGCCTACTTGTGATCTCTATTAAATAAATAAATAAAATCTTTTAAAAAATGTTATATGTCAATTTTATTTTAATAATAAAAACTCTCAACCTTTCCGACTTTCTTAATTTTGGGGTGTGTCTTCTTTAAATAGATTTGTTCATTTAGCCTTCGTTTACTCCTGTTTTCTTCTAGGAATCCCTTAGATATCAGCCAAGGTTAGTCATGCATTGAAAAAGATTTTTTTTTTTTTTTTTTACATTTTATCTAGTGTTTTTAGTTCTGCTGTCCTGGGTTTTCTGTGAATGGTTAATATGTCTCTTTTCATAAACAGAATACCTTTTAAAAATGCATATTTCATATATTTTAAAAATGTAACAAATGCTGAATCCCAGAAAGAAAGCTACCTTATTGGGATATTCACATTTGCCGTTTATCTAGGACATTTAGGAGAGAATTCAGCATTTGGGAAACATACTCCATGGAATCTGGAAGAATATAATGAGTAACTTCATGCAGCTTAGTTTATATTGCTTCCTGCTGAGTGGCCTAACACTCTGGGGCCTTGAGCTATCCCATACACTGCACACCTCTAGGGACTCATCCGTAGTTTTACTGCCCACTAGGAATCACAATTGGGACAAGAAGCTTGGTGGTCAGAAGCTACAGAGATACGTCCTGACACCTGCTGGTGGCTGAGGGAGACTTCATCTGCTAAAGGTGGGAACTGTTGATGCTTTTGAGTTCAAAAGTTCGACAATTATTGTTTCACACTTTTGTGTCAAACTTTGGCATCATTGCGTGGATACAAAGATGAAACAGAGTGGGTTCCTGCTCTCAAAGAATTCATAATCTCAGGGCATACTCTTTAGCAGGGAAAGAGAAAGACACACACCCAGATAATTTAAATACTTTGTGGAAGCTGTTAGGATGTGTGTGAGATAATAAAAAATATATACTGGTGGCACAGAGCTCCTAAAACCCTTGTAAATTCCTAAGTGATAAGAGCACTAGGAGCAACTTTTGTTCTGTGGAGGTGGCTCTGGGTGGGCTCCTGGATGGCTCCTGGAAGGGACTGGTCACCAGAAAGACCAAGCCCTGATTTGAAGCTTGGAATTTTCAGCTCTGCCCCTCCCATTTCTACAGAGAGGGGAGGGGGTTAGAAATGGAGTTAGTAATTGATCATGCCTATGTGAGGAAGCCTCCATAAAATCCCAGTAGTATGGGATTCAGAGAGAGTCCCGGTCTGTGAGCCATCCATGAATTGGGTGGGTACGCAGCCCCTCTGTTTCCATGGGGACAGAGCTCCTGTGCTTGGAACTCTCCCAGACCTCATCCAATGCATCTCATCATCTGGCCATTCATTTGTATCCTTTGTCATACCCTTTACTAAACTGGTAATGGTAAGTACTTCCCCAAGTGAGCCACTCTAGTAAATTAACCAAACCAGAGGAGAGGGGTATGGGAACCTCAGATTTGTAGCCACTTCAGAGAGGTGTTGTGGGTGACCCAGGTACCTGCTACTGGTGATGGGCATCTGAAATGGGGGACAGTATTGTGGGACCGAGCCCTTAATCTGTGGGATCGGCTGCTATCTCCAGGTCGGCAGTGTCAGAATTGAGTTAAATTGTAGGACCCCCAGCTGGTATCTCAGAGAATTGCTTGGTGGGGGAAAACCTCCGTGTATTTGGTAACGGAACTGTCCGAGGTGAAGTGTTGTATGTGAGTAGCCAAGGAGACACACGGGTGTGACACACCCGCCCCCACCCCCAATGATGCGGTAAGCTCAGAGGCAGGGAATTTAGTTTACTCTGCTGCTCCACACGTGGAACACTCTGTAGCTCCCACATTTACCGCTTTTCATTTCAGCTACAGACAGAGACAGAGTGAAGTCTTTCTGCCCCCAATGCAAATTTTTAGGAAAGGGAAATTAGTATGTTCCCCCCATCCTGCCCCTGGTCAAATGTCCTTCTCTGGTCCAATCACTGTGACCAATGTTGGCCACAGAATATATACGTGACAGCCAAAGTCCCAAGGGGTGGTGTGGGAAGGAGCAGTTCTCAGAGAAATGGTGCTGCACTGAGCGGGCAGGATACTTGGCTCTGGTCTTTCTGTAGCACTCAAACCTGATTCAATCCTGCCACCTTCTCTGCCTGAGCAGCTAAGAGCTGCTGGAGAAAAAAAAAGCTGCACAAAGATTTGTAGAAATTTCAAATGGAACTTCCAAATGGGAAAAGGTCCCCTAGGCACTGTGATGGTGGTGGGGTGGGAAGGAATGGTGCTAGGTGGGGGTTGAGCATTGCAAAGATTGATTTGATTGAGGGGAAGGGGGCATCTGGGTGGCTCAGTTGGTTAGGCATCTGCCTTTGCTCAGGTCATGACCCCGGGGTCCAGAGTTGGGCTCTGTGCTCAGCAGGGAGTCTGCTTCTCTTTCTGCCCCTTCCATCCCCCTGCCCCCCCGCAGTCTGTTCTCTCTCTCAAATAAATAAAATCTAAAAAAACCCCCCAAAACTCAGAACTGAGATTTTGTAGGCACTAATTCATATTAACAAGGTTTAGAAGGAACCGATGTTCAAATCCTAAATGAGAATTTATTAACTTACAAAAAATACTTACGGGCATATCAACCCTCCCCAGGGCCCAGTGAGATGGGAATTATTCTTAAAATGCACTGAATGAATAATGAGAAACTAATAAACCTATTTCACCAGGGGCCAAGGTAGAACAAGTTTGGTAGACAGAGCCCAGGGGGCTTGTGATTAAATCTCTGCTGAGGGTCTCCAAGTTACACAACTCTGGTGTCCAGCGCCAGATCTGGCTTCCCACTACACCACCACCAAAGGCAGAGCGGCAGAGACCACCCTGCTGAGGTCTTTCCCTAGGAGGGCACAGTGGGGAAGGGCTCAGATGTAGGCATGAAGGTAGGACTTGGAGACAGAATGGAGTCCAGTGCCGGGGCCACAGAGAAAGAAAGATCGGAAACTGTCGCAGGCTCCCTGGCTCAGACCCAGGCCAGCGGAGGGGAGGACTCATTCATCCAGGGCCAGCCCAGGAGTAAGACTGCAGAGCTGCCTAGCCCGGCCCAGACTGGGTGTCAAGGCGGGGAGGGGATTTCATCAGGTTCCCTCCCCCTGGGCCGGGCGGCTGGGAACCTGTTGGGACGATTTTAGTTTGGGGAGGGACGGAGGGACCGCTGACAGGGCGGGAACGACAGGGCAGCAGAGGCAGCCCCTCGGCCTAGGCAGCCTGGAACGCGGTGGGCAGCCTGTCCTGGCTGGGACGACGTGGGCCTCCCGAGGTAAGTGCGGGAGCTGGGACCCGCGGAGCGAGGCCCTCCAGGGGGAGGAAGGGGCGGGGCAGAAAGCGCCCCGGGGCAGAGCGGGAAGGAGCCTGCGGTGGGACACTCTTGGCAACCTCCCTTCCGGACTAGTCTTCAGGATGGCCGCTTGGGATCCTGCAACTTCCATTTTAAAAGTAGGATGTCGAGGGGCGGCTGGCAGGTTCAGTCCAAGGAGCATGGGACTCTTGATCTCGGGGGTCGTGAGTTGTGTAGAGATTACTTAAAAAAATGAAATAAAATAAACGTACCATGTTGAGTCAGGAGTGGGGGGCTGACTCTGGCTTCTCCCCCAGGGACATGGCGGGGGACCAGGTAATGGCATTCTTCCCAGCCCTGGTCAGTAACTGGCCTTCTCTCCCTTCCTCCCATGTTTCACCATAACCAAAACCCCTTCCACACCTTTGTCCCCCAACATTGCCCCCCAACCCCCTCCAGCTGAGCCAGTTCCTAGCCCTCCTGGGCTGGCCGACGCCTCGCGTGCCCCGCGCTGGAGACCGCTGCCAGGGAGGACCTCTTCCTGCTAGGCGCCTCCGCCGGGGTTGTTTCCTCCTTCCTGGTGTGGGTGTCTGAGGGATTTCGCTCATTCATTTGTTATTATTCACTTGTTTATTCATCACTGTTTGAGCATAAACCGGCATTACAGGGGAGGGGACACACAGTCTCTGCTCTTCCCCGGCCTGGGGAAACTGCCCTTTATTTCATACACATTTAATAATGAGGAGCTGGTGCGCCCTGTGGCATAGGTAAGATTATTTTGAAGTTGACTAGACAGTTGGATTCCTATCCCGTCTTTCCTGTTCACTTCCTGAGCCCCCGTTCCCTCATCTGTAGAGTGTTGTGTGTGTGTGTGTGTGTGTGTGTGTGTTTTAAGATTTTATTTATTTATTTGACAGAGAGAGGGAACACAAGCAGAGGAAACGGGAGAGGGAGAAACGGGGTTCCCCGGGAGCAGGGAGCCCGTGCGGGGCTCAATCTCAGGATCCGGGATGGTGATGTGAGCCGAAGGCAGACGCTCTATGGCTGAGCTACCCAGGAGCCCCTGTAGAGTGGTATTGCTATGAAGATGACATGAGAGGGAGCTGGTCAGGCACCAAGCCGGTGACCCGCAGGCAGTGGGTCCTTAATAAACACCAATGCTCTTCCTTTCTTCTTTAGCACACCGCTCCCCCTTCCCCTCGCGCGGTCCTGCCTGGAATCTCCGACCGCCACCTCCCCCTCTCCATGGGTTTGTGAAGATCTCTAAGACGACCCCTGCTCTCGAAAGCACGTAGGCAGACGTGTAAACCCAGAATGGGTAGGGAAGGGGGGAGGTGGAGAAGGGAGAGGAAGACTCAGAAGGGGTGGGGATGGGGCGGGATGGGGAAGGGGCCTCCCGTGGGTCTGTGGTAAGAACACCGAACCAGGGCTGGGACTCCAGGGAAGGGAGATGAAGTTCCCGGCAGGCTCCCCTGCGGTGTTTCTGAATTTGCAGTCACACTGAGCAAGTGATGGGAACTACCAGTTCCTAAAACCAACTCTGCCTGGCTTCAGGCTAAGGGCTTTTAAATGCATTGTCTCATCCCCGTTATGGTATTACTATTCCCATTTTACGATGAGGAAATGGAGATACAGGGAGATACAAACAGGCTAAGCCTAAGGGGTTGCCTAAGGTCACATGGCTGCTAAGCAATGGATCCAGAGTTCAAATCTAGATCAGACTCTATCTGTGCTCTTTGTCCAACTCCTTGCTTTGTCCAATTCCTGTGTATCAGAGAGAACAAAAAGGGACGTGATTATTCTCCCAACTTCTTAGACACCAGCTTCTCACTTCCTTACATCTCCTGCTCTGGGCTGCTTCATCCCTATGGGGAGGAGCACACTCCTTCCTGATTCATTAATTCATTTACTTATTCACCCATCATTTATTCAGTCAAGTGCTCTGTTGGGCACAAGAGGGCAGGGACCACGTCTGTGTGTTCACAGTTGTGTAACTGCACCTTGGGTGTCCCTAATACAGGAATGTTTGATAAATCCTTTTGTAAATGGGTCCAACAAACATTTTTTTTTAAAGATTTTATTTATTTATTTGACAGACAGAGATCACAATTAGGCAGAGAGGCAGGCAGAGAGAGAGGAGGAAGCAGGCTCCCCGCCAAGCAGAGAGCCCGATGCGGGACTCGATCCCAGGACCCTGGGATCATGACCTGAGCCGAAGGCAGAGGCTTTAACCCACTGAGCCACCCAGGCGCCCCAACAAACATTTTTTGATGCATTCTGTGGGCTCCCTCATAGGGATTCATAGATGAATGAAACAGAAGCTCTAGCCTCAAGACCTACATAGAGGAGATGGAGATAATACAAAGAAGGCATGGTACCCTAGACAGGAACAGAGGCTGCAGAGGGAACGATGAGCGTCATTTAATTCCACCATGTCTGCCTTGTTCTCTACCATCTACAGGGCCTAGCCAATGGCAGGCTCATGGTAGATGCCTGTAAGGCTTTGCAGAGGAGATATTTAGGACAGAGTCTTGAAGGGGGTGTTAGAAGTTAGAAGTGTTAGAAGGGGGTGTTAGAAGGAGAGGGACTCAGTCTGATTAAGCGCTCAACTCTTGGTTTCTGCTCAGGTCATGATCTGAGGGTTGTGGGATTGAGCCTTGAGTTGGGCTCCATGCTCAGCACGGAGTCGCTGGAGATTCTCTCTCTGTCCCTCTCCCTCTACCCCTCCCCTGCTTGCTCTCTCTCTCTCAAATAAATAAATAAATAAATAAATAAAATCTGGAAAAAAGGAAAAAAAAAAAGTTCACCAGGAGAACAAATTGGGGAAGGAAGATACTCTAGCAGAGAGAGATGCTCATGCAAAAGCTTAGTGGAGGTTGGGAGCTGGAATTGCTAGGAGCTTAGTATGGCTGAAGGGTAGTGTCAATGGAAGAATGAAGGATAAATAGGCAGGACTCAGGCCATGAACCTTGCTTAAGGAAAATAGATTTTACACCAAGGGTATTGAGTAACCATTGAAGGGATTTAGCAAAAGGAGGACACCATCTGACTTGTATTTCAAAAGTGTGGCTGAGGCATGGGGGGGGGGGTCAGGGAAATGGCACCAAGACCTCAAGGCCTGATAGGGTTCCTCTCTGTCTGAGGAAATGAGCCTTCCTCTTTAGGACTTTCTTTTTAGGACTTCTTAATGGTTCATGAAGGGCCTCCTAACTTGCCTTGTGTCCTAATCTACTGTGCTTCGTCTTCGGCTGTATGTTGGGTTACAGCTAATCTAGTCTTTCTAATAGAAATACTGAAATTTACAAGTGATTTACATTTGTATAATCTGGAGCAAATTCTGGGGTATTCAGCTTGCTGATTTGTGCTTTCTTATGTAAAGGAGAGAGATGGAGTTGCAGGGGGGCACCAGGAATTGTGCTGGGCTCTGCATGTGGTGTGAGAGTTTGTGTTGAATATGGAACTGAGGGTACACAGATGTGGATAGGTTTCAGAGAATCAGTTTCCAGACCCTCAGATTCCACAGGTATTCCCTCCTGAAAGCAATCTGCTTGACTGGATTCTTTTTTTTTTTTTTTTTAATTTTAGATTTTATTATTTTTATTTTTAAGTAGGTTCCCACAGCCAACATGCAGCCCAGTGTGGGACTTGAACTCATGACCCTGAGATCAAGACCTGAGATAAAATCAAGAGTTGGACACCTAACTCACTGAGCCACCCAGGCACCCCTGACTGGATTCTTTTAAGTTCTCCTTGTGCACTCTTTCCTTCCTCCCTCCTTCCCTTCCTCCCTCCCTCCTTCCCTCCCTTCCTTCCTTCCTTCCTCTCTCTCTCTTCCTTTCTTTCTTTGTGGGCTTCATGCCCAATGTGCAGCTTGAACTCAAGACCCTGAGGCTCAGGGTTGCCTGCTTCACTGCGGAACCAGGCAGGAGACCCTAGTTCTGCTTTCATTATTTCCTTTCTCTGGCTTTGCTAGATTTGTTCTGAAACAGTGGTGCATTGCCCAGGGCTATAAAAACCAGAAGGACAACTGGAGGATGCTTTGTTCCTGAGGGATCAGATAAGGTAAACTGAAGGGGTGGTACCTTACTGCAGACTCTTGAAATTTACTTTTCATTTTATTTTATGATTATTTTTTAAGTGAGCTCTACACCCAATGTGGGGCTTAAACTCATGACCCTGAGACTGAGAGCCCGACTCTTCCGACTGAGCCAGCCAGGTGCCCCAGCAAACAGAGGTTTAACAGGCTACTCAAGGTCACAGAGCTATTAAGTGGCAGAATCAGGACTTGAACTCCAGAACTTCCCCTCTAGACCTTGTGCTTTATTATGCTACTTTGCTTTAAATTGAAGTGCCTTAGCTCATTATCTGGGTATTGTAGAATTAATTGGGACCTGAATTGGTTGTCTTGGGGATGCAGATATACTCACTGATAGAAATGTTCAGAAATGAAAGTGGGTTTTCTTACAGACAGAAAATTATTCTGCTTTGGCTAATCGGTTGGACAGTGAGCACTGGCTTTGACAATTGGATTACATGGTAGACGTTTTCCAAAAACTGAACTAAATGTGTAACTCCAAGGTTTAGATGAAAACATACCTAAAGCATGTTTCTAATAAGACTATACCAGAAAATTCTGTCTTGGTACCTATTTTAACTTGTGAAAAAGATTTTCAGACATTATTGTAAAATGTGTATGAGGGTCATAGCTTTTTCAAAACCTAATGTGGATTCGTGTGCAAAACAACATGAGAACTTCTGGCATATGGCTTGTACCGTCACTGGCCATGTGTGTCGGGCTGGGGATGAGGCTCCTGATGGGAGAGCTGAAGGGGCTTGTCCACAGGTAAGCAGAGGCAGAAGTGAAGCAAGATCAGGCATTTCTGATGTTGTGATTTCTTTTACTCCATACTTCTACCTCCTTCATTTCTTGATGGTTCACTCAGCAAACATTTGCTGAGCACCTACAAATGGAGTAAAAACTACACATTTTCTAATTTTTCTGGAATTTATATTCTAGTAGAAGAGAGTAAAGTGAGTAAACACATCCTATAGTTTTAGATAGTATCTAGTGCTGGGAGCAAATAAGTAGGGGAATGTGCTAGAATATATGGGGTGGGCAAAGGGGTGGGTCAGGGAGGACTTCCTAGGGAGGTGCTTCTTGTTATGAAGGAGGCAGCCTTGTGTATATATGTTAGAGTGTGTGGGAGGGGTGGAGGAGAGAGGTTTAGGTCAATCAAACGGCAAGTGCAAATACCCTGAGGCAGGAGAGAGTTTGGGGTTAGGAACATGAACTTGTGGAAAACAATGTGGAGTCCTTTAAAAAATTAAAAATGGAAATAGCATACGATCCAGTAATTCTAATTCTGGGTATTTATTTGAAGGAAACAAAAAACACTAATTCAAATAGATATATGCATCCCTATGTTTATTGTAGCATTATTTACAATAGCCAAGATACGGAAGCAACCGAAGTGTCCATCAGTAGATGAACGGGTAAAGAAGATGTGGTATATATATATAAAACGGAATACTACTCCGCCATAAAAAAGAATGACATCTTGCCATTTGTAACAACATGATGGATGGACCTAGAGGGTATTATGCTAAGTGAAATAAGTCAGACAGAAAAACAACTACCATATGATTTCACTTATATGTGGAATCTAAAAAACAAAGCTAATGGATAAACAAACAAACAAAACCAGAAATAGACTCATAAATACAGAGAAGAAACTGATGGTTGCCAAAGGGGAGGGTGAGAGATAGGCAAAATAAGTGCAGGGAATTAAGGGGCTAAACTTCCACTTATGAAATAGATAAGTCATGCGGATGAAAAGTACAGCATAGGGAATGTAGTCAATAGTACTATAATAATGTTGTATGGTGGGGCGCCTGGGTGGCTCAGTGGGTTGGGCCTCTGCCTTCGGCTCAGGTCATGATCTCAGGGTCCTGGGATCGCATCAGGCTCTCTGCTCAGTGGAGAGCCTGCTTCCCCACCCCCCCCCCCGCCTGCCTCTCTGCCTACTTGTGATTTCTCTCTGTGTGTGTCAAATAAATAAATAAAATCTTTAAAAAAAAATAATGTTGTATGGCGATAGATGGCAAGTACACCTGTTGTGGTGAGCATTTTGTAATGTATATAATTGTCAAATCATTATATTATACACTTGAAACCAATATAAAATTTTATGTCAACTATACTTCAATAAAAGGATACATATATTTGCATATAAAAGAAAGAATAGAGATGTTGGGGGGAGAGTGGTAAAATTCCACAAAGAAGGCAGGAGCTAGGTCATGCAGGACCTTACCAGCCCTGGCAAGGATCCTGTATTTGTATTTGAGCTGCTGTAGTCTGATTTATGGTTGTATTGGTTTGCTTTGGGGAGGGGGGCAGGAGTGAAAGCTGAGATGGAGAATATTTCAGGTAGGACACCAGCAGTCTACTCTGTGGAGGGTTACCAAGATGAACAATGTCAATGCGAAGACAGAATGGTATGGGATGTCATTCTGTCTTCTTGTTCTGATGAGTATGTTGGTAACTATTGCTGTGTTAACAAATCACTCTAAAACGTGGCAGCTTACAACAACAATCATTTTATTTTGCCCTGATTCTGTGGGTCTGGAATTTGGGCAGAGTCCTGCTGAGTAGTTCTGCTCTGTGTGGTTCAGCCGGGGTCACTGACTTGGCTGTCTTTAGTTGGTGGATGGGTTGGGCTGTAAGGTCTAGGAAGACTTCACTTAGGAGCACCCAGGTGGCTCAATCGGTTGAACATCAGACTCTTGGTTTCCGCTCAGGTCATGATGTCAGTTGGGGTCCTGAGAGTGAGGCCCCCCGCCCCCCCGCACTCAGCAGGGAGTCTGCTTGGAGATTCTTTCCCTCTTCCTCTGCCCCTTCCCCTACTCCCACACGCAGGCATTCTCTCTCTCAAATAAATAAATCTTAAAAAAAAAAAGCCTTCACTTATACATAGGTCTGGCATCTCGGTGCCCTTCCACATGGCCTCTCTGTCTCCATATGAATAGATTGGGTTTCATCATAGCATGGTGGCTTCAGGGTAATCAAGCTTCTTTTTAAAATTTTTAATTAATTAATTAGCTAATTAATTAATTATTTCTACAGATTTACTTTTCTTTTTTTTTACTTTCACAAAAACTTTACTTATTTTTAAAGATTTTATTTATTTGACACACACACACACACACAGATCACAAGTAGGCAGAGCAGTAGGTGGTGGGTGGGGGGGTGGGTGGGGGGAGGTGGGGGGGAAGCAGGCTCCCTGATGAGCAGAGAGCCCGATGCAAGGCTTGATCCCAGGACCCTGAGATCATGACCTGAGCCAAAGGCAGAGGCTTAACCCACTGAGCCACCCAGGTGCCTCCAAGAATTTTATTTTTTAATTTAAATTCAGTTAACTAACATAAAATGCATTATAGGTTTCAGAGGTAGAGGTCAGTGATTTTTCAGTCTCATATCATACCCAGTGCTCAACTTTCTTTTTAAATTACTTCTTTATATTTTTTCAAAGTAAGCTCTACACCCCATGTGGGGCTTGAACTCATGACACCGAGAGATCAAGAGTTGCATGCTCTGTTGACTGAGCCAGCCAGGCACCCCAGTAGTCAACCTTCTTATGGTTTTAGGCTTCCACAAAGAACAAGAGTGGGGCTGCAGATCTCTTAGGGCCTGGCCTTGGGATATGCTACTTCTGCCCCATATTACTGGCCTAAACCTGTCACAGCGCTGGCCCAGATTCAAGGACAGGAGAAATAAACCCCACCTCTTAGTGGGAGGAATGGCAAATGATAGACGCCATCTGTAATCTATCACCCTAGGCTTCTGGGAACTGATTAACCGTAATCACTCTGATGGGGCTGAGTCACTTATAAATCTAAGCCACAGTATACTGTGTTGGGACAATTTATAGATCTTTGTTCCTCCCTGGATAGGGAGGACCTGGGAATAGGAGGTGGATTTTTTTGTTTTTTTCTTATGTTTCCAGAGCCCAATGTACAGAAGACATTCAGGCAGTGCTTGTCCAGTGAATGCACACATCACATAAGAATTCATTGCTTCTCAAACCACAGTATAGATAAGCATCCCTTGAGGAGCTGTCAAAAGGTATGGAGATTCCTGGGCAAGACCCCAGCCCAGACCCTCTGAATCCAAATCTCTAGGGTAGGGGTTTTTAGTCTGGGCTGAACGTTAAAATATACCAGCACTTGGGCCCTAGCCCCAGAAGCTCTGATACCATTGGTAGACGAGCTGGGCTCATGAGCTCAGATGTCAACATTTTTTTACAAGCTTCTCAGATTATTCTGATGTGTAGCCAAGGTTAGGAACCACTGCCATAGGATGAGAGAACCAGCTATCTTCCCCTGACATCCCCAGATGATTCTGATGGAGGTGATCTATGAGAGGTGACTGTCTTCAGTTTGCCCAGGACTGTCCTGATTTTAGCACCCCAAGTCCCACATCCCAGGAAATCCCTAGTCCTCTGCAGTCTCGCACAGCTGGTCACTATCGATGGACCAGGAACATTGTAGATGAGGCAGTGAAAGCCCTTTTGAAGAGTAACTACAAATACCTAATGAGAGCCATGTTTCTGCCTCTTTACTCATAGGACTGAGGGAGTAGTACCAGAATGCCATCCAACAGAGTCAACTCCCCGAATGAAGGTGGAGATGACTCAGGGTCAGTGTTTCCCTTCAGCCCTGTCCTCTGGTAGACTGGGTTAAGCTACTTAAATAGGGTGTCCAGCTCTGGGAATTCTTCCAGACTGTATTCCTTAGTGTATGGGAGGCAGCTTTGGAAGACTGGCCACAATCAGCAAGGGTGATGTGTGGAGAATAGTATAATATGTATATGATATGATATGATAGATATGATATGATAGTTCTTGTGTCTCTATGCTAGTGAGTACTGTTACTACTATTACTTACATTGTGATCAGGTACAAAGTTGTATGTCCTACCCTAGGTAGTGCTGGGGGAAACAGTGCGGATAGGGGAGAGCCCCTCTAGCCTCAGAAAAATGGGTTTGTGTCTCAGCTTTGGTGTGACTAGGTTGCTATGTGATCGGGGATGACTCTTTTGCTTTAGTGGTTCATCTGTAAAGTGGGAGGAGTATGACGTCATCCTCACAGAGCAGCAAGGAGGGACCATTGAAATAGTGTAAGTGAAAGTGGCTGGAGCCTGGGAAGGGGGTATTGTGATTGTTGTTGAGTGGGAAAGACAGAGATTATTCTGCTAAGAGGCCTTGCTTGGGACCAAGGCCATGGCTCCCCCACCCTGAACCACAGCCCCAGCTGCGTGGGATTCCAAGGAAGAAGCTTTTACCGCGTCGTGGGCGCACACAGACCTCAGGAAGCAGGGTGTCTCTACCTTAGTTGTCCTCACAGTGAGTGCAATTTTGCTTTGCTTTAGGAGTAAGAAAAACTTTTGGAAAAGGAGGTTTTTGAAGGCGTCTGTTTGTTTGTTTGTTTGTTTGTTTGTTTTTAAATTGTCCGCTTATTTATTCCAAGTGTATCCTCAGAGATGTAGCAAGAAGAAAACAACCACAGCCACAAACCCGTAATATTGAAAAGCTGGTTCTTCATTTCTGTAGCTAAAAAAGCGCTCTTTCAGGCTATAACCACAGAGACTGCTGCAGGCCTCCGGAACGGGCCATAATGATGGTTTGCAGTGTGATGAAGGAGACTGTTAATCTCTGTGGCCCAGAAGCCCAATCCGTGGCCTCTCCAATTACCCAGGTTGCCTAGCAACACCACCAAAAGCCCCCCCACCAGGCCCGGCTGGGCGAAAATTGGGTACACCCAGCACAGCCTGCCGCTCAGCCTCCTGGGCTCCCAGGCCACATCAAGGCTGGACTCAGCCTTGGCAGGGGCCCGCCTGGTACTAATCAGTGGGTGGGGCCAGCTCTTTAAAGAAACAATTCAGATATTTAAAACCTACTCATGTGAATGCAACTAGGAAAGCAGCACAAACTCATGATCCAAAGTCTCTTCTGCCAAAGACGAGTTGTCCTAAGGTGGGTGGCCTTGCCTGTGCTCTCCTGGGTGAGGTGAAGGAGGGAAGGGGAGCCTGACTTAGACATTTGGGTTCTCGGAGAGGCAGATGCTTTTCCCTTCCTGGGTGCCTGTGTCCATCCCGACTCCCTGTGGCAGCAGTGGGAGTGCTGGGGATTCCCAGCCCCAGACTCTGGGCCGAGGACCTGCCACTTCCATGGCTCCCATTTGGAAACTCCTGGGCTGTAGTCCAGGTCTGTTTGAGGAGCTGGAGGAAGAAGAGGGAGATGAGGGTAGAGGGAAGGATAGGATGAAAATAAGCTAAATAAAGATGTCCACTTCTTTAACACTTGGTGCCCAGAAATCGCAGGACAGAGGAACACACAAGGTCTGTCGAGTGAGACATCCCGGGCTCCTCTCCTAGCCCTCCCCTCACTGGCTGGGTTATCTTGATCAAGTTCCTTTGGAACCCTGAGTTTCCTTATCTATACAATGGGGGTGTTATGATCTTATTTTTTTTAACTTTCGTTTTTTGTTATTATCCTGTTTTTTATTTTTTTTTATTTTTTTTTATTTTGTTTTTATTTTTTATTATCCTGTTTTATAAGGTTCTTGTGAAAATTAATGAAGAGAAGGTTCATCAGGTGTTTAGCACAGAATCTGTAAGTGCAGGACACCTGGGTGGTTCATTTGGTTAAACCGGTGCCTTTGGCTCAGGTCATGATCCCAGGGTCCTGGGATCGAGTCCCACATCGGGCTCCTTGCTCAGTGGGGAGCTTGCTTCTCTCTCTGCCTCTGCCTGCTGCTCTGCCTGCTTGTGCACACTCTCTCTCTCTCTGAAAAATAAATAAATAAAATCTTTAAAAAAATCTGTAAGTGCTCACTATTTTTTTTTAAAGATGTATTTGTTTATTTGTTTGAGAGAGAGAGACTGAGCAAGAGGAAGAGAGAAGGAGCAGGAGGAGGGGCAGAGGTAGAAGGAGGCTCCTGGCTCAGCAAGGAGCCTGACCTGGGGCTAGATCCCAGAACCCTGGGATCATGACCTGAGCCAAAGGCAGACGCTTCCCACTGAGCCACCCAGGCGCCCCTAGTAAGTGCTCACTATTATGGCAACTCTTCTTATTTCACTTGCTTGTTACAATAATTCTGTAAGATACTGAGGGGAGAAAAGGGGTGTATTTTATAGCCGAGGAAACTGTGGAACAGTGAAATTAAGGGGTATGCTGGGAGCAGAACTCAGCTCTTCACAGTGCCAAGCGCAAAGACAGGTGACAAGCCCTTTGGTAGCCATTACAAGATGGTGGCTTTGCTGGTCTCCTCTGATAGTTCAGGGATGGCAGAATGATATGGGGGTGGGGTGGGGCAGGGTGCAGAGGAAAAGGGTGGTAGAAGGCACTTTTCAACATAAAGTGATACAAGACTCGTGGTTTATGTGGTCTGGACAGAATTCCCCTCTCCTTCCTTCCAGTATTCTTTACATAAACTTTTTTTTATTTTGGAATAATTTTAGATTTACAGAAAAGTTGCAGAGAGTTTGTTTACCCTTACGCAGATGCTGGTATTTTCTGAACACCTCCTGTGTGCCAGGAACTTTCTGGGCACAAGGAATATAGCAGTAAAACTGACTCTGCTTTCCATTGGAAGAATACAGAGTTTGTGGGAGGAATGGACCCTGGAGTCCTTAGTTTGTGGGTCTCAAAGGTGCTGCTGCCTCCATGTCACCTGTCAGTGATCTGCTACAGCTATCAAATTGTTTTTTTCAGGAGAGGGGCCAGGAAGCTGTATAGAAACAAATGCTGAAAAACAGTTGTTTGGGAGACCTGCGTGGCTCAGGGCTTCTCCCTCTGCCTGCTGTTCCCCCTGCTTGTGCTCACACTCTCACGCTCTCTCTCTCTGACAGATAAATAAATAAAATCTTAAAAAAAAAAAAAAAGAAAAACAAACACTAGAGAGGATTTGAAGGCAGAACTAGTTTGGGGAACTACTGGTCTGGTGTAGACTGTCCATTTGCTGGCACAGGTGAGAGAGGGATTGGCTCCAGCTCACATAGCCAGGAAGTGGCAGAGTCTAGAACAGAAAGCATGTCTCCTGGTTCTGTGCTCTCCCAATGCCGTGTCTCCCTAATGCAGAGTTTAACTTATGACAGGAAGACCCCAGGTAGAGTTTAGAAGAGTTTCTTGGGTATTTAGGTGTTAGTTAGGTTCTTGGCTGCAGGGGACAGAAACTAATTTTGGCTGATGACTCCAGTAAACTAATTTTATTGAAAGCACATTGGGTAGGAAAAGAAAAACAATATCTCAGGGTGCCTGGGTGGCTCAGTGGGTTAGGCCTCTGCCTTCGGCTCGGGTCATGATCTCGGGGTCCTGGGATCGAGCCCCGCATCAGGCTACCTGCTCAGCGGGGAGCCTGCTTCCCCGTCTTTCTGCCTGCCTCTCTGCCTACTTGTGATCTCTGTCTGTCAAATAGATAAATAAAATCTTTAAAAAAAAAAAAGGAAAGAAAAACAATATCTCGACTCTTACTCATACTTCTGACACCAAGTATGTGGGTTTTTCATGCCAAGGAATTCTGACACCAACTACCCCGCTGATTAAGGGCTCAGTGCCCTATGACTGCTCCCCACTTCAGATGCCCGTTGTGAGTCTGGGCTTCTGATCAGCTGGCTAGAAATTGGGGTGACCCCCTCCTTGGGCTTAATAATTTGCTGGAACATTACTTATGGAACATAAGGAATAGCATGGAGGACATTGGGAGAAGGAAGGGAAAAATAAAGGGAGGGAATCGGAGGGGGAGATGAACCATGAGAGACTCTGAACTTTGAAAAACAACCTGAGGGTTTTAGAGGGGACAGAGGTGGGGGGATGGGTTGGCATGGTGATGGGTTGGCCTGGTATTGGGTATTAAGGAGGGCACATATTGCATGGAGCATTGGGTGTTATCGTAAACAATCAATCTCGGAACACTACATAAAAAACTAACGATGTACTGTATGGTGACTAACAGAACATAATAAAAAATAATTACATATAAATAAATAAATTTGAAACAAACAAACAAATCAAAAAGAATTTGCTAGAACAGCTCACAGAACTTAGGAGAGGGCTTTCCTGATTATTACCGGTTTTTATATAAAGGATACAACTTAGGAACAGCCACATGGAAGAGATGCATGGGGCCAGGTGGATGGGAAAGGATGCAGAGCTTTCACACGCTCTCTGGGTGTTTCCTGTGTTTACCAGGCTGGAAGCTCTCTGAATCTTCTGTTTGGGGTTTTCATGGAGGTTCCATGACATAGGTGTGATTGGTCATTGACTATTACTGATTAAACTCAATCTCTAGCCCTTCTTCCCTTCCCAGAGATGGGGCTGAAAGTTCCACCGCTCTCATCACATGGTTATTTCCTCAGGCAATCAGCTCCCATCCTCCAAGAGTCACTTCGTTAGCCTAAACTCAGGTCTGGTTGAAAAGGGGCTTATTGTGAATAACAGAAGCTGGTGCCTCCCAACCCTGTCAGGAAATTCCAAGGGTTTTAGGAGCTCTGTGCGGGGGAACTGGGGATGAAGACCAAATATATATATCTTAGTATATCACAGGGTAACGGGTAGGTTACGAAATCATTGGAATGCTGCAGAAACAAGGATGGGAAAATAAGCCAAGACAAAAGAAGACCAGGCACCTAGAACTATACCAAAATCACCTCGCAGGGCCAAGTAGGTGCAGATGGTCCCCTTGCTCTGGCTGCTGCTGCTGCATGCTCATTGCTGCCGCCTGCATAGAAGATACAGCTGGCACTGGGGGGCACGGGCACTAGGTATGCTGCTCTCTATAGTGCACCGCTATAAACAACTTAGCCAGGTGTCAAGCTCCAGCCTCCAAAATCCGAAGCAAGTGCTGCTGATTGGTGAAGCCTAAGCCAGGACCTGAACCTTAGCTGCCTGGGAACCTGGAACCAAGAGTGGGGATTTTTACCTTCGGTAGCGGGAAGTGGTCCTAGCTGCCTGCCAGGATTCGTGAGATGAAGAATTCCCCAAGAACCCTGACAAAGGGCCATTATATAAATGTTATCAAAGAAGACACTGGGAGCCCTTGACATTTGCAGCTTCAACACTTAACAGTTTTTGCAATTTATTAGCTACCCCCAAAAGGCCATTGTAAAGGGATGTGAATTGAATGACTTTGCTGGAACCAGTCCTTTGCTAGTGAGTGAGCCAAGCCTGCCATGCCACCTTGATGCCTCACGAGATTTCGCTCTTCTGTACGAATTTCCAGCCTCTAGGTAACCATGCATGCAGTGACTAAAATCTTTGTTTCTTATTGGAGGAGTAGAAAAGGCTCCTAAAAATAAATCACTTGATAGTGCTAGAAATAGAAATGAGAAAAAAGTGAAGCTTGAGAAAGTGATTTTTTTCTTTATCTTTTCTTTTCTTTTCTTTTTGTGGCCACAAATAGAGATTGTGGATAAACTTGGCATGTAATGTCAAGTTCAGCAGTGCCTAGGATCTTTGATACCAAGCGATCTACCATATATGTCACATAGATACAAGGAAAAGTGCCTTGGGAAGTTTTTTTTTTTTTTGGGGGGGGGGGGAAGTTGTTTTAATGAGTGCTTCAGCCAGTGCAGAAACTGCTTTTTGGGAGAGAGGGTAAATTTTACTTAAAGATGAAGAGGCACAATTCACTAACTGAGGTTCTATTCTCTTTTCTTCTTTGGGACCTTGGGTGCAAAGTGTTGAATGTGGTTAATTAATACTCCTCACATAACAAACTTTATAAATAACCTTACATCTCTAATTATAGAATTATTTAGGGTCTGAAATGCAATCACTTAAAAATTTTCCAGCTATAATTTATAACATAATTTTGGGAGACACTATGGGTTATATTAAGGCTCCTGGAAAGTCTTTGGAAAAATCCCTTGCTATTGTCAAGGATCTCCTGTGTAAATCTCCTTATGGAAATCCTTTTTTACCTTTTTTTTTTTTTTTTTGGTTAAGCAGAAGAGTGCTCTGGGTAAATGAGCATGGCCCCACCCTTTCCAATCCTTGGTCAACACAATGGCTTTATGATTCATAACATGAGCAATACTTATCCCAGATACAGTCAGGATGCAGGAAACTTCTTTCCACTTTTCCTCTTAAGAATACTTGCCGGCAAGTCTGGCTGGCTCAGTGGGTAGAGCATGTGACTCTTGATCTCAGGGTTGTGAATTTGAGCACCATGTTGGGTGTGGAGCCTACTTAAAAAAAAAAAAAAGGGAAACTTACCAAGCATGAAGGGAAGGTCTTTGGCTTTTGGTGCACAGGGGGAACACATTTTTAGTTTGATGGCTATGAGTCTTTTCTACTCTTCCAGCATTCTTTTTAACAATCTCCCCTCATTGTTCCATACTGGCAGGATGAGAACTTTTCACAACAGTGCCACCCAGTTTGACCTGTATGTGTGTGTGTGCATGTGTGTCTGTGCACGTGTCTGTATGTGTGTGTGTCAAAGAGAGGGAGAGAGAGTCAGAGAGAGAGAGAGACTGAGAGATAGAGAAAGATTGATTTCAACAGAGTTGACAGCCACCTGCTAAAGATAAAAGGTAGGAGGTGAAGCATAATAACATCAAGCCAACATTAAAGGAAGCCCAAGAAACTTGGATGATCTTTGCTTAGTGAGTAAGAAAGCCCAGTCAGTGCAGTAAATAATTCCATTCCACATGTAACACGGCGTTGAGAGTGACCAAGTGAATAATTTGATAGCTGCGATGCTTTTATGTCTCTGTTAGACTATGATGTGTTGTAATCATTGCCGAGTTGTTTTGACACTCCTGCTTTATGTAATTGGGCCATCAAAAATTCTGGTAATCTAAAGCATGCTTCCAGGGGCGCCTGGGTGGTTCAGTGGGTTAAGCCTCTGCCTTCTGTTCAGGTCATGGTCTCAGAGTCCTGGGATCGAGTCCCACATCGGGGCTCAGCGGGGAGCCTGCTTCCCCCTCTCTCTCTGCCTGCCTCTGCCTACTTGTGATCTCTCTCTCTCTCTCTCTCTCTGTCAAATAAATAAATAAATAAATAAATAAATAAATAAAATCTTTAAAAAAAAAAAAAAAAGCATGCTTCCAGAGACTCTGTCCTAACTCTTGACCTGTAGAGCCTGTGGATTATCTGGACCACACCCATGCAAGGACAAAATTAATGGCAGAACCTTAGATTAGCCTAGGGAGGAAAACCTCGGACCCAGGAGCAGAGGTACTAGTGGGTACATTGCAGCACAGTATAAGGAAGAGGAGATCATAGGGGCTCATTCTAAGAATTAGAACTGTCAGAAAATACAACAACCTGATTGAAGTACATTCTGGTTCTCTGTAAGTTTTCACTACTATAAGTAGTTCCGCACTGAACATCTTTGAAATACAGCTTTGTGTACTGGCTCAAATACATTTGCAGGATAGATTTCTAGGAGTAGGGTGTTTCTGTTGGAAGGTACATGCTTTTCATAGCTTCTAGGTACTGCCCAGTTGCCTTCCAAAATTACGCTGCACCCATTTCCCACAGCTTCATGAGTATGGATAATCCTTCTCTTTCTTTCTCTTTTTTTGGATCATCTTTTCATTGTTTGATCAGGAATGTTTCCGAGGTGGTGAATTGTGCTCAGGAATTCAGGTGTGGGAGCAGAAGATAAACAGGAGTGGGAGGGCCAGGGAATGCCACAGCCTGAAAGCACACCTGTGAGCCCTGAAGATGTCAGAGATGCTTAATCAAGGAGGTGCCCCTGGTTTCCAAAGAACAGGGCACACAGACAGGGCTTGAAGTCAGAGTGTGACCGCTGCTGAGAAGAGAGGTAAAACCAACATGCTGCAGGTGCTACCAACATTTTCATCTGTTGCTAGCTGCTGAAGTGACTGGAACTACGTGTCTGATTGCTGTCTGTGCCAAGGAAGAAAACAGACCCGTGGTGAGTCTTGGCGGAGCTGAATGGGTCAGGTATCTTTGTAGCACAGGAAATACATTTCTCTAAAATACATAAAATACTGGGCTTGACTCTGTAAAATTTCTAGAAAATTTGAAATCTAGAGAACAGAAAATTTTGAGGAAATGTAATCCTTAGTTTTTTTTTTTAAGCTCCTTTTTAGCTATACGGTTGTATTAACAGTGTAGAATTTTATTTCCTCATAAAATGATTGTGTATGGGATTTGAATTTACAGTAGAGCTTATTAATACAACGTTAAAATCCCTAACTGAACTTACTTTTATTCACTGACTTAAAGGTTTTATTTTACTTTTTTTTAAAAGATTTTATTTATTTATTTGGCAGACAGAGATCACAAGTACGCAGACAGGCAGGCAGAGAGAGAGAGAGGAGGAAGCAGGCTCCCTGCAGAGCAGAGAGCTCGATGCGGGACTCATCGCAGGACCCAGAGATCATGACCTGAGCCAAAGGCAGAGGCTTAACCCACTGAGCCACCCAGGCACGCTTTATTTTACTTTTTTTTTTTTTTTAAGATTTTATTTATTCATTTGACAGACAGAGATCACAAGAAGGCAGAGAGAGAGAGGGAAGCAGGCTTCCTGTTGAGCAGAGAGCCCGATGCGGGCTCGATCCCAGGACCCTGAGATCATGACCCAAGCTGAAGGCAGAGGCTTTAACCCACTGAGCCACCCAGGCGCCCCTTATTTTACCCTTTTTAAAAGAATCTCTACACCCAACGCGGGGCTCAAACTTAAAACCTTGACATTAAGAGTTGCATGTTCTACTGTCTGAGCTAACCAGGTGCACTTGAACTTACTATTATTAATTTTTTTTTAATTTTTATTTATTTATTTGACAGACAGAGATCACAAATAGGCAGAGAGGCAGGCAGAGAGAGAGGAAGGGAAGCAGGCTTCCCGCTGAGCAGGGAGCCCGACTCGGGGCTCCATCCCAGGACCCTGGGACCATGACCCGAGCTGAAGGCAGAGGCTCTAACCCACTGAGCCACCCAGGCGCCCCACTATTATTAATTTTTAAAGATTTTTTTATTTATTTGTTTTAGAGGAGAGAAAGTGTGAGTGGAGGTGGGGGGAGGGCGGGGAGGGAGGAGCAGAGGGAGAGGAACAAGCAGATTCCTCCCTAAGTGCAGAGCCTGACATGGGGCTCGATTCCACAATACTGAGATCATGAGTTGAGCCTAGACCAAGAGTCGCATGCTTAACCCACTGAGCCACCCAGGTGCCCCTGAACTTTTTTTTTTAAGATTTTATTTATTTATTTGATAGACAGAGATTACAAGTAGGCAGAGAGGCAGGCAGAGAGAGAGGAGGAAGCAGGTTCCCCGCTGAGCAAAGAGCCCGACTTGGGGCTCGATCCCAGGACCCCGAGACCATGACCTGAGCTGAAGGCAGAGGCTTCAACCCACTGAGCCACCCAGGCGCCCCTGCCCCTGAACTTATTTTTAAAATGCTTTAATATTTGCTGTTAAAAGCTACAGATCTTAAATCCACACTGTTTTTGCCAATTATGAGAAGTTGTAAATCTAGAAATAATCAACAACATTCAAGGAAAGTTAATGAAATAGTTACGTCTACAGACTTAGTGCCTGACCCTGGGAGGTTGGGTGAGTGGGAGGTGGATGATGTAGGGGAGGGAACTTTCTTCTCAGAAAAGTTGCTGGGGAAAAGTAACATAAAAGGGGATTTCTCTTCTTCCCTAAATTTACTGAATATAATCTATTGTAATGTGGAAACTGCCTAATGAACTATTTTAAAAAATAAATTCGATAAGAGTTGATTCCCAGTAACTTACAGTGTGAAAATAGGCCCTTGACTCAGCCCCATTCGTCTTTCCGTCCATCTCAACCATCCACACACCCACGCAACCATCCATAGCAAATAATAACTAACAATTATGGAGTGTTTACTATGTGCCGGATACTATTCTAAGTGCTTTACATGCATTGCCTCGAACAGTCTTTCCAACAATACTACAAGGTAAGTTCTATCATTATCCCCACTTTATTTTTATTTTTTTGAATTATCCCCACTTTAAAATGGAATCTGAGAGTTTCACAGTGAATTAAATATAGAATTATTATATAGCTCAGCAGTTCCACTCCTAGGTACATACCCCAAATAACTGAAAACAGGGATTCAAACAATTCATAGGAATGTCCATAGCAGCTCCATTCATAGTCATCAAAGATCTAAATGTCCAGCAACAGACACATGGATAGACAAAATGTGTTTATAGGGGCCCCTGGGTGGCACAGTTGGTTGAACGTCTGACTCTTGGTTTCAGCTCAGGTCATGATCTCAGGATTCTGGGATCGAGCCCCATGTGGGGCTCTGTGCTCAGCATGGAGTCTGCTTGTCCCTGGCCCTCTGCTCTCCCCCCTGCTCCTACTCTCTCTTTCTCTCTCTCTCTTGCTTTCTCTCTTATATCTCTAAAGTGAATAAATAAAATGTTTTAAAAGATGTGTTTATATATCTATACAATGCAATATTATTCAGCCATAAAAAAGAATGAAGTACAGGGTGACTGGATGGCTCAGTCAGTGGAGCATATGACTCTTTTTTTTTTCTTTTTCAAGTTTTTATGAAATTCCAGTTGGTTAACATACAGTGTAATACTAGTTTCAGGTGTAGAATTGAGTGATTCATCACTTATGTATGACACCAGATGCTCATCACAAGTGCCCTCCTTAATCCCCATCACCTCTTTCACCCATTGCTACAACCCCCCTCCCAAGACTCTTGATCTCAGGGTTGTGAGTTCAAGCCCCACATTGGGTGTGGCACTTACTTTAAAAAAAAAAAAAAAAGGAATGAAGTACTGACCTAGGCCACAACCCAGATAAACCTTGAAGACTTATTACTACTACAGAGAGAAGCCAGACTCGAAAGGCCTCACATTGTATGATTCCATTTCCATGAAATATCCCGAATAAGTAAATCCATAGAGACAGAAAGTAGATTAGGGGTTTCCATGGACTGGAGGGAGGAGGCTATAGAGAGATTGCTTAATGAGTACGGGGGTTTTGCCTGGGGCAATGAAAAAGTTCCTGAACAAGGGACGCCTGGGTGGCTCAGTCAGTTAGGCGTCTGCCTTCAGCTCAGGTTATGGTCCCAGGGTCGTGGGATTGAGCCCTACATTGGGCTCTTCGCTCCGGGGGAGCCTGCTACTCCCTCTGCCTGCTTCTCCCTTTGCTTGTGCTCTCTCTCTCTCTGACAAATAAAATAAAGTGAAAAAGAGATCTTTCAAAAAAAGAAGTTTCTGAACAAGATGGAGGTGATGATTGCAGAACATTGTAAATGTACTTAATGCCACTGAATTGTACACTTTAAAGTGGTTAAAGTAGTAAATTTTATGTTATGTGTATTTTACCACATTTAAGAAAATGTAATTTGAGGGCGCCTGGGTGGCTTAGTGGGTTAAGCCTCTGCCTTAGGCTCAGGTCATGATCTCAGGGTCCTGGGATGAGTCCTGCATCGAGCTCTCTGCTCTACAGGGAGCCTGCTTCCTCCTCTCTCTCTCTCTGCCTGCCTTCTGCCTACTTGTGATTTCTGTCAAATAAATAAATAAAATCTTTAAAAAAATGTAATTTGAGGCTCAGAGCACTAAAATGACTTACCTACATGTACAGTTGGTGTGGAGTAGAGCTGTGTTCTAATCCCAGCTATCTGGCACCGTGGATCATGTTTTTTAAAAAAAAAAAAAAAATATATATATATAGTGAAAAACTTTATTTGGGGTCATTTAGGAAATTTAGATACATTAACCTAAACTGAAAATATCAGTATTATAAGATATCATTGGTGAAGCACATATTGGTGACACAAACACTAGATCTGATCTTCACAATGACTTTGAAAGTTTTGCATTATTTAGTTTGTGTGTGTGTGTGTGTGTGTGTGTGTATGATGTACATAACTTAAAATTTACCATTTTAATCATTTTTAAGTGTACAGTTCAGTGGCATTAACTACATTACCTTGTTGTGAAACTCTCACTACCATCCATCTCCAGAACTTTTTTGTCTTCCTAAACTGAATCATTGTAGTCATTAAACCCACAACTCCCCATTTCCCCCTTTCCCCACCCCTAGAAACCACTGTTCTACTGTTCGTGGTACTAGTCCCAGGGCCATTGCCTATGGTTGTATAGAAAAACAAGACAAGGCCATTCCCTGGGGTCTGAGTAGTGCAAAACCCGTGTTCCTGTCGTCTAGTGACCTTGCCACTAGCCCACTCCTCTTCACCAAGTTAGAGAAATCCAGTTGCAAGAAAAGAGTGTTGGGGCTCCTGGGCGGCTCAATGGGTTAAAGCCTCTGCCTTCGGCTCAGGTCATGATCCCAGGGTCCTGGGATGGAGCCCCATATGGGGCTTTCTGCTCAGCAGGGAGCCTGCTTCCCTTCCTCTCTCTCTCTCTGCCCACCTCTCTGCCTACTTGTGATCTCTGACTGTCAAATAAATAAATAAAATCTTAAAAAAAAAAAAAAGAAAAGAGTGTTGTTGAAGCATGCAGAGGGAATGCCTGTGTCTGGGGATCAGGAGAACGAAGTCAGTGAATGAATTATGGTTGAGATGAAAGATGGAGGAAAAGATTTCAACAGGAAAGTCTGTTAGGGAGGTTGAAGATGAGAAGAATTGGGAACATAATCATTGCCTTCTTTTCACTTCAGGTAATTCTGAGGAATATGTGAGATTTTGCAGTGGGGATATGTTTTGAAGTGCCGAGAGTACTCTGCATTCATGGTTGGGACTCACATCGCTCCGGAAGTGGATTTGTTTGACGGGCGTAACTCAGGAGAACAGTTTCAATGGGGCATGCAGATGACCAGCTGGTTAGGGTATAGATTCCTTCTTCAAGACATTGGGCCACAAAGGGGAGGGGAGAAACAGTACAGTAGTTGAGATGTTAGGATCAGGTAAAGGTGTCATAGATATGGCTTTATTAGTTTTTTAAAATTAAAATAGTAACATATACTTTAAAAAATCAAATAGGAGTGCCTGGCTGGCTCAGTCGGTAGAATGTGTCACCCTTGATCTTGGGGTTGTAACTTCAAAATCCACATCAGATGACGAGATCACTTAAAGATAAAATTAAAAAAAAAAAGTAAATATAAATAGAGGTGGATTTTCTCTGAAACTAATAAAGCTTAACCTTCAGATCTCTCACTTGGCTTGGGCTCCTTCAAAGGCTGTGTATCTACTTTTGTAATTTTCATATTTTGTAATTTTCATTTTATATTATTTTTCCAAAGAAAAACCCTCAAATTGTTTACACTTCAGGCTCTACAAAATCTGGATCCATTCCTCCATGGAGGGCAAAAATGTACTGAAATCCCACCATGCAGATATAATCATGGTTCATTCTCTGGATTTCTTCCTGTATGTGTATCAGTACATTATTTTTTACAAAAATTAGATTGTACTCTATGTACTATTTTGCAACATTATTTTTATTATTTTTTCCCTTCATTTTTGAGCACTTCCCCCCTTGACCACAGAAACATTTGAGTGATTTAAGTAGTTTAACCAGGAGTAAAAAAATAACAGAACCAGACCAACAGGAGGAGGATAGAACATGGTTGAGGGCATGGCACCGGGAAAGCACAGAGTATATGGATCCGTCCTCACTGTTACAGTGAGGTGTCCCTTGGTGTCTTACCCACCTGCTTGGTGTCCTCTATCATGGTGTAATGATACAGTTATCTGTATGATTTTTATTGACCTCTGTCTCCTCCATTACATTATAAACACTTTGGGGTAGATGGTGGCCTGATACATAGTAGGTGTTTGTAGATATTTACTGAATAAATGCTTGAATAATTGAATGCTGAGGATTGAGTTCAAGGGGATACTGGATGTGGAAATTAGAGTTCCAGATGTCAGAGAGTTGTTGGGAAGATGTGTTTCAGCAAGGGTATTGACCTTGTGCCTGGAGAACCAGCAAGGAATGGCTTTCCTTCCTCAAGTGTGCTACAGAATGGTCAGTGCGGGTATTTTAGAAAGGTGTAGGCTTGAATCTTTCTTGGGGGGGGCAGGTTGGGCTGCTCAGTTCTTTTTGGGGTTCTGGGGTTATTGTGGGGTTATTGTGGAAGTCCAATGAGTCAATAGATGGGAAAGCCCCAGCTTAGTTCCTGATACACAGTAGTTGCTCAGTAAATTGTTTTTGATTCTGAATCAGGAATCAGAGACCTATGTCTGGCCTTTGAGTAGAAGTACGATGAAACTAAGAAGAGAAAGGAGACCTAAGAAGGGAAAGGAGACCATTTACTCTAGGTGGACAAGATTGGGTTCAGTTATGCAGTGTGTATGGTGTAAGCTCTGAGATGTATCATGTTATGACAAAGGCATCTCTTATGCTGATGGTTGACTTGACAGTGGCAGAGGGGAAGGAAAGGGTATACAAGGTAGAGTTTCTATTCCAAGGCTCTAGTCCATCCTTCAGGTGGTAGCAATAGATGAAACCAGAAGTGATCCCTGGGGGTCTTCTCCCTCATTTGGGGAGACCCTAGTACTTTGCCACAATTGAACCAGATGATGAGGGAATGGATATTATGAGTATTTGGGCTCCAGATCTTAAGTTGCCTTCTATCAGTATATAGGAAAGGCCTTGGAAACCAACAATGGTTATACCAGAGAGCCCAGGAAAGAGCATGTCCCAAGGACTATCGGGTTATCTATTTTTCCTTGACATTCATGGCCCTTTCAGGTGGAGAGAGGACGCAGGACAATGGCTGCTGATCATGATTTGGAGATGGAGGATATGAATCTGAATATGGATAGAGACATGAAAGGAGAGCTGGAAGAGAAGAAAATGAGAGAGGATGGTGGACATGAAGATCCCTTCAAGAGTAAAAAGGTCCATAGGGTTGTCTCGAAATGGATGCTTCCTGAAGAGGTCCGAAGAACATACTTGGAGAGAGCTAACTGCCTCCCACCCCCTGTGTTCATCATCTCCATCAGCCTTGCCGAGGTATGTTGGGCGGTGGGCACTAGAGCAAGTATCACTGGGGAATTGCAAAAAGACTGGGGGAAAGGGGGGAGGGGCTTCAATCACATCTAGAGAAGAGACTAGAAAGAAGAGAGCTTAGTGATGGCAAGTCCAGCACACACGGAACTCAACCTCACCCTCTCTGGAGCCCCCTTAGGTCTTTCCCATGATTGCAGTCACTTTCAGCCAAGACTTGAGTTTTATTTTTCACCACCCAGCAGTGACTATAGTTTTCAGTGGCTTCATTTCATTTTAGTTGCTGGGGCTTTAGAAACCAAATAATCTTGGGGTCACAAATTGGTTTGATTTTATGAACTGACTTACATTGATTGGTTAAGGTCTTTTTGTGGAGCCAACAGAGACACCTAACCAGAAGAGCTCTAGGGCTGCCTCTGGGTTTCAGTAGGGAAACAACATGGGATGCCCTACTGTGGGCAGCAAGTAGTGTGTTTTCAGACTCTGATCTCGTCAGCCCTTTTATTTTCCAGAAAAAGAGTACAAGACCCAGATTGGTAGAATGACTTGCCCAAAGTCACATTTAGTGACTGGGCGGGGACTGGGCTTCTTCTGAGCCTCATCGTACCTACCATGATGTCTCATAAAAGAATGGGTGGGGGGTGGATATGTGTGGGTGTGACTTCAGGGACATTAGGAAGTCTGTAATGTAATCCTTTTAATTCCCAGCAATGTCTCAATTTCCTTATCAAGGACTGTATTAGGGTTCTATAGAAACACATAACCAATAGGGTGTGTACATTCACACACACACACATATTATCTATCTATCATCTATCTATCATCTGTCATCTATATCTCTCAATCCATCCATCCATCCGTCTACCTATCTACATATGTATATTGAGAGGAAGATTGATTCATTTGAAGGAATTGGCTCGTGCCATTGTGGAAGCTTGGCAAGTTCAAAATCTAGGGTAGGCCAGCAGACTGGAGACCTAGGGGTAAGAAAAGAGTTGCCGTTGGAGTTCAGAGGCAGTCATACTGGCAGAATTCCCTTTCCCTCAGATGAGGTCAGTCTGGTCTATTAAGGCTTTCAGCTGATGTGACCCTATGTTATGGGGGGTAATCTGCTGTACTCAAAGGCTATTGATTTAAATATTGATCTCATCTAAAAAATACCTTCACAGAAACATCCAGAATGATGTTTGATCAAATCTTTCTGGGTGTCATGGTCTCGCCAAGTTGACACATAACATTAACCAGCATAGGGACCTAGCCTCTTATGGCTCAGATAAAGAAAAGCCCAATGTATCAACATTTCTGGCATACTCTGTCATGTTATCCTGCCAGTTTATGGGTTGGCAGGCCTACCCATGGTCCAGTCAGGTGTGGGAGTGCTTGGCGAGTGTGGGAATTGGGGAATAATAGGATAAGGTCACATGATACCAAACATGACTGCTGTGGTCTGTGCTGTGGAGAGGGCAGTTCTCTGTAGAAGGGTCGTGGGGCGGGTGCTGGGATGCCTGTTCTCTCACAGAAAGATCCGTTTTTCAAATAAAAGTTTTTGGGATAAACTTTTTATTTTGGGTTAATTTTAGCTTTATAGAAAAGTTGCAAAGATAGTGCAGAGAGTTCCTGTGTAGGTCTCACTTCCTTTTTCCCGTTGTTAATACCTTACATTTCCATAGCACATTTGTCAAAACGAAGAAACTGACATGGGTATACTACTATTAACTAAACTGCAGGCTTCCTGTGGAGTTGTTAATATGCATTTTTACCAGATTTTCCATTAGTGTCCTCTTTCTGTCCCTTCTGTACCCTCCAACCCAGAGTATCACCTTGCAGTATGTTCCTGTGGCTCCCCAGTGCCCTCTCATCTGTGACAGTTGTCTCAGTCTCTCTTTGTTTTTCATGACTTTGATAGTCTTGAGTACAGGCCAGGTTTCTGTAGACAATTGCCCAATCTGGGCTTGTCTGAGGTTTTCCTTTTATGATTAGATTGGAGTTAACATGTTTTGGGGAGGAACACACAGAGGCGAAGCGCCTTAGTGCTCACGTCACATTGGGGAGTACGGGACATTCCCATGACATCCCTGGCAACCTGAGCCTCCCTCACTCGGTTAAGGTCGTGTTTGCTGGGCTTCTGTGCTGTAGAGTCGTTACAGTCGTTCCCTTTACCTATTCTGTTCCTTGGAGGCCAGCAGCGACTTAATTTCATAGTAACTTGGAAGTGAAAGACAAAATGGTGGGTGTGGGAAGATAAGGGTGGAGGATATGTAAGGGGGTAGAGGGGTTTGGAAAGAGCCTTTATATTTGGCCTAGGGCTGCTTCTCATCTCTGGAGAAGTGGGATATGACCAGTTACATGGTCAGATATACGGCTAGGACATTTAATTCCTGTCGTCGTCGTCTTTTTTTTTTTTTTTCAGATTTTATTTATTTATTTGACAGAGAGAGATCACAGGTAGAGAGGCAGGCAGAGAGAGAGGAGGAAGCAGGCGCCCCGCTGAGCGGAGAGCCCAATGAGGGGCTCGATCCCAGGACTCTGGGATCATGACCTGAGCTGAAGGCAGAGGCTGTAACCCACTGAGCCACCCAGGTGCCCCAATTCCTGTCATCTCCTGAGCACATGCAACGGAGGGGCCCACTTGAGAGCTGAGTGTTTGAGAGCAAAGTATAGTGCCCGTGGGCTCTTCCAGGGCCACTTTCCGCTGAAGGTGGTTAACATTCATGTCTGCCCCTCCCCGGCAGCTGGCGGTGTTTATTTACTATGCCGTGTGGAAGCCTCAGAAACAGTGGATCACCCTGGACACAGGCATCCTGGAGAGTCCCTTTACCTACAGTCCTGAGAAGCGGGAGCAAGCCTGGAGGTTTGTCTCCTATATGCTGGTCCACGCTGGGTAAGACACCACCGTAAGTCACTGATGTCAGAGGTATCTTTGAGTACTCCTAGCCCCCAGCATCGGGTCAGTGCTTCATTACTGATAAGGCACTTATACGTCCATAATCTTGTTTGATCCTCAGCGGCCCCGGGAGGCAGGGATTACTCCTGCCGCTTTGTGTCTGAGGCTTCGGGCATGTGGTTACTCGCTCCGTATCATGTGGCTAAGTTGCAGAGCTAGAACCTCAACCTATCTGTGCTAACTCCAAGTCCAGTGGACTTTGTATTGCATTGCAACTGCCTGATCCTGGCATTTATATAGGGAGATTAGTGAGAAGAGACCCCATCGTTATTAAAGCACACATATGTTCCCCTAGTTGTTTGATGTTGTGAAAATGTTCCCTTTAGGGTATGGATCATCAGTCCCTCCATCCCTGCCCTGCCACACACTTAAGGAGAATTAATTTGCGAGCACTTTGTGGAGTGTATAATACTGTGGTCCATCTGGAATAATACAAGCAATGGGCAATGCAGTGCTTTTTAGTTACAGCTTCCTTTTTTTTTTTTTTTTTTTAGGATTTTATTTATTTATCAGAAAGAGAGAGAGAGGAAGAGAGCACCAGCAGGGGGAGTGGCAGGCAGAGGGAGAAGCAGGCTCCCCGAGGAGGAAGGATCCCTAAGCAGGACTCAATTCCAGGATCCTGACATCATGACCTGAGCCAAAGGCAGATGCCCAACTGACTGAGCCACCCAGGAGTCCCTAGTTATAGCATCTTATATGCTAATAGTATTTTGTGACCTTGCTTGGAACCCGAGATTCACTATGCCCACTGCAGAACATGAGCAGCTTGCTGTGGCTCCCCCTCTCCAGTAGACGCTTCGCCTGGGGGTTCAAATGAGGCCAGCTTCATCTGTGTGACCTACCCAGCCTTGGACCTTGCAGGATGACTCTGGCCAGTGGCTAAATAAGGCATCCATGGCAGGACAGAGGGCTCAGAGACTTGACAAATAAGGACAAAATTGCTCACTGCCCAGTTTCTGTGGATACTTTGTTTGCTTTTTCATTTAACATGTTCTGAGCAAATGTGGTTCCTGCACTCAAGGACTTTAAAATTATAAGGGCGAACGGTCAGGTCAGTTAAATAGTAATGGGAGGCCATATAGTATTATAGTATACAGTAGTTATTTAACTTCTTTGTGCCTCTGTTTCCACATCTGTAAAATGGAATAACAGCACCTATTTTATAAGGTTGCTGTGATTAAATGAGGCTGTGGTTATAATGTAATTTTTGTAATGCCTGACACATAGTAAGGCCCTCAAAAAGAATTCTCAAGGCTGTGTAGGACAGGTCACATAGGAGGGTATAGGAGTTCAGAATGCTTCTGGCTATAGGTAACCAAAAAATCTAATGGGGGCCTAAACAAATGGAGGTTAATTCTTTGTTATATAAGAAGCCCCGTGGTATGTGCTTAGTTCCTCAGTTTAACGAGGCCAAGACTCTTGGTTCCGTGCTGGCATATCTGCTTTTCCCTTGACCTTTCTCTTGTGGTTGCAAGTTGGCAGCATAGCTGGGCATTAAAAGCAGGAAGGGGAAGGGTAGACCAGGGGCTGGGGACATTCATCCCTTTCGTCAAGAAAGCAGCTCTCTTCCTAGTCTCCCACCGGTGCTGCTCTGCCCTGCATTTCAATGGTCAGGCCTATGGACACGGCTACCCCTCACTATGAGAGGCTGGCAAAGTCAACATGAGCTCTTCCAGCCTCACTAAAGGAGGCAGACAGGTGGTAAGGAGATGGATGTGGGATTAGTCATTGTAACAGAAAAAGAAAGACAGAAAGATCCAAATGGGGATGGTTTCCCAGATGACATGGATTCAAGCTAGACCTGGAAGGGTAGATAAAATTCGCTGAAAAAAGTTAGCATTTCTATTCTGGGTCTACGATGGGGGATCTTATCCTTATGCCTTTTCTCCTCTCGCTGTATAGTCTTATTATTTTTTAAAAAGATTTTATTTATTTATTTGACAGAGAGAGAAGGATCACAAGTAGGCAGAGAGGCAGGCAGAGAGAGAGAGGGAAGCAGGCTCCCTGCTGAGCAGAGAGCCTGATGTGGGGCTCGATCCCAGGACCCTGAGATCATGACCTGAGCCAAAGGCAGAGGCTCAACCCACTGAGCCACCCAGGCACCCCTAAGCTGAAATCTCTTAAAAAAAAAAAAAAGTCTTGTGCTGTGTAGTAACTAAACTAAGGATGACTAGAATGTGGGAATGTACCAAAGTACATTCAGAGATTCTCCAGAGATGCCTGTGGGGTTTGACAGGCAAAATAATATGAATTTTATTTAAAAATACTTTTACCTCTTTCAGAACTGGAATAAAAACCACCTGCACTCAAATATGTTATATGCCAAACTGTAGTACATGGGAGATACTAACTTCAGCTAGCGTAAACTTTCTTTTTCATTCTGGAGAACTGTTTTTTCAACTTTATTATTTTTTAAGATTTTAATTATTTATTTGGCAGAATGAGAGGGAGAGCGAGAGCGCACAACAGGGGGAGCAGCAGGCAGAAGGAGAGGGAGAAGCAGGCTCCCTGCTCAGCAGCTCACCCCTCAACTTTTTAAAATAGAACTGGGGATGGGGTTTCTCTTGCCATCTCTATTTTATTAAAAAATATCCTGGGGTGCCTGGGTGGCTCAGTTACATGTCTGCCTTTGGCTCAGGTCATGATTCCAGGGTCCGGGGATTGAGCCCCGCATTGGGCTCCCTGCTCAGCTGGGAGTCTGCTTTCCCTTTCCCTCTGGCTCCTCCTCCCTGCTCATGCACCGTCTCTGTCTCTCACTCTTTCTGTAAGATAAATCAATAAAATCTTAAAAAAAAAAAAAGAATATCCTAAGATTGCAAGACCAGTTGTTTAAAAACCTACTGAAATTTGGGGTGCCCAGCAGGCTCAGTCGGTAGCACATGCAACTCTTGATCTCGGGGTTGAGAGTTCCAGCCCCACATTGGGAATGGAGCCTCCCTTAAAGAAAAAAAAACAACAAAACTATTGAAACTTAAAACTCAATAACGTGTGAATTAGGATTTTCTCATTACCATGCTACCGAAACAAGATCAGATGCAGAGGGCTGACATGACATGGCAATTGTCATCTGAGCCTAATTTCAAGTTTATGTTCCTTAAGCCATCCTCATCGCTGATCGTTTGATGTTGTCAGTCACTGTTTTCAAGACAGAACTTACAAAATAAATGATACTTCCAAAATGTCCTTTTATTGGTTTTATATATTGAGGCGCCGTGTTGAGAGTTTTATTTAAGAAAAAAAAGTCACCTAAAAAAACTAGAAAATTGAATTTGAACTAGAAACAATACACCAATGCCTGTTCATGTCCCAAAGAAACAACAGTGTGGGTTAGTCGTAATATGGGACTACTGTGTTTGTCTCTGCAGAGTTCAGCACATCGTGGGGAATCTCATTATGCAGCTCGCTTTGGGTATTCCCTTGGAAATGGTCCACAAAGGCCTCCGAGTAGGGCTGGTGTACCTGGCAGGAGTGATTGCAGGTTAGTATCCTGAGGGTAACACAAAATCAATGCCTCTGCACTCTTAGGGGACAGTGCACAAAGCAAAACTAATCATTTAAGTCAAGATTTACTGCATTCCTAATACATGCTGGGGAACCTGATAAGCACTGGAAATCAGTTAATCAGAAGCAGCTGGCTGGCTCCATCAGAAAAGCATGGGACTCTTGATCTTGGGGTCATGAGTTCAAGCCTCACTTTGGGTGCAGAGATTACTTAAATAAATAAAGCTAAAAAAAAAACAAAAAGAAAGAGAGAGAGAAAGGAAAGAAAGGAAGGAAGGAAGGAAAAGAAAGAAAAAAGGAAAGAGAAAGGAAAAAAGAAAGAAAGAAAAGTTAGAGGGGTGCCTGGCTGGCCCAGTCAGAAGACCATGCTACTCTTGATGTTAGGATGGTGAGTTTGAGCCTGACATTGGGTGTAGAGATTACTTAAATAAATAAATAAGTAAACTTAAAACAAACAAACAAACAAACAGTTAAAATATTTGAGAGAAGCACACAGAGATAGGTCATTGTGCCTGTCCTTGGGTATCTCAGAATCAGACTGGGTTTTGCACACTTGGAAGTTGTGTGTACGTTGGTGCCCAGGTGCATATGTATTGGGTAGAGACTTAACAGCCAGATCATGAAGGCCCAACATGTCAGACTAGCGATCTTGGGAAGTCACATGAGCCAACGTGCATTTAAGAAAGACAGCTTGAAGGGAATGTAGAGAAGAGCTAGAGGGGCCCAGGACTCGATAGGGACTGGCAAAATATGCAGTGATCTCTGAAATGGGGTGTGTCTTAAGAGGATCCACTTTGGTCGGAGGAGAAAGTATTAGAATTCCCATCTATCCATTTATTTATTGGAAACATTTTTTTAAATTAAACTTTTTTTACATTGCAGTTGTACGAAATCAATGCCTAGGGGTCCCATGTATTCTTTCACCAGTTACCCCCAATGGTAACAGCTTGCAAAATTCTAGTACAGTCTCCAAACCAGGACATCCACCTTGATACTGTCAAGGTGCAAAACAAAGATTCCTCACGTTGTATTTTCACAGCCATCGCCTCTTCTTCCCCACCCCCTACCCCCTCCTTCGCCCCTGACAACCACTAATCTGTTCTCTATTTCTGTAATTTTCTCAATTCAAGCATGTTCTATAAATGGAATGATACAGTATACTGCCTTTGGGGTTGGCTGTCTTCACACAGCATCATTCTCTGGGAGATCCATGTAGGCTGCTGTATGTATCAATATTTCATTCATTTTTATCTCTGAGTAGTATTCCATGGTGCGGATGGACCACCATTTTTTTTTTTTTAAGATTTTATTTATTTGACAGAGAGAGAGATCACAAGTAGGCAGAGAGGCAAGGTAGAGGTGGAGGGGGAAGCGGCTCCCCGCTGAGCAGAGAGCCCGATGGAGGGCTCGGACCCAGGACCCTGAGATCATGACCTGAGCCGAAGGCAGAGGCTTTAACCCACTGAGCCACCCAGGTGCCCCGGACCACCATTTTTTTAACCCTTCACTTCCTGGAGACTATCTGGGTTGTTTCCAGTTTGGGGCTATTACAAAAAAAGCTGTTAATAAAAAAATTAAAAAAGCTGTTGTGTACAGGTTTTTGTGAACAGAAGTACCAAGTTTTGTGAACAGAAGTTTTCATTTCTCTGGGATAAATGCCCAAGCGCTCAGTTCTGAGGTTGTATGGTAGTGCCTGTTGAGTTGTTTTAAGAACCAGCCAAAATGTTTTCCGGAATGG
Source organism: Martes martes (assembly GCF_963455335.1). Lineage (NCBI taxonomy): Eukaryota > Metazoa > Chordata > Mammalia > Carnivora > Mustelidae > Martes > Martes martes. Next base: position 161,921,133 of record NC_137891.1, read on the forward strand.
CTGCTCCATTTTACATTCGCCCCCAATAGTGTAGAGGTGATTCTGTTGTCCACATCCTCACCAGCGTTCGTGTTGTTGCCATTTCTTATTTCAGCCGTGCTCAGAAGCGTGTGATACTAAGGCCGTATCTCATCACGGCCTTAGTACCTTAATTTGCCATCAGATGGCTAATGATGCTGAACACCTGTTGATGTGCCTAACCTCTTTAGTGATATGCCTGCTCATGTCTTTTGCCCATTTCCTAATTGGATTCCTTTCCTTTTTCTTTTCTTTTTTTTTTTTTTTTCCCTAATTAGGTTTTTCTAGACCATTGAGTTCTGAGAGTTCTTGACATATTCTAGATCCTAGTCCTTTATTGAATAAGTAGTTGACTGGTATATTTTTCTCAATGTGTAGTTGCCTTTGCACTGTTTTAATAGAGTCATGGAGCAAAAGTTTTTAATTTTGATGACGTCTGATTTACCATTTTTTCCTTTATGAATCGTCCTCATGGTGATGTCAGAACTCTAGGTCCTGAAAATTTTCTCTTACACTACCCTTTATAGTTACAGTTTTATGCTTTACATTGGAATATGGCATCTGTTTTGAGTTGGCTCATTTTTGTGGAAGCTGTGAGGTTTAGATTGAGGTTCTTCTGGGGATTTTTGGAAATGACTTCATATCTTTGCAACAATCTATTAAAAATTCTATTTCCTTCATTGAATTCTTTTTGCACCTTTGTCAAAAATCAGTTGGCTGTATTTGTAGGGCATTGTTTCTGGGTTCTCCTGTTTGTTCCATTGACCTGTGTGGTACCCTCCACCAATACCATGTCGTCCGTACTACTGTACACACACTGTAAGTCTTGAAATCAGTGAGATTCCTCTCCTCTTTTGCTCATTTTAAAGACTATGCATTTTTCTTGTACAAAAAGATGAGTGTCTAATTTGCTGACTTTTTTTGCCCTGTGGTAACAAAAGGTTTTCAGTAGGATGCTACTGAACAGATGTTGTTGAAAAAGCAAATGCAAAATATGTTCCATTGATGACATAATAGCATTTTTCATACAAGGAGAAAGAACATAATTGCTTTTCCAAAAATACTTATGCTCTGAAAGGGCATTTTAAAAACTAATAATTGGAAATCGTTCTCTCATTGGGTGACTTTGCTGTTAGGAATGATGCAATAAGTCTTAGAAATTCACACTTAAAACACAGGAAACAATTTCCTCATTGGTTTCAAGAGTTCTCAGTTAAGAATTCTAGTGGGTTTTAAACCTATTTTATAACACCTTCTGATTAGCTTGCATGAACAGAGGACTGATGCTGGGAAAGGTGGCGATTAACAGGTAAATTACAACACATTTTTTTTTTTCATAATTGGAGTAAGCAAAGTCAATGATGTAATTCTCCCATTTGAAACTACATGTCATTTTTAAATTTTACATTTTGGCTATGACAGTGAGTAAGAGGAAATTTCTATAGAAAATAACTGAATTTAGGAGTATATATTGTACTTCAGGGTTATGATATTTAATGAGGATTTTCAAACAAATAATGAAGCTTATTTTTATAAATCTGCTCATTGAAAGATTTTTTTTTTTAAAATTAAAGACTTTGTTTTTTTAGAGCAGTTTTAGGTTCACAGAGAAAGGCACAGGAAGGCACAGAGATTTCCCATAACCCCTGCCTCCACACATGCATAGTCCCCTCACCCCACGCCTTTATTGACATCCCCCTACAGATGGGTATTTGTTACAACTGACGAATCCTCCACTGCACATCATAATGACCCAAAGCCCATAAAGAAGTTCACCCTTGGCATTGTACATTCTGTGGTTTGGGACAAATGTGTAATGACCCGTATCCATCATTAGAGTATCATATGGAGTATTTTCACTGTCCCCCCAATCCCCTGTGTTCTGCGTATTCATCCCTACCCCCATTCTGACCCCAACCCCCTGGCAACCACTGATCCTTTCGCTGCCTCCACAGTTTTAGCTTTTCCAAAATGTCATATAGTTGGGATCACATAGCACGTAGCCTTTTCAGATTGGCTTTCACTTAGAAACATGCATTTAAATTTCTCTTTTGTCTTTTCATGGTTTGGTAAACACTTTTTGTACCAGGGGTGCCTGAGTGGCTCAGTTAAGCCGCTGTCTCTTGATTTCTGCTCAGGTCATGATACCAGGGTTGTGAGATCAAGCCCTGTGTTAGACTCAGCGGGGACTCTGCTTGAGGATTCTCCCTCTCCCTCTGCCCTTCTCTCTGCTTGTGCTCTCTCTCTAAAATAAATCTTAAAAAAAAGCATTTTTTGTACCAATAATAAAGTAAAAATGATTTAAAAATATTGTGTAATCAATGTTTCATCCTTTAAAAATTCTATTTTTAGGGGCACCCGGGTGGCTTAGTAGGTTAAGCTAATTTGCCTTTGGCTCAGGTCTTGATCTCAGGGTCCTGGGATTGAGCCTTGCCTCTGGCAACCTGCTCAGCAGAGCTTCTCCCTCCCCCTCTCCCTGCTTCTCCCTCTCCCTCTGCTGCTCTCCTTGCTTGTTCTATTTTTCTGCCAAATTAAAAAAAAAATCTTTTTAAAAATCTATTTTGTATTAAAAATACATATTCGTATATGAAAGAAAAACAGTACAATGTACCTGCCATCAAAACACTCACATTAGTATAGTAGTACTTTTATATGCAACCTACAAATAAGTTAATATACTTATATTGAAGTGGCTGGTTGTAACAGTTTCCTAGGGCTCCTCTAACAAAGAACCACAGACTGGGTGGTTTGAACAACAGAACTGTACTATCTCACAGTTAGGCTGGAAGTCTGAAATCAAGGTGTCAATAGGGCCATGCTCCGTCCTCCGATCCTGTGTGAAAGAATCCGTCCTCCCTTCTCCCTAGCTTCTGGCGGTGACCATCAGTCCTTGGCATTCCTTGGCTTGCAGCTGTAGCCCTTCGTGCTCTGCCTCCACTGTCACGTGGAGTTCACCATTCACATGTGCCTGTCTTCTCTAATAAGGACACAGTCATATTGGGTAGGGGCCCACTCTATCCAACATGACCTCATCTTAATCATATCTGCAACAATCCTATTCCCACATAATAGCGCATTGTGAGGTGCTGGGCGTTAGAACATCAACACATCTTTTTAGGGGGGGACATAGTCCAACCATTTGCAGGGCTTGAAATTTTTTCACTGATGAAAATGATACTAGCCTCCTAGAGCAGTGGGGCCAGAGAGCAGGAAACCTTCATGAGACAGACTTGGCAATGCTCAGTGACATAGCTCCCCAGGGGGCTTCCCTCCTGCTTTCTGGAATCTGTTTTTCCACCTTCTACTTCCAGTCTTGCACACGCCTGTTTTTCCTGCCCCTGAAAGCCTTTGCGCTCGTGAGGCCCTCAGGGCTCTAGCATCTGCACGGGTTTCCCCCGAAGCTTGATTCCGACCTGTGGAATCAGCCCTGCCCCAGTTTCATAGGAGAGATAGGAGAGAACGTGATTAACCTGTTCACATCGTCTGGCTATTTTTGCAATAGTTTCTTGGCAGGTGTGTGTCTTTTTGCTATTCTGGTCTTCACACTGCTGCCTGGGTCACCTTCCTCAAGCACAGATTAGATCATATTATATCCTTCCTAAAACATTGACAAGGTCCAGAAGAAAGTCAAAACATCCAAGATTGCTCATTACTTCCACTACGTGGCCCCATTGCCTTTCTTTTCTTTCCTTGGAACCATAATCTTTACTAATGTTCAAAAAAGAAATTATATATACATAAAGAGTTTAAGGGGAACTTGATGTAAAATGTTTTTTTAAATAACTTGAGATATGATGGGCATACAAAAATCTGTATATATCTAATGTATATGACTTGATGAGTTTGGAGATAAGTATACATCTGTGAAATCTTCACTACAATCTACATCATAAACATGTCCATCACTTCTAAAAGTTTCCTCTTGTCCACTGTCTTTCTTGCTTTTTTTTCTAGATTCCTTAGTATGTCAAAAACTTTAGTTTCCCCATCTTTGCTCCTGGCAAAGTGTGATCCATGGATTAGTTTTATGTGTATCACTAGGGAGCTCATTAAAAATGCAGAATATTGGGCCCCAACCAGACCCACTAATCAGAACCTGCATTTGAACAAATCCAAAAGTGATTTGTATGCACGTTAAAGATCGAAGTGCTGGTTTGCAATCCCACCCAGTGTCCCCAGTGGGACTGATCATCACAATCACCTGGAGAGTTTATCATAGCTAAAACCATCCAGATCCCACCCAGATTTACTGACTCAAAATCTCAGAGGATATGGCCCTGGCATCTGTTTTTGTTTTGTTTTCTGTTTGGTGAGGTATAACTGACATATAATAAGCTGCACATATTTAAAGTGTGTATTATGACAATTTTGATACATGTATATAATCATGAAACAAACTATCACCACAATCAAGATAATAAATGTATCCATCACTCCCCCAGAAAGTTTCTCTGTGACCCTTGAGAATTGCTTTCTACTGCCCCTCCCTGTCCTTTCCCTGGCAATTACTGATCATTATAGATTAATTTGTATTTCTGGAATTTTATATAAGTGGGATTGTAGGGTATGTACTCTATTTTTGTCTGGCTTCTGCCAGTCAGCATAATTATTTTGAGATTTATTCATGGTACTGTGTGTGTCAATAGTTGACTCCTTTTTATTGCCAAGTTGTATTTCATTGTGGGAATAGACAAATTGTCCATTCTCCTTGTTGATGGACATTAGGGGTTGTTTCCAGTTTGGGGCTATTGCAAATGAAGCGTCTATGAACATTTGTGTGTAAGTATTTGTGTAATCAGATGTTTTCAGCTTTCTTGGGTAAATACCTAGGAATGGAATGACCGGATCCTTTCAGAGGGTATGTTTAACTTTTAAGAAACCGCCAACATTTTAAAGTAAGTTTACTGAGAGGTTAGGTCATATATCATACAATTCACTTATTTAAGTATTTAATTCAGTTTTTAAAAAAAGATTTTTATTTTATTTATTTAACAGAGAGAGACATCACAAGTAGGCAGAGAGGCAGGCAGAGGGGGGGGGGTGGGAGGGGCGGGGAAGCGGGCTCTCTGCTGAGCAGAGAGCCCGATGTGGGGCTTTATCCCAGAACCCTGAGATCTTGAATTGGGCTAAAGGCAGGGCTTAACCCACTGAGCCACTCAGGCACTCCTAATTCAGTGTTTTTTGTTTTGTTTTGTTTTGTTTTAAACTTAAGTCACAGGATTATATACCCATCATCAAATTGAATTTGACATTTTTGTCCCCCAAAGAAACCCTGTATCCCTCCCACTCCTCACCCCATTCTCCCTTCCCCAGACTTAGCAACCACTAATCTACTTTCTGTCTCTTTAGATTTGCCCATTCTGGACATTTTATACAAGTGGAATCATACAATATTGGTCTTTCGTGATTGGCATTTTTCACTTAAATGTAATGTTTTCATTGTTCATCGATGTTGTTATGTCAGTGCATCATTCCTTTTTATAGTTAGACAATATTCCATTATGTGGCTATACACGTTTCCTCTACATATTCATCAACTGATGCACATTTAGGTTGCTCTCACTTTTTGGCTATTATGAATAATGTTGCTATAAATATTTGTGTATAAGTTTTTGTGTTCATCTCTTGGATATATATCTATAAGTGGGATTATTAGGTTATACGGTACAAAATACACTTCACCCTTGTACAATGTGGGGATTAGGGGCACTGATATCCCTCACACAGTTGAAAATCCACATATAATGTGTGATTCTCCCAAAACTTAACTATTAACAGCCTACTGTTGACCCAAAGCCTTACTGATAACACAGTGGATGAACACATATTTTGTATACATTATTATGTACTGTGTTCTTACAGTAAAGTAAGCTAGAGCAAAAAATTATTAAGAAAACCAAAGGGAGCACCAAAGAGCATGTGACTCTTGATCTTGGGGTCATGAGTTTGAGCCACATGTTGGGTATGGAGATTACTAAAAAAAATAAGTAAAACTTTAAAGAGAATCACAGGGAAGATAAAATACATTTACAGTATTGTACTATATTCAGTGGGAAAAAATCTGCATAAGGGTGGCCCTGAGCAATTCAAACCCATTTGTTCAAGGGTCAACTGTGGTACCATTTTACACCTTCACCAGGAGTTCCAGCTCCTCCACATTCTCAACAACACTTGCTATCATCAGTCTTTAATTTTAGCCAGTCTATTGGGTGTATGATGGTATCTCACTGGGTTTGTTTGTTTGTTTATTTATATTTAAAAATTTTTATTTTGGGGGCACCTTGGTGCCTCAGTTGGTTAAGCAGCTGACTCTTGATCTCAGCTCAGGTCTTGATCTCAGGATTGTAAGTTCAAGTCCCATGTTGGGATCCATGCTGGGTGTGGAGCCTACTTAAAAAATTTAAAAAAGTAAGTATTTTAGGGGCACCTGGGTGGCTCAGTCATTAAGCATCTGCCTTTGGCTTGGGTCACAATCAATCCCAAGGTCCTGAGATGGAGCACCACAATGGACTTCCTGCTCGGCGGGAAGCCTGCTTTCCCCTCTCCCACTCCCCCTGCTTATGTTCCCTCTCTCGCTGTCTCTCTATCAAATAAATAAATAAAATCTTTTTAAAAAAGTATTCTATTTTTGAGTAATCTCTACATTCAACACAGGCCTTGAAGTCACAACCCAGAGATTAAAGTTTTGATGAAGTATAATTTATCACTTTGTAAATTTTAGGAACTGTGCTTTCAGTGTCAACTCTTGCATATTTGTGTGTGTGGGTCAGATTTACTTCCATATTTCATATTTTTGATATTCTGTAAATGGTACTATTTAAAAATTTTCTATTTCTGATTCTTCACTGCTATGACATGAACATCAAGTTGATTTTTTTGTACATTGATCTTCTCTCCTCCAACATAATTCACTTATTATTTCAAGTAGTTAAATGGTTATCTTCTATGGGAATTTAAGTAATAAGCAAAATCTTGTGGGTTTGCCCATGTTCTCACCACTTCCAGTGCCCTCCCCTCCTTTGTGTAATTCCATATTTTCACCTGATATTTTTTCCTTCTCCCTGAGAATTTTCTTTAGCATTTTTTAAATTAAAGATTTATTTATTTATTTTAGAGAGAGAGTGTAAGCAAGTGAGGGGAGGGGTCAGAGGGAGAGAGAGAGAATCTTGAAGCAGCCTCCCCGCTGAGCATGGAGCCTGATGTGGGGCTCAATCCCAGGACATGGGATCATGACTGAGCTGAAGACAGATGCTTAACTGACTGAGCCACCCAGGTGCCCTGCTGTCTTTATTTATTTTTAAAAATTTATTTGTCAGAGAAAGAGAAAGACAGAGCACAAGCAGGGGGAGCAGCAGAGGGAGAGGGAGAAGTAGGCTCCCCACTGAGCAAGCAGCCCAATGCAGGACTTGATTCCAGGACCCTGGGATCATGACCTGAGCCAAAGGCAGAGGCTTAACTGACTGAGGCACCCAGGTGTCTCCAATGTATTTATTTTTAAAAATATTCTTCTCTATGTGTTTCATTCTCTGTGGATACTTTTACTGCCATGTCTTCCTGTTCACTAATCTTTTTTTCTGCACTGTCTAATGTGCCATTAAGCTCAACCAGTATATTTTTTCATTTTAGACATTGTAGTTTTCATCTAGAAATTTGAGTGTTTTATATCTTGTGCATTATATACTTATATATGTATATATATATGCAATTATATACTTAATTTTTGAACAGATAGCATATAGTTGTAATAATTATTTATTGCTATTATCTGCTAAAACTTACAGTTGTGTCAGTTTGGGGTTTTAATTGATTTTTAAATTTTATTTATTTTTTTTATTATGGGTCCTATTTTCCTGTTTCTTTGCATGTATGACCATTTTTGTTTGGATGCTAGACATTTAAACTTTGGATGGTGGATATTACTGTATTCCTATAAATATTCCTTAAATTTGTTCTGGAACACAGTTACTTGGAAGTAGTTTGAAACTTTCTGGTAAGATTTGCTAGGTGAAACTGTTTTTGAGTCATGTTTAGTGCTAATTAATACCCACTGCTTGGGTAGGACCCTTCTGTGTACTTCATGCAATGCCCCATGAATTATGAAGTTTTCTGGTTTGGAAAGTTACTTTGCCTCTCTGGTGCTGGGTGAGCAAAGCTACTTGCTCCTCCCTCTAGTCCTTTCTGGTGGTTTTTTCTTTAGCTTAGGTAATTTCCTCACACGCTCCTCTCCGGAGTTCTGTCTGTGCTGCTCCTTTCTCTCTGGTGCACTGTCTTGCAACCTCCAGCTGCCTAGGACTATCTGGACTTTAAACTCTATCTCATCAACTTAAAGTTAACTGAGAGCTACCTGGGTTCCCCCTTCGTGCATTGTAACCTGTAATCTCTTTAAAGGCAGTAAGCTGGGCAATCAGCTCACTTCACTTTCTCATCTGTCAGGTTTCACTGTCCTTTGTTGCCTTATGTCCAGTATCTTGGAATCACTGTTTCATATATTTTGTCCAGTGGTTTTAGCTGTTTCAGGCAGGAGAGAAAATCTTATCCTTGTTACTTCATCATGGCCAGAAGTGGACATGGATATCTGTGTTTTAAAAATAAATTACTCATATGATTAAGATGCAGCCACTCGAGCCCTAGTCAGAAGGTTGACATTTGAGGACCATCCCCTCAATCTGTTGGGACTACTCACTGATTTTTAGTCACCCATATACCTTTGTCTCTATGTCTTTACTTTTCCAGTTCCCTAAGTCCTGAATACTTTCTCCTCCTTTGTTTTCCTTCCAAATCTTAAAGATATTTTAGAGTTTAATCAAGATGCTGTATCCTCCTTCTCAGCGGAGCAAGGGCTCCACCTCTCTGCTGGGGGAAAAAAAAAATCATTCTTTCCTAAGTGCTTCCATAGCAAATTCATTACATTTAAGAAATCATAGTAGTTGTTTTATTCTGCATCTTATACTTGTTTACTCATTTGTTTATAAAATTCCTAAGGCCACTTTGTCTTTCTGGCACAAAGCAGGTATTACATTGTATCCTAAGGAATGAAGGAGAGCCTTAAAAGCAAAAAACTAAGTAGTACAACAAAGCAGTACAGAGAGAACATCTTTGAGTTTGCAGAAGGTGGTTTTAAAGGCTTGTTTTGGTTCAGACAATCTAAGATTGGGTTGGCAAATAGATTTCCTCTTGTTTGAATCTGACTGAATACTATGTTGAGAAGCGTTTTGAGGTCACATTTTCACTCCATGAGAAAGCCAGCCATTAGATCATAAGATGTTGGAATGTCTCAGGTATTTTGATAGTTTTGGCTAAACATGTGCAATATTTTGAAACAATAGTAAGTACATAATACATGTCAGGCAGCATTCTAAGCATGATGGACATAACTCATTCACTTCCCCTGACAATGCACTGAGGTAAGTTCTATTAATATCCTCTTTATGTAGGGAGACTAGGGCACAGAGAGGTTAAGAAACTTGCTCAAGTCACACACCTGGTAGTTTTGGCTCTAGAGTTTATGCTCTTTGTCCTTGTTATACTGTCCTCATATTGAACATTTAATATTTCAGAAAAATTGACGTAGTTAGCTCACATAGCTATACTTTTATAATACGGAAGGGACAAACAAAATAAACTTGCTGCTTATTAATATGATAATGGTCCAATCTTCCCAACTTCTGCCTTAGGTTAGAAAGATTTATCTTTTCATGATTCTTATATGCGATCCTTTGTGTTTTATTTCTTTAGGGTCCCTTGCCAGCTCCATTTTTGACCCACTCAAATATCTTGTGGGTGCTTCAGGAGGAGTCTATGCTCTGATGGGAGGCTATTTTATGAATGTTCTGGTGGTAAGATCTTTGGGAATGGAATCTATGGATCTTTTTTTTTTCCTTTTAAAGAATAACTGGTACTTGGATCAGGGAATCTTCATATTTACTGAGCATTCATCTTCCTTTTAGGAACCAGAATTTTCCTTTCATATTTTATCTTTTTTTTTTTTTTCTGATCTCAAAAGGGATGAATACTAAAAAAATTTTTTAAGCTGAAAAATAGTCAAAATCTCAAATACAGTATTTGTTAACAGCTTGATATACATCCTTTCAGACCTTTTTCTATATGTATTCAAAGTCCTGCCAAAATTAAGGCTACAAAAATGGACCCACTCTTAAAGATACTGTTCTTCGTCTTAACATAGAGTTATCTTGACTCCATCTACCCATATCAGTACACAGAAATCCACTTCAGCCTCTTCAAGTGCCCCACAGCACACTGTAGAGCTGTATCCTGATTTAATCCTTCAATGAAAAAAAATTGGGGTGACTCTACCTATTCACACTTGTAGATAATGCTGTAAGGATGTTGTTCTCTTACATTTATCTTTTTGCATGTGCACACGTACGCGCTCGTGTGTGTGTGTGTGTGTGTGTGTGTGTGTGTGTGTGTTGGTAGGATAAATTCCTAGAAGTGGACTTACTGGGTAAAGGCTTTAAATTTTCATAGATAAATGCAAAATGCCATTTTACATGTCAATGTCTAGTATGTAAGAATGTCACCCACTTTTTTTTTTTTAAAGATTTTATTTATTTATTTGACAGAGATCACAAGTAGGCAGAGAGGCAGGCAGAGAAAGGAGGAAGCAGGCTCCATGCTGAGCAGAGAGCCCGATGCGGGGCTCGATCCCAGGACCCTGGGATCATGACCTGAGCCGAAGGCAGAGGCTTTAACCCACTGAGCCACCCAGGCGCCCCGTGTCACCCACTTTTTAAAAGAGCCTATGGTGTTAAATCCTGACTAGTTCTGAAACCCTTTGACTCACGTAGGTATACTTATAAATAGTCCAGGAGGGGGGTGCCTGGGTAGCTTAGTTGTTAAGAGTCTGCCTTTGGCTCAGGTCATGATCCCAGGCTCCTGGGATCAACCTTCTGCATCAGGCTCCCTGTTCAGTGAGAAGCCTGCTTCTCCCTCCCCCACTCCCCCTACTTGTGTTCTCTCTCTCACTATGTCTCTCTCTGTCAAATAAATAAATCAAATCTTAAAAAAAAAAAAAATACCCTAGGAGGAAAATAGGAAGCAATTATAAAACTATTCCAAAAATAGAAGTTATTTAGAAAAATGTTTTTCAAGCTTTGGATTGCAGCCCATTAGTGGGTTGTGAACACAGTTTAAGTAATTGTGACCAAAAATTAAACAAAAAGAGGGGCACCTGGCAGGCTAAGTAGGCAGAGCATGGGACTTTTAATCTTGGGGTCTTGAGTTCAAGCCCCATATTGGGCATGGAGCTTAATTAAACTAATAAAATTTTTTTTTAAATTAAAAAGAAAAAATTTTTAAAAATTTCAGTATGTATTATATGTAATACTGTTTGATTTATGTGTGTACTGGATTTTTATGTAAATTGTTTCTTACTATAGGTTGTGACCACAACAGTTTAAAAATAATTGATTTAAAATAAACATGGGTATTTCAGTGTCTTTACTCTTTGGGAAGAGAATTAATAAATTGAAAGGGAAGGGAGAAGTAACTCAATAAATTATAAGTGGAGATGTCTTTCTGACTCAGTTCTTTTTTTTTTTTTTTTAAGATTTAATTTATTTATTTGAGAGAGAGAGATGGGGCACCTGGGTGGCTCAGTGGGTTAAGCCTCTGCCTTCGGCTCGGGTCGTGATCTCAGGGTCCTGGGATCAAGCCCCACAGTGGGCTCTCTGCTCAGCGGGGAGCCTGCTTTCCCCTCTCTCTCTGCCTGCCTCTCTGCCTACTTGTGATCTATCTCTCTGTCAAATAAATAGGTAAAATCTTTAAAAAAAAGAAAAAAGAGAGAGAGAGAGAGAGAGCGCATGAGCCAGGGGCAGGGGGAAGAGGAGAGGGAGAGGGAGAAGCAGACACCCCACTGAGTAGGGAGCCCAATGGAGGGCTTGATCACAGGATCCCAAGATCATGATCTCAGCTGAAGGCAGACAATTAACCAACTGAGCCACCCAGGTGCCCCTGACTCAGTAATTCTTTAGTAACACAGGAGGGTACTGTAAACTGGACTGAGATTTTCTTTTTAAAAGATTTATTTATTTATTTTGGAGAGAGAGAGAGAGAATGGGGAGGGGCAGGGGGAGAGAGAGTCTCAAGCAGAGCACAGAGTCCCACATGGAACTTGATCTCATGACCTCGAGATCATGCATGGCCTGAGCTGAAAGCAAGAGTTGGACACTCAACTGACTGAGCCATCCAGGTGCCCCTGGACTGAGATTTTTCAAGCTAAAATGAAACTTTATTTTTTTTAACCAGTATTTTAAATTTTTTTGAAATTCTCTAAAAGAATTGAGGTCATATTCAAATTTTAAGTAACTCCTATTTGGAAGGAAGAGGATAAAGTATTGAATGAATATTAACCAAAAAACCCTTAGAAATAGTTCATCAGACTTCGTTTGACAGCATCTGTCTATCTACCTATCGTATCTCTATCCATGACATGTTAAGTATTGATTTCCACATTACCTATATTTAGATTTTTTTCCTGCTAATATAGTCCTGTCCAGTTAACTAGGAATTAAAAGGAATTAACTATTCCTTTTGCTCTCAAGTGCACCAGCATTATACTTCCCAAATACATTTGAAAGCTGGGCTACAGCATTGCTTTATTTTGTAAATACTTGACACTCAAACTTCAAATGAAAAAGCAGGTGAAGAGAAAGTACAGTCGAGGTTTCCTTTGCCAATAGATAGCTTACATTATTTTTATTTATCTCTTTGCAAGAATTTTCGAGAAATGATTCCTGCCCTTGGAATTTTCAGACTACTGGTCATCATCCTTATAAGTAAGTTTGTTTTGTGAACACTTCGCACCTGTAATTTTATCAATTTGACCTCCAGAGGCCCTCACTTTTCCTAAACACTGGCAGGGAGTGACAAAGAATTTTGGCTCCATAGCCCTAAGCAGAAAGGTAAACAGAGGAGTTTTCACACCCCTGTGGGTGGTTTTTAGAGATGCCTTACTAATGAGTTTCTGCTTTTTGTTTCTTTCTGGAGTGGGGGAAGTCAAGAGGGTAGAGCTTTAGGTAGTCTGTCTACTTTAACCACAACAGCTTCATTTATGTCTTATATACTCGATTTTTCTCATTCATACATTGGACTCTGTATATGATATTGTCAGAAACAAGAAAGCTTGAAAACCACTGACATGATCTGTTTTCTTCCTCACTTTATACATTTTCAGATTAAGGGGAAAAAAACCTGATCTAGGATCTAAGCATGGAGTGGTGGCTGAGGCTTGAAGACAGGAGCAGAGGGTGAAGGAACGGAGAGGTCAAGGAACTGGCAGGATGGCCAGTGTGGCTTTTGAAATCTCCAAGAATTATAGCAGAGAATTACATGCTGAAGGAATTAGGAAGAATGCTCAGTCTGGAGAGGAGGCGGAACTTTAGCCGAGTCTGAACGTCATGGTAGATTTTGGGTGGTGGCAGGCCACACCGGGTAGGAGAAAAAAGAGCCAAGGCAGGGCTAGTAACTCGTGTTTTTTGATCTGCTTCTGCAGAAGCTGGAGCCACATAGAGGGTGTGGGGAGAAGGCAGACCCTGGGGTGAGACGGTAGGGTCCCACTTGAAGGCCATGATGGAGGCGATACTTGCTAAAACCTAAGATTTTGGCTGTCCACATGGTAAGAAGAAATGGTTCTGCTAATTGGTATCAAGAGTTCAGTTATCCACATTGCTGGGAATAGGGCCAACTACCTCTGAGGAAAGAGACTAAATCCAGTTTACGGACAGTTCAGCTGTAAAAACACTATTTCATCTTGAGAGAAGGTAAGTGACTTGTTTATAGGTTACACATGCCTGATGTAATATTTTTGTTCGTAAGAAATTGAAAATGTGAGGCAAAAGTTGTGAGCGCAGAAAGGACAGCAAATGTCTGTTGTGAGAATCACTGTGGAGCAGAGCTGCCACCTGGGCTATTAAGCGTCACAACTGGGACCAAGGGACAAATCCTGTGACCAAAACATGTTTCCACACACACGTTACCTGGTTTTCAGTCTGTTTTTTTTAGGGTGATTATGAATGACTTTGTAAAATGAGCCTCAAACCCTTGATGGGAAAATGGTTTTAATACTCTTCAGTGTTGGAGTAAAAACCCTTTCCTTACGCACAGAGAGTCTCCAAAAATAGTTTATGTAACATTATGTCATTCCTGAGGTAAGTAATAAAGTCACTTTATTTTTACAGAGCAGCTAAGACCCGTTAACGTTAACCTTTCCCACTCTCTGGCATGGACCATTTCTAAATGTTCTTTGGCCTGGTTTACCTATTATTGAAGAAGAGGCAAATTACAACACACGCCAGATTAACAAAATACAGTATATTTTTATTTTAAACACATTTCCTTGGGAAAGTGTATATATATATTTTTTAAACTGGTTAAAAAAAAAAAAAACAACCCAGGCAAATTATTCTTCTTAACTGTGAAGGACAATTGGCCTGATGGACCTTCCTTCCTAAGCATTATTGTTCCATGTGTCTACTGAAAAAGCAGCTGAGCTTTTGAAAGATGAAATCTCACCTTTTCACCCTTCAAAAAAAAATCCATATAAAGGCAACTCTCTTAAAATCAGTGTCAAATTTATAGCAAGGACAATAACTTGGTTTATTGGAAAAGAAGCTTCTTTTCAGGTGGGAAGACATGTTCCAGTGTAGATACTGCAGCAGACGTAGAAGCAAACTCCCCCAGGAAGCAAGAGGAGTCAGGCAGAGAGATACAGAAAGGGGATGACCAGAGAGAAAGAGGTTGGAGGAATGGACGTGCTAAGGGTTACAAGAACTTTTTGAAAGGAGGCCTCATTCTGTGGACGACGAGGCCAGAGTAACTTTTTCCAGTAAGAACTTTCCTAGTTCTACCTCTGTTGTGTATTTATTTACACAGGACTAGGAAATCCAAACGATGGCTGCAGATAAAACTCAGACGCATTTATCCAGCATGTTGTGTAACAGTCATTCACAGTTAAATTAATATTGAGTACTTCCTCGACCCCAATTCCCGCTTAGTCACTTGAACATCAATCAATACAGTATTGAAAGGGAAACCAGCCATAGCACATGGCCCTGATGCTGTTTCCCCAAAGGCAAGGACTAGGTCTTTCCATCTCCGAGGACACGGAGGCTCCACTAAGTGGAGCACAGGGAGTTGAGGGATGGGTGTGGAATGTGACAGCTGCACGAGATGTTTCCAAGTGCAGGCCACGTGGAAGGTGGAGTTCTTCTAGGCCAAGAAGTCCTGGAAGCTCCTTTGGCATCATGGATCTGACTTATTTGAAGAAGGTCTGAGTTCTAGCTCTTGATGTGCCATTGGAGAGTGTGGACTCATCTCCTTTCTTGGCCTGTCATCAGTGCTCTAGTGGTACTTAGAGGCAGTTAGTGTGGTAGGTAAGAGGGGAGCCTCCATGGCCAGACTTCTTAAGGTTTAAATCCTTTTCCTGCCTCTGAGCTGTGTGGCCTTGGACAAGTACTTACCTCCTGTGTTTTGTTTTCCTTATGGATAAGATGCTACCATCATCCTCACTTAGATGGGTACCATATCTGTGATCTAGCTGGTCTCCTGCTCTCGTCCTTGGTCCCTTACACTCCTTCCTGTATAGCGGCCAGAATGATCTTTTAAAAATATACGTTGAGGGACACGCCTGGGTGGCTCAGTCTGTTAAGCGGCTGCCTTCGGCTCAGGTCATGATGCCAGAGTCCCACATGATCCCAGGGTCCCACATCAGGCTCCTTGCTCAGCAGGGGACCCTGCTTCTCCCTCTGCCTGCTGCTCCCCCTGCTTGTGCTCTTTCTCTCTCTCTAGCAAATAAATAAATAAAATCTTAAAAAAACAACAACAACTACCAAAATACAAGTTGAATCATATCACTCGTGTGCTCAAAAGCTTTCAAAGGTTTTCTACCACTTGGAGCCAAAGTCCTTACACTGGCCCATAAAGCCCCTACGTGATTTGTCCCCTGCTCCTCGCCTAACATTTTATCCCCAACTGCAGTCCATAATCACCTGAGGTCTTGTTAAAACACAGACTTCTGAGCTTCATCTTTAGGGTTTCTGGTTCAATAATTCTGGGGTGGGCCTGAGAACTTTAATTTATAATAAGTTCCAGGTGAACATTGCTGCTGCTCTTGGAGGGGCAGGAAACCACACTTTGAAAACCATCCACTCAGCCAGCTCAGCTGCTCTGGTCTTCCTCCAGCACATCGGGCACATTCCTGCCACAGGGACTTTGCACTTGCTCTTCCCACTGCCTGGAAGACTCTTACTTCAGATGTCAGCATCGCTTGCTCTCTTATCTCCATCAAATGTCATATTCTCAGTGAGATTGTCCTTGACTCTATTAAAAATCACACCCTACTCCCAGCATTCCTAATCCTCCTTCCTCTCTGCATTTTGCCCATTTGATGGAGCACTTAGTGCCTTTTGCTGTACTGCACGTTTTATGTTTTACTAATTTGTGTGCCTCCGGGAACGAGACCGTCAGCTCCAGGAGGCAGAGGCAGGGCTGTCTCATCTGTTCACTGCAGTATCTCCGCCACCTAGAATAGTGCCTGGCACATAGAGGATAACCACCAAATACAGGTGGGACGAATCAATCTGTCACATGGGATAATGGTATACTCATTTCATAGGGTCCTTATGAGGATTAGTGAATTGATACTCTTAAAGCTCTTACAATAGCACCTGGCAGAGTGAGTCCCCATAAATGTTAGCTGCTACCATCACTAGAAGAGAACTCAAAACATCTGGTGCATTGCTCTGGTGGTCCTGGGTCTTCATCAGTTTGTTTTTCTTTCTAGTTGGGTCGGATATGGGATTTGCTCTCTACAGAAGGTTCTTTGTCCCTGCGGACGGGTCACCGGTGAGTTCCATTTATTATTTTTTAACAAGAACTTGTTCAGCTATCATATCAGTAGCCCAGAAGGGTCATCAAATAGGGGCAACAATTCTGTGATTTAGGGCAGCCACACTTTTCAGTGGAAGGTGAACAGATTCCCGAGGAAATCAGATTTTCAGATTATCCTTTTCACTTAACTCTCTCAGAGCCCTGACTGCCGACTCTACTTCTCTGCACCTGCCCTCCTGGGGACTCCTGGGAGCAAAACAGGAGAGAAGGGATTTCACTGTCCACCGAGAATACAAAGCAGATTGGAAAACAGCAATGAAAATTTGGTCCAGATGAATTTGCAAGATAAAACAAACAAACAAACAAACGACAAAGATTTCCAGTTTTCTTGTTATTAGTCTTTGAATTGGGTAGTTTCTGCTGGCATAGTTGTGTCTCTGTCATCTGTGTTTTCATTCTGACATTCCATTTATGTGGGGTCAGATGTGGCTCCTACAGAGATCCCCTGTGGTCATGCAATACCTCCTCTTGACATTATACAGAACCATCCTGAACGTGATGGTGACAGAGAATGAATGAGAAAGAACGGCTCAGTCCTGTGCATTCGGAGTGTGGATGAAATGACATTTTTTAGCTCAGCATGGTTTCAGAACATCTCCTCTCTGGGCACAAGGGAGTTTTGGGTCTCTTTTTTGCTTACCTCCTTGTCCTTCAGGCTTTTAAGACTCTTGTTTGACTCTGATGGTATGTATCTTTTAGGAAGAGGGATGCAACTGAAATATGCAATTAGCATTTTCTTCGCTTATTTTCATGTCTTCCCTTTTCCTCCCAAGGTGTCTTTTGCAGCCCATGTTGCAGGTGGATTCGCTGGAATGTCCATAGGTTACACTGTGTTTAGCTGCTTTGATAAGGCTCTGCTGAAGGACCCAAGGTTCTGGATAGCAATTGCAGCTTATTTCGCTTGTGTCTTATTTGCCGTGTTTTTCAACATTTTCCTATCCCCAGCAAACTGACTTGCCTCATGATATATAAACCAAGGAATGCAAAGAGCCATCTGGAAAAAACCTGAAGTCTATGAAGAGACCAAGAAGTCCTTGCAAATGCTAACATTTTTTTTTTTAAAGAGGTCAGAACACGACCGATGTCCTCAGTTGCAAAGACTGTTTACAAAAGGGGTTAGGGTTTAGGGAAGGGGCTTCTGAACGCAGAGGAGGGAAAAGGAAGAGAGAAAAGGGAAGGGATAGGAAAAGCAGGGATTGGCTCCTTCCAGACACATGGTGTGCATCATATGTATCTAAATGAGACTTGCTCTCCTTGGAGGGTATGTTGTAGAGACTGCTTGATAGAATTTACAAATACTGTACTGTGCTGATAATAAAAACTTTTCATACCTGTGCCAGACTATTGATAATCACTTTCTGTCACTGTTGGGGGTGGACAGATCACTGTTGGAGGTGCTTGATATACATTATTGCTCATCTTTTCAGCAACCCAGAAGGGTGGCTATTACTCTATCTAGAGAGGACCACATGGAAAATCATTAAAAAAAATCAAGTAAATCATTAAAAAAATCAAGTAACTTGTCTAAGAGGGCACCGATTTAAAGGTTGGTAATGACTCGAAAGCCCACTCTCTCCTCCTCTAATGAGGCTATGTTCCCCAAATACTGAAAGCTGAGAGTATCATGGGAGGACAGAACAAACATTTCTGTGAGTGCATCATAGATGGTAGAAATATCTTATAAAAGGAGACTGAAAATTTTCTGGACTGCCAGTTTCAGATTCAAGAAGTGTGTCTCGGATCCTGAGGAACCTAGAACTAGCTTTCTGGTGCAATCCCGGACTCTGGATTCTCATCCTTTACATGGCTAGTGGCTCTCCTGGGAGTGGGTAGGATTTATTTACAAAAGGTAAAATGTCAAATCTGAAAGCTGAGAAGCCTGTCTCCTTTCTTATTATAGAACCCAGACTGTTGGCCTTTTTTTTTTTTTTTTTTTAAATGTAGGCTCCATGTCTGGGCACCTGGGTGGCTCACTCTTGATTTTAGCTCAGGTCATGATCTCAGGGTCACGAGATCGTGCCCTCCCCCTTCCCTCTCCCCACAGCGGGCTCTGAGCTCTGAGCTCAGCATGAAGCCTGCTCAGGATTCTCTCTCTCCCTGTCCCTCTGCTCCTCTGCTCCTCCTCACCCCTTGCACTCTCTCTCTCCCCCTTTCAAAAAAGAAAAAAAAAAAAGTAGGCTCCATGCCCAGCATGGAGCCCAACATGGGGCTTGAACTCACAACCCTAAGATCAAGACCTGAGCTATGATGGAGTCAGACATTTAACCAAGGAGCTACCCAGGTGCCTTGGTCACTCTTTCTCCAAAATAGTAGTTTTGGGCTATCTGAACACAGGAAATACAATTTTTTTCTTTCATCATTGACATGTTTTATTTTTGAACACCTATCTAAACATGTTGCTGTATTCTGAAAGGGGCATACATACTTACTTAGATATATGCCAAGTATTATGTCAGCATTTTGAGAAAAACTGATCTGAGATTTGTTTAAAAAAAAAGTTTTTTGAGTGTGAGAATATGCATATGTTTTTGGTTAAACAAAGATTTGAACAAGAACTTAAATAAAAGAGTCCCTTTTACCTTCCTACCCCAAACCTGCTGTTTTCCCTGGTGATGACTGCTGTCAACAGCTGGGGGTATGTTCTCGCAGACCTTTTTCTATCCATGAGGTGCAGAAAGGAAAATGGATTTGAGTTGATGCCTGGCTCCCTCACTGTACTAAACGGCACTGAACCTGCTCTGCATCCCCAAAGGGACAAGTTCAGAGAACAAGTTGAAGGTGACTGGTATAACTTATAAGAATGATTTACCTTAACTTAGAAAGATCTGGGTTAATCTCTGTTCTAATTAAATATACATATTATGTATATGTTCATACATGTGTATACAGTTCATGCATATGAACTGTAGGTTTTAACAGGATAAATGAGATTATACAAGGGGTGCGGCTCTGTAACTTGCTTACAATGTGACATTAGAGACTTCCCTTCTCTGAGTCGCGGGATGATAAAGATGTACTGTGGTTATTTAACCATGCCTCTATTGGACACTGTTGCTGATTTTGTGTTATTATCAAGTGTTATGTGCACTTCCTAGGTGCAGGATACCTTTGAATATGTTTGCTCAATGAATATTTTAAGCATCCAGAAGCAGAAATGCTGTTAATTTTGATAGATTTAAACTGCCTTTTAAGTAGCTGCATCCACTTACATTCTTACTGACAGCAGGTGATAGTAAGTTTCCTTATACTTTTACCAAAAGCAGACATTGTAAATCTTTGAAAAAATCTGCATTTTTATTATTATTTTTTTAAGATTATTTATTTATTTATTTGACAGACAGAGATCACAAGTAGGCAGAGAGGCAGGCAGAGAGAGAGGAGGAAGCAGGCTCCCTGTGGAGCAGAGAGCCCGATGTGGGGCTCGATCCCAGGACCCTGAGATCATGACCTGAGCCGAAGGCAGAGGCTTTAACCCACTGAGCCACCCAGGCGCCCCAGAAAATCTGCATTTTGATAGTGAAAAAATTTTATCTAACTACTAATTTATCTAACTACTAAATACTAATAAATTTATCTAACTACTAAATACTAATAAATACTAATAAATACTAAAAATTTATCTAACTACTAATGAGGCTTAGTGTTTTTCAAGTTTATTAATAGTTTATGTGTAATTTACATATTACACATATGTAACTTACATAATATACAAAAATATGAATATATATGTATAATTTTTTCCCTGTAAAATAGTTGCATTTAATCTGAAAAGTATCTGTTAATTGGCAAAGAGCCCAGAGAAGGGGTGTCTGGCTGGCTCAGGCTGAAGAGCCTGCCATTCTTGATCTCAGGGTTCTAAATTCTAGCCTCATGTTGGGGAGTAGAGATTACTTAAAAATAAAAAAATCTTAAGGAAAAAACCCAAAAGCTCAGAGAAGAAATAGTCATCTGTCATGGCCAACCCATCAGGTCACTAGCTCTGAAGAGAGAACTTAAATGACCTAAATGGAAATTGTTCCTAATAGAAAACTAGACAGAGAAATAGAATTCATCTAACTATGAAAATTTTTTTAGGGGTGCCTGGGTGGCTCAGTTGGTTAAGTGACTGCCTTCAGCTCCAGTCATGATCCTGGAGTCCCAGGATCAAATCCCACATCAGGCTCCCTGCTCAGCAGGGAGTTGGCTTCTCCCTCTGACCCTCCCCCCATCATGCTTTCTCTGTGTGTCTCTCTCTCAAATAAATAAATAAATAAAAAAGAAACTGTTTTTAGTCATAAAGAGTTTTCAGTACTAGAAACATGGTTCACATTACCCAAAACAGTGATATCTAATTGGGCTTCCCAGGGGGCAAAATTACTGTTAAAAAAAAAGCATATGAACATCTGGTGTTTTCAATTTGACGTCTCTGAATTATAGAGAACCATCTATTCAGCTTAATTTGCGGCTCATAACTTTACTCTTCTAAACTGCTGTGTTATTAGAAATACTGGAAATATCCTTTATTTGTCCCATCCAATAAAGTAGCCACAAGGCACATGCAGCTCTTAAATTTTAATTAAAATTAAATAAGATAAAACCCCCTCAGTTCCTGTGTTACACAAGTCATGATGCAAGTGCCCAATGGCTCTATGGTAGCTAGTGGCTACCTTATTGGACAGTGCAGAGAGAGTGTGTTTCAGCATTGTTGCAAAAGTTCTATTGGACAGAGTGGTTTTAGAAGCAGGAACAATGAGCACAAATGGATTTTAGCAGATGGCTGACTCACTGCACTGAATTGAACTGCACTACACCTGCAACCCCTGGGAAGGGACACCTTCAGAGAACAAACATGATTTGCTTCTCAGATTTATCTAAACAGGTTTGTGTTAATCTCTGTTTTAACAAATTAAGAAAGAGTTGTTTGAAATGTTTTTATTCTTTGCTTTTGAATTCTGTGGGATTGAGTCTTTGTAGACTAGTATTCATGTCATTTAGGAAAGCTTCAGAATTTAAGATTTGTAGCTAATTTACTGCTCCTTTCAGGAAATACTATGCTTTTGTATCTCAAGGAAAAACAATTTTTTTTTTGTGATTATAGAAGTGCTCATGGTAAAGACAAATTAAAATACATGTAATTATAAAAAAATAAGTCAATTGTAATCACACCACCCAGAGATTATCATACTTAATATCTTTAGTTTTTTTTTATCATAGTTAATATCTTGATGAATTTCCTTCTAGGCTTTTTCGTATGCATTTCTACATATAAACAAATATAAGATTATGGGGTCAAACTGTTCTATTTTATAAACTGAAACAATATATCAAATGTCTTCTTATATTAGTATATATTTATCATTTTTACTGGTTGCATAGTACCATACTATAGATGCACTATTATTTATTATGTACAATACTGCCTTTCTTGTACTGATAATTGCTTTGGACATATTCAATTTGCAATTATTAATAACAACATGAATGATACCATTGCTTACACTTTAAAGTGTTTTGGATTGTTGGATCAAAGAATATGTTATTATTAACATAATAAAGTTAAATAGAAATTTCTCTATCTCAGAAGTACAACTAAATTTAGAAGGTCGATGCTTTTATAAATCTTTTCAACTGTATGAAGCTTTAGAAAAGGAACTAAAGACTTTAAAATCAGTTATTTAAAAAGTCCAAACTATCACTATTTGACATACCTAATTTAAGTAAACTTTTTTTTTAAAAATATTTTATTTATTTGACAGACAGAGATCACAAGTAGGCAGAGAGGCAGGCAGAGAGGGGGAAGCAGGCTCCCTGCTGAGCAGAGAGCCCGATGCGGGACTTGATCCCAGGACCCTGGGACCATGACCTGAGCCGAAAGCAGAGGCTTTAACCCACTGAGCCACCCAGGCGCCCCTTAAGTAAAACTTTTAAGAGAAAACAGATGACTTCTTAATGTTTCTTTCATGCAAATCTTAAGTGCACCCAAAGAGGAAAAATAGAACAGGACCTGACTTTAGTAGAACAGGACCTGACTTTAGAGCCACACAGTTCCAGCTGTGTGACCTTGGGTAATTTAAAGATTTTATTCATTTGGTTGGGGGAGGGGAAAGGGAGAGGGAGAAAGAGTCCCAGGCAGATGCTGTGCTCAGTGCAGAGCTGGATGTGAGTCTTGAACCCACAACCCTGAGATCGTGACCTGAGCCAATATTGAGAGTTGGATGTTTAGCCAACTGAGCCACTCAGCTGCCCCAACCTTGGATAATTTAGGTGTGCCTCAGTCTCCTCATCTGTAAACTGGGGAAACAATATTCCTACCTCATAAGGTTTTTGTGATGAACATATCGTTGAGCTATAGTATCCCAGTATTGTATTTAACTGTGTAACATTTCCCTTTATATAAGGGATATAGAACATACATTGATATTTTAAATGAAAGTTATGAAAACACCTTTTTATCTTTCCTGTAGAATATATTTCCTCTTAGATACACTAGAATCTCTACCTTAATATGGAATGTACTGCTTGATAATCCAAGCATCTAAAGTATAACTTGCTCTGTTATTACACTGTTCCTTCCATAAAAGCAAGCTATGTGTCCTAAGTAGGTCAAATATTGTTACAATGAAAATATCTGTAATACCACCACCACCACAGACATCTGTTTATTTCAAGAACTATCTAAAAACATTCTGCTAGGACAAAAATAGTTGAGAATTTCTGGAGTTCTTTTTTTATTTGTATTTATCTTGAAGTTCTGTTTTAATTTAAGTTTTACTCGGTTAACTGGAGTTCATTTTAAGATGATAAAAATGTATACAATTTTTCATAGCTAATTAAGAATTTTATGAATATTCATAAATTTTACTGAAATTTCTGATTTCTGAAAGTGCTCAACAACTGTCAGAAAGCCAAGAGAATTTAGATATTTAAACATGGATTAAAAAACAAATCTAAATTCTGATAGCAAGAGCCAGATCTGTTTCCTCTGATTTTCATTAAGTTCTACATCCTACTGAATTATCAAATGAAACACATTCATTTTTCTTTGTGTATAAATGAGATTTTAAAATCACTGACTTTGGTTATAATTTTTATATAATCTTAATAGAGAGGTTTGTAAGATCATGTCAGTAGTTTTAGGAACCTCCCCAAAAGTTCTCAGTTAAACAAAGTAAAACAGTAATAAACTTCAACTAACAATAACAAGACTCTTTTCTTATAGGGAATCCTAGAGTTTTTTTTTTTTTTAATTTTTATTTACTTATTTTAAGTCATCTCTACACCCAACATGGGGCTCGAACTCACAACCCCTAGTTCAAGAGTCACATGCTCTTCTGACTGAGCCAGCCAAGCACCCCATCTACAGTTCTATTCTTCATAGAGAATATATACAACCCCTCCTCCAGCTATCTTTTTTTTTCTTCATAGCATTATGATGTCTAAACATAAGTGATTTTAAATTCCTGATAGCTTAAAAAATTCTTGGTAAGATTATCACAGTTTTCTAGGGAAAGAGGAAAGTAACCCACACACGAAGAGAGTGATGCTTTGTTCATGTTTTCGCCATAGGTTTGCTTTAGGAAATAGCATGTCCTTCAGAATGGAAGAATTTATCTGTCTCCTATTTGATGGGGTTCAGAGTGAAGATGGCTGACTAAATAAACATGGGGAACTGGAATTTCCTTGGAGGCATCCTGGAGGAAGTTCACATCCACTCCACCATAATTGGAAAGATCTGGCTCACTATCCTGTTCATATTTCGAATGCTTGTTCTGGGTGTAGCAGCTGAGGATGTCTGGAATGATGAGCAGTCTGGCTTTATCTGTAATACAGAACAACCCGGCTGCAGAAATGTGTGCTATGACCAGGCCTTTCCTATCTCCCTTGTTAGATACTGGGTTTTGCAAGTGATATTTGTGTCTTCACCATCCCTGGTCTACATGGGCCATGCTTTATACCGACTGAGGGTTCTGGAGAAAGAGAGGCAGAGCAAGAAAGCTCAACTGAGAGGAGCACTGGAGGGGGTGGAGTTTGAAATGCCTGGGGACCGAAGGAGACTGGAGCAAGAACTTTGTCAGCTGGAACAAAGGAAACTAAATAAAGCTCCACTCAGAGGAACACTGCTTTGCACTTACGTGGTACACATTTTCACTCGCTCCGTGGTTGAGGTTGGGTTCATGATTGGACAGTATCTTTTATATGGATTTCATTTAGAGCCTTTATTTAAATGCCATGGCCACCCGTGTCCAAATATAATTGATTGTTTTGTCTCAAGACCAACAGAAAAGACAATATTCCTACTATTTATGCAATCCATAGCCACTGTTTCGCTTCTCTTAAATGTTCTAGAAATTTTCCACCTAGGTTTTAAAAAGATTAAAAGAGGGCTTTGGGGACAATATAAATGGAAGTATGAGCATAATGAATTCTTTGCGAACAAGTCAAAACAAAATCTTGCCAAGTATCAGAGCACATCTGCAAATTCACTGAAGAGACTCTCTTCTGCACCTGATTATTACCTGTTAATGGAAAAGCAAAAACACACAGCAGTGTGCCCTAGTTTAAATTCACCTGCATTTCAGGTGGATCCTGACAATCACAGCGGAAATGATGAGAAATGTGTTTTGGATAAACAAGAAACTGTACTTTCTGATGAGATGCACACACTTAGCGCTACCCGTAGTCATCTTCAACACATCAGCTCATGTAATAATGAAGACACTCATAAAATATTTAGAAAAGAATTGGGTAACCCATTAAGGGAAAAGAGAGAAATTGATGGCAAAGACAGCAAAAGGAACCACTGCTCTAGAGGTCACTGTTCTATTCCAGGTGTTGCTATAGATCTGGACAACCACATGGGGCAGTCATCCCAAACAGCTTTCCCTCTACCTGCTAACCGTGCCTGGGAACAGTTGTGGCTTAGTGCTACATGGGGTCCCTCTAAGGAAGATGAAAATCAGGTGTCACCTCCTAAAGGAAACCTGAAGGGCCAGTTCAGAGAGGGCACAATTAGCACCCTTCCTCCTTCCCAGGGAGACTGCCAGTCACTTGACATTCCAGATACTCCTGCTTCTTTGGGACAGTTGTCCTTTGAATCTGATTTGGTCAGAAGCTGCAATAATCCTACTGCTTCTCCTCCAAATCATTTGGGGTTGCTGACAAACAACCTCATTGGTAGGCGGGCTCCCACAGACCTTCAGATCTGAACAGCTGTTGGCTTCTAGACATTCTGCATATTAAGCTATCACAGAAGTACCCTAGTGGTGGTGGAGCACAGGCAAGACAAGGGCAGCCCTAAAGACCCAGTGTTAAGGCACACAACTGCAAACCCATTTCAAAAAGAAAAAAGATTAATTCTGAATGGTGAAGGCACAGTTTTAAACTCAAAGACATAGTTACCAAATCAGGATTACTTTTTCAGAGGCTTCCTTTAAAATCCATGAAAACTGATTCTGGGAAAGTCACATGTTCAGAATCGAGGCTTAATGGTTTGGAAACAGGTTTTTCCTTGAAGGGAGTACAGCTTTAGGAGACTGTCCTTGTCCTACATAATTCTCCTTTCTACTTGCTAATCTTTTATTTCTGGACAATGGTTCAATTGTTTGTCCCTGGGACTTAATTTAGTTTCTTTATTGACTGCAACCTGATGTCTCCTGAGTATAGTGATAATGTCGCTATCTAGTAAATAAAATTTTAAAAAGATTGATGGCTTTATAGCATCTTGATTTAGTACCCAGACTGGAGTCGTAGCTCTACACTCCTTGGTCCTCTAACTTCGCCACTTTACTAACACTGCCCACCTTACAAGGATAGCATGAGAATTAAAATAAGAAACGTGTTTAGTACAGTGCCTGCCACACATTAAGCGCTCAAAAGCTTAGTACGTTACCGCTCATCCTCCAGAGGCCCTTATCAAGCCCGCCACAAAACAAACTCCAAAAGTAAGAGCGGGACCTGAAACACACGAGTCCAAGCACTCCTTTCCAGACATTGCACACCCAAGGGTTGCCCGGCGTCGGTCGTGCGCACCTTTTCAGGATGAGAGCCAAGAAACCAGCATGTATAGGTTGCCACACCTAATGAGGTTCCAGTTGAGACAGCTCTGCTCCAGACGGGTGTCCGAAGATCCCACAGACGGGTGTCCGAAGATCCCACCCGGCTCCAGTCCCAGCGCTACCGGCCTCCGCAAGCCCCGCCCCCGACCGCCACGCCCATCTTTGGCCCCACCTGGACACCAGTCCGGAGTTACCAAAACCTCGCCTCTCGCTAAGCAACCGAATCGCGGCAAGGACCGGAAGAGGAAGGAGAGGTGCTGCTCCGGGAGCAGAGAGGCGGGCGTACGCAGCCTCCCTCGGCTTAGCCCACTATGGGGCACTCACAGCGTCCTGGTCGTCATGAAAACAGGCCACACCCCTGCGATCTCGGACCGTGGTTAGCAAGTACGCAGGCGCGCGCGCCCTTCCGCGCATGAGCAGTGCGGCTTAGAGCCCGCCAGCCACGGTCTCGGGCGCCAGCTACGCCGCTGCCGCTGTCACTATGGCCCATTACAAAGTGAGGGGGGCGCGGCGTGGCTGGGGGCGTGCGGGCGGTAGCCAGCCGCTGGTCGGCTGAGGGTGGGAGTGGGGGCGCGGGCGCAGGTTTTGGGGGCCTGAGGTAGCGAGGCGGAGGCGGGGTTGCCGGACTCCCAGCGCCTTCTTCCTGCTCCGGCCCCTGGGCTTTGGCCACTGACCCGCCGTGTCTCCTCAGGCCGCCGACTCGAAGCGCGAGCAGTTCCGGAGGTACTTGGAGAAGTCGGGGGTGCTGGACACGCTGACCAAGGGTGAGCATGGGCTAGGAGAGGGTTATTCGTGTCCACGCTGTGCTCCTTGGCTCTGAGCCCCCGACGGGCCAAGGCGTAGGGAAGGAAGGGGAACAGGTGGGATCTGTCTGAGGTCCAGCTAGGTGGGCCTTGGGGTTCAGCAGGCACTGGCGCACGTCTGGCTGTCGGACGGCGCCGGAGTTGGGGTAGTCTCGCTCACACTACCGCTCTCCGGGCGGGGAGTGAAACTCTTGCAGCTGTTGCAAAGTCCCTCCAACTTCCGTTGCTTTGCCTCGAGCGGTCGCAGCGAGCACGTTTGCTAAAGACCTTGAGATCCCAATTCCTCTCTCCTTACAGTTTTTGCGGAGTCAAAATTATGTAAAGAAGCATTTTCCCCTCGAACAAAGGGCCAGTGGGAAAATTACCTGATTTCAAAGTTGCTTATAAAATAACTAAGTGAACTCAATCCTCAAAGTAGGCGATTCATAGTCAGTTTGGCTGCGGTTTTTCAACCCCCATTTCGTAGGCTACACCAATTCCTGCTCTGTGCAGATTTCGTAAGTAGAATTACAGTTTAAAGAACTTGAGGGCACATGAAAATGGTTATATTGTTTACACTTTTTAAGATGGAAGCTGCTACACTGTATCTCTTTCTCCAAGGGGATTCAAGACCTAAGATGAATAAGGAACTTCAAACTGGAGAGTTCCAAGAGAGAGCTGGGGTACTGCTTACTTCATTAGCTCAGCAATAATGTGAATGCCTGCTATGTATCATTCAGCTCATTGGCTAGGACTTTCAAGGGTATAGAACAGAAGAGCTGTCAGGGATGATGACTGGCTCCACATGAGAAGTGTCTGGGAATTAATTTGGTAACTGCTCTTTGGCTGGAAGCAAAGATTAGGAGAAAATTCTGGGAGATTAACTCTGGGTCTTAGCAGAAAGCAGGACTTTTAATTCCCATGTATGGGCTGAGAATTCTGAATTGCTACCAACCTTAGGTTCAGGTACCAGTTTCCTTATCTCTTGCAATTAAATTTCAGCAAACATGATAGGAGTATTCTATGAAAGTGCTGTGCTCTGTCCTCTCCTGAAGTGTCACAGAAGCTTGGAATTTCATTGACCCCTCCCCTTTAAAAAAAACTCCATAAGTTAATTAACTTTCATCATTTTATTCAGGTCTCTGTTCCAGGCACTGGGGATACAGCAGTGGGGTGGGGGGGGGGGAAGCCCCTGCTCTAAATGACTTTATATTCTATTTGGAGGAGACAGATAATACATAGTGCCAGCCAGTGGGAAATTATATGAATAAAAACACAGCAAAGGAGATAAAGAGCAACGGGTGTGCCATTTATAAGGTGTGATGGGGGAAGGTCTCAAGAAGTAACATTTGAGCAGAGATCTGGATGAAATGTGATGTCAAGCATTCCAGGAAAGCAAGGAGGCCAGAGTGGCTGGACAGAGTAAAAGACAGAATGTTAAAAGACAGATAAATGACCTTGGTGGGAAGTAACAGCCTTGTGGCCATACGTGGATCTTCCCTTGCGAGATTGGAAACCGCTGAAGGCTTCTTTTCCCTTGCTTACATCTACTGGCATCTAACTTCTCAATCTCTGTAGATTTCCAGTCTCCTAAATAATATCAGAGAACTTAACCTAATGTCTCTATTGATGTGACCTATTTAAAATTTGATTTTCAGTTTCAAACACGGGTACTTTACACATATTTAATTTAATTTTAATACAGCATATTTCCAAGAGGATCTGAAACTGCTTCGAACATTAACACACTAAAGGATGGCTAAAGATAAAGATAAGTCATATGGAAAAAGAAGCATTTGAGTTATTTTGAGTACATCAACCTCTAAAAATCCCTCCTGCTAAGACAAAAAGGGAAACACCAGCTATTGAGTTCTTATCTGATTAAAAGGAAGTATATTTCATCTATAGAAAAGCACAGGAAACTTGACATTTACATTATGTTCTGTAATTATCAACCCCATAGTACCACAGACAGAAATTTAGAAGCTGAAAGAAATGGGGTGGGGAAGAAGAGGTAGGAAAGGGTAAGAGTATTCATGTCTTATAACGTTAGTTGGCAGAGATCAGTGGAAATTAATGGAAGAAGAAACAGGTTTGAGTGTGTTATTTAAAGAAAAACATCTTGAAGAGAGAGGGTGGTGGTGATGTAAACCTACCAATTTCTCAAAAAATAGGGCTGTATGTATACTTAGAAGAGTAACTATCAGAACTCAGTGCAGGGTGTTAAAAAGTCATCGCCATTTGATTTTTTTCATACTGTCTATATTTTGATGATTTATTAAGACTAAAAAAAGGAAGCGTGTAATAAGTTGTTTTACAACAGTTCTTAACTTGGAGTCTAGAGCTGGACATAATTTGTGTGTAGTTACATTTTTGGGCTTTTGTCACTTTTCAAAGGGTTCCATGCACAAAAAATTTAACCACTGGTCTAGAGATTTTTATCTGAGTAGTCAATCCCAGGAGGAATTTGTTCAGTAGAAGATGAGCAAGGTAGTGCTGACATAAGCTTTTGGATACAAACTCAAACATCTATTTTAATGTTGATTTGAGCATGCGGATAACTGGTAAAGTCTTTGGTTGGTGGTTATTTAGCATGTTGTATATGAAACTATTCTTGAAGCACATTCTGAATTCAAAGCTTCTTTCAGTAATTACCATAGCTGTTGATTCTCTCCAAAATTTTTCTCAAATTTATCTACTATATTTTCACTCCCCCTCACTCTAGTGCAGGCTGCTATCTTTTTCAGCTGGATTGCCACACCTGCCTCTTAACTGCTCTTCCTGCCTTCATCCTTGTCCCATTCAGGATCTTCCACACAGTAGTGAAGAGCGATCCTGTCACTCTCCTGCTTAAAACTGTTTAATTATATGCCTGTTCTAAGGATCAAAGTCCAACTGAACTTGCAGGATCCTCCCTGGTCTGCGTCCTGACCACCTTGCCAGCTTCCTTTCCTGCCACATTGTTCACGGCTCCATCTAGCCATACTTGAATTTTCGGTTCCTCAATGTGTTGTTCTCTTGCCCTCCCCACCCCCTCACCTTCCCATTTTATCTGAAACCCTCATAGCCAAGTCTCAGGTCTTATTTCCCTTTGTTAGGGAGCCTTCCCTGGTGCGTTAGGCTGAGTTAGGTGTTCTTCCAAAGTGCTCCCATAATCCATCATCCTGTATTGCCACTTGAAGCATTTTTTTTTTTTTTTTTGGTCTAGTTCTTTGCTTTTGCACTAGACTGTAAAGTTGTTGAGAGCAGGGACCTTAGTTGCCTTGTTTACCATGGTATGGCAGTCCTAGCAATGTGCTTGGCATATAACAGGCATTTAACATTCACTGGGCTATATAATTTCAGGCATTCAAATTTAAGACTTTAATTGTTGCTTTTTTCTGCTTTTTGATTTGCAGTATTGGTAGCCTTATATGAAGAACCAGAGAAACCTAATAGTGCTTTGGAGTATCCTTTTCATCTTTCAAGTCAGAAAAAGGACTTATTTTTGGAACTCTTATTTTTTCACATAGATAAATATTTAAAATATTTTTCATGATTGAAAAAGTTACTTTCCTTTATGTTTTGCGATGATGATCTCTGGGTAAATGTTGGTGGTAAGGTGGGGTGACCATGATCAGAGATATTGATACTGCTCTGAGCTATTTCATTAGTTTCATTCAGCTCAAGTAAATTCTTAACTTTGGTATTAGTTTTTTAAAGCATCACTTAGGAGCTGCTACTCCAGAAAATCCAGAAATAGAGCTGCTTCGCCTAGAACTGGCAGAAATGAAAGAGAAATATGAAGCTATTGTAGAAGAAAATAAAAAACTGAAAACAAAGGTAAATGTTTTAAAAGAATTCATTTAAAAATAATTTCACCCTTAATGATTAAAAGATCAAAACCTCACTAAAATGGATAGTAGGGGAGGGAGGAGGATAAATAATCTTGATTAACTGCAAGGCTGAACTGATGCTCTATCTAGAAAACCACAAATTGTAAATAGGACAAGCAATGTGTGGTCAAGAAGAGCTTCTTGGGAACCTGCATCAAGAAAAAGATGGGAGGGGGCGCCTGGGTGGCTCAGTTGGTTAAGCCGCCAACTCCTGAGCCCAGCCTAGGTCTTGGGATGTTAGGGTCTCAAGTTCAAGCTCTGCATTGGGCTCCACGCAGAGCATGGCGCCTACTTTAAAAAAAAAAAAAAGGATGAGAACATTGGTTAATGCTGCTTATGAGTAAATGGAGAGTTCTGAGAGTCCTAAGCACTTACTTAAGTAGGTCATTGTAAGGTCAATGCTTTGCGAATGGCACCTCTCAGAGTTGTACAGGGTGTAATCTGCACAGTTGTATGTGCTGGCGCTGTAATGTGTTTATCTCTATAAATTTGTTTGCACTTAATTTTGTCTGTGCTCAAGTTTTTTCTCTGTTGAAACTCCTGTGAGACTTTTCATAAACTTCAAATTAGTCAACTCTAAGTCTGAGGTTTTTCCACATTCTGAATCACATAACGCATTTTACATTACTCTAGGCATTTCTTATAATGTGACTTATCTGCTCAACGACCTTGCGAGATAAGCGAAACAGGTACACAGACCGATTTATAGGTAGGAAACTAAAGCACAGCGAAGTCTAATTATCTTCTCAAATCTCTCAACTAATTGGAATAACCTAAATCTTAGCCTAGTGTTTTTGCCAGGAACCACAGCTTAGCATAACAGAAAATACAGCCCCTTAAATAATCCAAGATTCCACAATACAAATATCAGTTAACTCTTTGGCACCTTTTAAGTCAAAGACATGAGCTCCTCTTCACTGACTGGCTAGATTAATATATGTTATATTATTCTTTTTTCTTGCTTTTTAAGAGAAAGTTCAATAAACTTTTGTTAAAGAGAAAGAGTTAAGTTCTTTACCAGAAGCCATAGCATCTTTGGGAAGAAAGAGACAGATTATTGCATTATTATGTATTTGAGCAGTGCAGTCATGAATTGAAATTCAGCACTGGTTTCACAGTCATTTTAAAGGCTTATATGAAAAGAGTTTTCATTACATTTGATTGTATTAAATCTTAAATTGTATCAATCTTAAATGGTTTAAAAATGGATAGGATATTCATATAAAGTTCCTGATTGAGTAACTGAATAGTTAACTACTCATTTTGTTACTATTAATTTTTTTTTACCCAATTTAGAATAAAATTCACCTAAACTCCTCTGTCTTTGCCCTATAGCTTGCTCAGTATGAACCACCTCAGGAGGAGAAGCGTGCTGAATAGGATCCTTCTCAGTTGAAAAGACACTGAAAAAATGGTTTTGTATGACTTGAATAGTTTGTATAGTATATAACCTTTTCTGAACAGATGCTCTAGAACTCTTTTAATATGTTGAATTCACCTATCACACTTTAACTGTTATAAACACATATACTTAGAATCACCAATAAAAACTCAATATAACTTTCTTTGGGTCTTAAAAGCAGGAGAATCCAAAGTGAATCCTGAAAAAAAAATCTAAACACAGCCATCTAATTCATTACCTTAAAAGACATTCTGTTTATAGTCTGATTAGGAATGATGGTACTGGTTGTATTTTAGCCAAGGAAGTTCAGCATGGAGCTGTTCCTTGGTTCAGTGCAGGATATGAGCACAGCTACAGTCATTCGTTAAAATGAAGATGACACTGTTGTTTATATCCTCTGAAGGCAGCTGGAGAGATCAGTGTGACAGAAGATGCTTTTGCATGGGTTCCCATGAATCTTCTGCTCGTGTTTATATAATGTGGAACAAATAACTCTTCTTTGCCACCACTTTGCCTTAGATGACTGTGTGTGTGCCAGTTGGAACTCTGACACCACGTTTCCTTCTATGCAATCATGCCCTATCTGATGATGTTGCCTTGCTTTGCTCTGTGCTTCAGTGGGTCCTAGCTGCACATTGGCCTGTGTTGTTTTTCAATTTGCTATACTAGCAGTTACCCTGATTGTAATTTATATAACTTCAAACAGGATCACACTGTTTCCCTGCCTTACTTAGTTGCTCAGCTGAGCACAGAACTGAGGCAATATAAAATTCTGGGTTCATGCACAAGCTGGGATGAGAAGGGGAATGAGCCATATATTGTGGAAAATTATAGTTTGCGGGTATAATTATATAGTGCTTTTTCCCTCAAAGTATTTTTCTAGCCTTGAATTCATTTTATCTTCATTATCCCTGTGAAGTAGGTACAGCAAGTATAAGGCGAGGTTGGGTGCTGAATTTTTAGGCCAAAGACTGATATTAATACAAATTATCTACTAACTGTAGAACCTTGGGCACTTCAGTTAACTGCTCTGAGATTCACTTTCCTCATCTGTTAAACGAGAAGAATAATATCAGTGCTGCCTACCTCACAGGGTTGTTGTGAGGGTCAAATGGAATGTATGTGAAAGATCTGTAAATGGTAAAGCACTATATTCTTGTTTGTTAGTCCTTTTCCTTTTCTTTTGGAAGACCTAAAGTCAGATGTTTCATTTTATTGGTCACTTATATTCCTTACTGACTGACTTGACATTATTAAGAGTCATCCTGTTTCATGTATTCTAACCCTATTGTTAGAGAACCTGTTTTTACTCTTTGGTCAAAACACACGTAGAAAACAGAACGCATCAATGAAAGCTGATTTAACTAGCAAAAGCCTCAGCACTTGCTGGAAATTGTGACCGAGCTAACTGTAAGGGCATTTTAATCAGTCATGTTGGCAAGAATGTGGCAATGGTCTGTGTCTCTTCTAGTCACAAGTTTGTTTTTGGCGGGGGGCCAGATACTGTTGGAAGAACATTCACTTGAATCGGTTTATCTTTTACCAATTTGAGTGCCTCCTACATGCTCAGCAGTATGCTGAGTGCTGGGTGTTATAGAGATGAATGACTTGAAGTTAGTTATAAGACATGTACATCAGCAATTACAATGTGGGATAGGAAGTGCTAAGAACCATAAGAACAATAAAACATGGCCCCATGGGGATTGTCAAAGAGAGGGAGACTTGGCTTCTTTAAGCAGTTGGTATGACAGTCCTTTTGGGGAATACAGACAGAATTTTTCTTCTGGCAGCCGACCCTCATTTGCTTCTCTACTATGGCACTAGTATTAGTGTTTACATAAGTCAGGTTACTGTCTCCTGTACCATCCTTTTGGACAGAATGGCAACCAGTGGGTTGGATAACCACATTTTTAAGAGGAAACTGACCTGTTTAAACTGTTGTATCAGTCAGTGCTATTTAAGGATTCAGAGTCAGCCTGGCCTCTGGAAGTCCTCTTCATCATTTCTATCAAGGATAAGGATGAAGAGAATGTACAAGAAGATGCTCAATGGAGTAGAAAAAGGACGTCATCCATTCAGATCCTGCTACGCTTCATTCAGCTGTGTTATCTATAAAATGTAGATTTCATATCTTACCTACCTCACAGGGTTGTTGTAAGGATCAAATTAAATATAACAGATGAAAAGTACCTTGTAAATTGTAAAGGACTACGTATGGGTCACATGGTGTAATGCCAAATCTGTAAATGACACAAAGTTGGCTGGTTGGTAAATTATATTGAAACAAGTTTGAAAATGATAAACTTGGAGTACCCCAACTTCTGGGCCTAAGCCAAAAAGCTGAAATGTCAAGTCTTATGTTTAGGTTAAAAAATGCAGTGGTACAAGTTTAGGCACTAGAATTGCTGACAAAATACTAGTTCCAGTGATTATCTCTGTGAACCACATATACTCTGGATATTAAAAAAAAAAAATTCCATCTGCAAAGCATTAATAGAAATATTGTCCAGGTGCAAACAGTCATCCCTAAGGCTGTATTGGTTAGTATTGAATTGTAGGCGCCAGACATTTGGTGGATGTTGACAAGCTCAAATGCATGTAAAAAAGTAAATGATCAACAGGAAGAATGCATTTAAAAATACAAGGTTGTGGCTGTCCAATATGGTAGCCACTAGCCACATCTGAACTACAATTTAAAAAATTCAGTTCCTCAGTCACAGTAGCAACATTTCAAATGCTCAATCCACAGTGGCTACTATACTGAACAGTATGATTGTAGAACATTTCCATCATCACAGAAAGGTCCACTGTACATCAGCATAGAAGGGATGGTCAAAGGAACGGAGTATGTTTAATGTGAACAGAGAAGGCTTAGTGGGTAATGAAGACTGCAACCTAATATTTGAAGGGCTGTCATGAAAAAAATGAAGACTACTCCTGTATTGTTCCATTTTAAGCTCCAGTGAGTGTGGTTTTTAGTCTAAATAGAAGACTTACAAACAAAGTTACCTCAGTGGATGTGCCTGCCTTTTGAAATAGTGAGCTCTCTTCCCTTGGAACACTGAAGTGTACGCTGCATTATCTATCCGCTGGGGTGCTATAGAGTGGACTCTGTTTAGGAGAGAAATTGGACTAGATGACCTCTGAGGATGTGTCCTACCTTCAACGTATATATTCAGATGTAACTAAGTCCCAGACCTGGCAAGAACATGCTTTCCTTTCATAATCCAGAAGTTAAAGTCTTTGGAAAATCAGCGCCACCGCCATCACCTCCATTTTAAGAGGAGGCTCTTGTTTCGTCAAATTTCCAATTCTAAAGCCTGATTGTCAAGAGTGAAAATTCCTCTGGCTTTCTCAGACCAATCTAGTGAAAGCATTTTAGTTTGCTTTCATTATTCATTCCTTTGGTCTGTAAGCTGAAGGTCACAGAAGATGTAATGTTCTATGGGGCCGGGGAAGGATAAGTTACATGCAAAGTAGACTGGGTGGGGAAAAAGGGGAAACTGAGTCCTTTTGATTTTGAAGTGGTAGTAGTAACCACCGTCTGATTTGCTGAAGAGGGAGGATAAGCTGTTCTAGCTTGGCTGCATTTGCTTTCCTGCTACATGCTAGATCAAACTGTATCATACCCTGACTCTGCCTTTGGTTGAGGCTTTACCTTCACTCAGGCTGGCTCCTCCTCCCTATCCTTGCATATCCCAACCACATCCATCCATCTAGACCTGCTCAGACGCCACTTCCTTACAGACTTTCTCACCCTCCCAACTCCCGAGCATTTTTACCTGTACCTTTGACCTTTACACTTCATATCTCGTACCGAAGCTACTTACGCAGAGATCCGAGCTCTATTAACCTCCGAGCAACATGAGGACAGGCAGGGTCCGAGTCCGTTTCAGTTTTTGTGTCCCTTGTCCCCCCCAGGACATCGCGGGCATCAGTAAATACTGGTTGGGCGAGTACCATTGTAGGAGCACAATCAGTTCTTCCCCCAAATGCCCAGAGAGCATCTCCCGTTGCGATGGCCTCCAGAGCTCCCAAGAAGGCAGAAGGGCGGCGAGGAGCAAGGCGCGTGGCTGGGCAGGACCGAGGTGCTCGGTAGGGCGGAGGGCAGAGGGCTCGGCCGGCCGGGCCATCCTCCTCGTGACTCCTCCTCCCCCCTCCACGGCTCCAAGTCAGGTGATTCCGGGCACGTGACGGACACCACCTACCCTGCTGCTCCCGAGTGGCAGCTCGGGCGGCCAATGAGAGGCTGGGTCTCGGCGCGGAGCCTATGAGAGTCGGGCTCTAGGGGGCGGGCCGCGCGGCGGTGGCGGCTGCCGGGGGCGGCGGCGGCGGCGGACTGGGGAGGCGGCGGCCTGGCTTGGCCTGGCCTGGCCTGTCAGGGCGCGGGCGGCGGCGGCTCCAGCACCATGTCCCTGCAGTACGGGGCGGAGGAGACGCCCCTGGCCGGCAGTTACGGCGCGGCAGATTCCTTTCCGAAGGACTTCGGCTACGGCGTGGAGGAGGAGGAAGAGGAGGCGGCAGCAGCGGGCGGCGGGGTTGGGGCGGGGGCCGGCGGAGGCTGTGGCCCTGGGGGCGCTGACAGCTCCAAGCCGAGGATTCTGCTCATGGGGCTCCGGCGCAGCGGCAAGTCCTCCATCCAGAAGGTGAGTGCGACCGCGCCGGATTCCCCCGGCGCCCCCCTCCCCCTCCTAGGGGCTTGGGTGGCCGCCGGGCGCGTAGAGGCGGGGGGCCAGAGGAGGGCGGCGGCCGGGGCCGGCCGGCCGAGCTGTCCCACCGCGCTTTTTCTGTTCTCTGGGGAGCGAGGCCAGAGGCGCGGCCCGGGGGAGGACCCCGACTCGGAGTCCACGCCCAAGTCAGCCGAGGCCAAGTGGGTCCCCGAAGGCGAGACTGGCTGGAGGGAGGCAGGTGCCGGTGGCATCGCCCGGGACCTCCGCCCCCTGGGACCCAGCCCCAGAGTCCTTTCCGAAACTGAGACGTACTCTGCAGTTCCAACTTGGAGAACTTGTCCGACTCCCTCCCCTGCCCCGATTTTGTGTATTCCTCTCACTTCAGGTGACCTGAGTTTGCGGGGCTTCCCAGGTGAGCCCCATGGAGCAGCGTCAGGAAGAGCTGTGACTAAGTCACTGGCCGTTTTAATGCTTCCTACTACGAAGGAGAATTTAACATCGCTGGGGATTGGGGAGCTGTTATTCCACCAGTTTTAGTATTTGGGGCCGGGCGAGTGTAATTGCTGGTTATAGTTCCTCCTGTTATGTGTGCAGATACAAAAATCTTCTGAGACCTTGAGAATATTTTCAGATCTTTGTCAGGCCATTTACTTTCACTTCGGGTCTGTCAGGAACGAACGGAGGGCTAGACCCTTTTTAGTAAGGGGGAAACCGAGGCAATGTTGGCGTCCTCCATTAGCCACCCACCTCACACACAAGTGAGCTGGTAATAAGACGCCAGATATCTGGTCTGTTGCCCTCTCCATTCCGTTGCAGAGGTCTTTCTAAAATAAATCTGTGTGATATTTTGTAAACATGGTTTTGAAAAGTAGCCTTCTAATGAAGTTACTGGTTTACTGTGTTTTATTAACTTCTGAATTTACTGGATTGCTGGGTTTTATTTTCTCACCTGTACTGTAAATTTTGAGTAAATTCATGGTAGGGTTTTAGCAAACTGAATTTAATTCTTCTCGCTTGTTACTCATTGACTAAACTTTGGTAGTAACTACCCAGTTTCCTTTTCTAGAAGGTAACAGTGAGAGACAAATTAGCTTTATGTTAGAGTTGTATGGATTGTGATTATCCTGATTCTTAACTGTTACTTTTACCATTTCTTCTCTCATGGGAGCAGTCATTTCCCTGTCAACTCCTCTCCTGACTCCCCCACCCCCCAGTCATTTTCTACTTGGTATAATTACTGTCTGTTTTATTTCTTCCACAAGACTGCAAATTCAGTGAAGGCAGAGTCTAGGCAGTTACCTTTGTAATTCTCAGAGCCTGATAGAGGCATTTCGGTAAGTTTTCAGTGAACAAAAATTTTTAAACTTTAGCTCTAAGCTTTTATGATATTAAAGCAGGTTTTGGGAGAGTTAATACAGTTTAACAGAAAACAAAATGAATTGACAAAGACATTGCTGCTACTAGGATTTACTATGTGCAGAGAAAATAGCAGAGAAGTTTCAGCTCCAGAATAGGTTTGATTGAAAGTAATTTGGTGCCTTCTCATCTCTCAGAAGTAAAAGGATAATTCAGGGTCAAATTTTGAAGTTTAAGTAGAAAGATGAATAGTCATAAAATTATCTTCTTTCTTTTAACAGGTGGTGTTTCATAAAATGTCACCCAACGAGACTCTCTTTTTGGAAAGTACCAACAAGATTTATAAAGATGACATTTCCAATAGCTCCTTTGTGAATTTCCAGATATGGGATTTTCCTGGACAAATGGACTTTTTTGACCCAACTTTTGACTACGAGATGATCTTCAGGGGAACAGGAGCATTGATATATGTCATTGATGCACAGGTAGTAGGAATAATGTTTATTTCTTTTTTCTGCTGTCAAAAGATGTAGACACAAAGGAAAGGTGTTTATCTTTCTTTATCATGTGCTTCTTGCAGCTTATTTCTTTGCTGATAGGTTTCCTAGCAGTATGGGAGATGGAACTGCAGAGGTGTGCAGGCATGCCGTTGTGCGAGTACAGAATATGAGATGATTAGGAGATAGTGGCTTATTCTCTTTTGAGTTCTAGTTAATGAGCAGTTTTCCACTTTTATTTGTTAGTAGTGCATATTGCCATACTTCATTCACTATTACAATAGTGATGTCACTCACTGGAAAGATCTTCTTGGTGCCCATAATCTAATGAAGAATAGGAGAACTGAATCAGTAAATATTAAAGTGAATAGTTTTCTTGGTTGTCCAAATTGAGTTTGACTCAGCAAGCGTTTATTGAGGGCCTAGCTTGTGACAAGCCCTGAGATGAATGGGACATGTCCTTGACCTTAAGAAGCTTAAACATTGGTTAAGAGTGCTTTCTAATTGAGAGGCTCTGTAATGGAGGCTTTCACATACATGATCCAATTTAATTTATTCTTTACAATACTGTGAGGTAGGTATGGTAATTCCAATTTTATGGATGAGTAAACTGAGATCACAAGTTTAAGCAACCTGCTTAAAGTCACACATCTAATAAATGGCAGAGCTGGGATTACTTTTAAAAAATTCTATTGGGAAGAAATGTCCATGTCCTTTTTCCTTTTCTTATATTAGCAATATAAAAATTGTAAGCATTAACTTGGTAAATGAATTTTTTTATCTGGAGAGATTAAAAATTTAGATAAGGTTAATGTATTTGAATGTTTGGAGTATTTGTGAATAATTAGTATAATATATTTTCTGTGGTTGGGGAAAGAGGTGGTTTGAGGCTTTCTTAACTCGTTACTGACTTTTACCAGATTTCTTTTTAAAAAATATTTTGTTCTGACTTACAGGATGACTACATGGAGGCTTTAACAAGACTTCACATTACTGTTTCTAAAGCCTACAAAGTTAACCCAGACATGAATTTTGAGGTTTTTATTCACAAAGTTGATGGTCTGTCTGATGATCACAAAATAGAAACACAGAGGGACATTCATCAAAGGGCCAATGATGACCTTGCAGATGCTGGGCTAGAAAAACTCCACCTTAGGTAACATCATGTGTGTTTGATATGAGAGCCCTGAAAAATGTTTAAATGTATTCCCATCTCTGTCATTACAAACACGTGGCTTTCTGTTACTGGTATGCCCTTCCCAAATCTGTAATGTTCTTGATCTCTCCTTTGTTGAATTCAGTTTTGGGAGCCTGATGGTATTTGAGAAGTTACTTTCCAGTTTTTTGCATTTTCCTGGAGATTGAAGTCATGTGAAGTATTTTCATTGGTGCTTTTAAAAATTCATCTCAGGAGACTGGAATCAGCCTCTTTCCTCATGGCATAAATCTATTTTGGGACTCCTCTCTCTTGATTTCATCATTTATTTATTTATTTTCATTTTGCCTCAGTTCAAGGACTCTGTCACAGTTGTTGTAGAACTCTGTAGCTGGAGTCTTCACAGTATTTTTTTTCAGTAGGAAGAGCATTTTAAAGAGGCACATGTTCGAGTCTGGACTCTGATGTACTTTGTGTATGTTTTTAAAAACAGTTCATGCTTTTATGAATCTCTGAAGTTTGGGTTAGGTGAGTTTGTTCTATAAATCTGTTTAGGGTTCCTGTTAGGTTTAAAGAACTGCTGATTCATAACTAGATACCATGAAGAAAGTATCATTAAAGAACAAGTACTAGATAGGATTGATGATTTTTGTGCTTGTGTTCTGGAAGTGTGAGGAATATTTTCTATATTTTGTATTTTTTTGGTGGTATAGGTAGATATGAGTAATAAAAAGTACCCAAGAAAATGTTCTCTTGATATAAACAGCTTAAAGGGGAAGCAGGGGAGAGACACACATGTAGCTATTTCCTTATCCCTGGTCTGTTACAGTGACTTCCTTAAAGGCTCAAGCCACCCCTCATCCCTACCCCTAATATTCCCTAGGGCCTCAGGTGCCAGGGTCTTTTCAGTTATTCTTCTAGGAAGTCATGTAGAAAAAGTGTCATTGATCTGTAGTTTGGATTGAAATTTTAAAATATTTATCAGTAATTCATGCTTTAAAAAAACTTAGCAATATTTGTAAGAGAAAGTAAAAGTGCCTCCCTGTGAAATTCCTCAGTCTCACTTTTTGGGAATCTACACTTAACGGATTTTAGGCGGTGATTGTCCTGTGTTCCCTAGGGCACATGGGAATTCTCCTAATCCTCTTTACACCACTTCCTTGTCCCTTTTTGGGGCGTCCCATCCCAGAGGTACACGCCATCCCTTTCTCTAGTTCCTTATAGGACCCTAGGCCTTGTTAACCTCTGAAGAATCTTCGCATGGAGGTCATCCCCCTCGCCGCCACATCGAGCTTTTATTCATTACTAACATGCCTGTGGATTAGCCTCTGTTCGATTTCTGGTTTCCAGAAATCCAGTTTACTAAAATGCCCTGTGTCTTGTAGGGTTCTCCACGTCCCCATCTACTTCCATGCCTCAGAGTCTCTGAAGGACCTTCCCACGTGCTAACCTTTTTGCCTAAAGGAAACAATAAAATATTCCGTTGTCCATAGTGCTTGTCCCTGGTGCCTTTAGGAGGGGGGTCATCTTGGTCTCACTTGTTTACTTGCTCAAACATCTAGAGTCAAGCCTCATCTTGTATAGGGTTAGGTTCCTAGGTCTGCTTCCTGAAAGTATTTTTAAATTGCCTGCCAAGTGTCATAGCTACAGTTCTGTGTTTCTGACTTTGTAATATGTACTTACAAATAAATAAGTAGAACAGCTACATGATGAGGAGTATACTCCCTGAGCTAAAATTAGGAGGTAAAATTGTATTAAAATGTGAAAGGTTTCTCTTTTTCATATGTGTTTTATTAAATCTGTGGATGTTACTTCTCCACTGTATGTCCTTTTAGGCAGATTCCTGTTCCATTCCTATGCTTAATAGGGCCCCAGCTCCTGTTCTTCTAATTATGTCATTTACATGAACTCTGAGCATCAGCTGTGTTCATTTGTTTATTGAACAAATATTTATGAGCACTGTTCAGGGCAGTGGGGTTGTAGCTGTGAGCAAGACCACTGAAGTCTTTGTTCTCATGGAGTTTACATTCTGATGAATGAAGACAGCTCAGAAGCACTTACAAATAAATGTATAGTGTAATTTTAGGTACTTATCAGTGCTATGAGGAAAAATTAGGGAAAAGGGCTGCTGTTTTATGGAGGAGGGTCAAGAAAGAGCTTTCTGAAGAGATGGCGTTTTAGTAGAAACCTGAATTACATTCTTACTGAATAAGCGTCACCCCTCTTTGCGCGCTTCCTCTTGGTTTTTATCTTGGTCTTTGTC
Source organism: Martes martes (assembly GCF_963455335.1). NCBI lineage: Eukaryota > Metazoa > Chordata > Mammalia > Carnivora > Mustelidae > Martes > Martes martes. Next base: position 161,964,094 of record NC_137891.1, read on the forward strand.
AGCCATGGGCTTAAGAAACCAGGTTGTTTGGATCAGGTTGCAAAGACTTAGGTGAATATTCAGGTTCCTGCATCTGAAAATGCTTTCCTGGGTACTAGGAAATTGCCCTCTTTTGTAAATGCTGTAAAGAGGTGGATGGTTACAAGCCAGGTGGGGAAGCTGCATTTGTCTTCTTGAACAGTGGGGATGACAGGCGAGGTAAAAAGGCTTTTTTTGAACTTAGTGGAATCAAATGTTAAGCAACATAAAATTTTATATTTTATAATTGTCACTGAACTGAAGATATGTTTCAAATTAATCAAATCGTGTTGTGTTTTTCAGCTTTTATTTGACTAGTATCTATGATCATTCAATATTTGAAGCCTTTAGTAAGGTGGTACAGAAACTCATCCCACAACTGCCGACCTTGGAAAACCTATTAAATATCTTTATATCAGTAAGTGAGCTAATTCACTATAGTTTCTGATTCCATTTTTTTGAATATATTTGTGTTATCAAATTCTCCAAAAAAAATTTCTTGCCTTAGTCTGAATCAGGCCGAAAGGCTAATGAGACACTTAACACGTAAAATAAATCATAAGAACACTAAAAAAAAAAAATAGCTTGAGTTATTTTCTGAGTTCTTTCCTTAGTGCTCACCCTTTTGATCTTAAAATGAAGTGAAAAATTTTTTCATACTTTCTTAATGAATAAAAACCTCCATGATAAAAAGAAAAAAATCTTCATGACATCTGTTTCCTGAATGGAGAGTAGTAACTGGAAAAGTCTGGGTTTTGGGAATTTGACTCCTGCTTAATCTCTGCTTTATAGGAGGTCACATTGAAAAATTGATCTTTTCCTTTCCTTGCTAACTATAATCTTAGTATCATATTTCACTTTTCTTATTTTGAGGATTCAGCTTAATAAAAGAGGATATTCCTTAAATAAATAAAACATTCAACTATTATATTTTCTAGACATTACTTTCAAGGGCTCAGGGTGTAGTGGTCCCCAGTTCTTTTGGGCTTTTGGGTTATGCTAGATGTTTACATCAAACTAATTCTTTTATGTTTTGCTAATTGCCACAGAATGCCTTTCTGGTGGCAAGGTCATTTAAATCAGAGGTTGATTATTGTGACAAGAAAGGATTATTGAAAATCTAATATGGCTTGATTTTTGGAGGATTTTTTTTGGTTAACTTCTTTGATGGTGTCTTAGTAAGTAATTCATTTAATTTGAGGAGGAAGAAAAATCAAATTTAATGCAATTAAGTCAGTAAATCAGAGCAGAGACATGATTCCACTTTTATTCTTTGGATAACAGAAGTGTCTCTCAATCACATACTGTTTGCTGCTTTGGTACTGGGTTATACAATTAAAAATGTCTTTGTGTATTAATCCATAATTTCAGGATCTTAGTTAAATTACAAATTTTGATTCTTGAAACTGAATACTTCTCCAATTTTGTTTTTCCTAGAATTCAGGTATTGAAAAAGCTTTCCTCTTTGACGTTGTCAGCAAAATCTACATTGCAACAGACAGTTCTCCTGTGGATATGCAATCTTATGAACTTTGCTGTGACATGATTGATGTTGTAATTGATGTGTCTTGTATATATGGGTAAGTTATGTATATGTGTGTGTGTGTGTGTGTGTGTGTGTGTATATGTGTATATATTTGCAAGATCTCAGACATGTCAAAGACTATCAGTTCACTTTGTCAGAGGGATTAATTTTTGAGGTCTCTAGCAGGTACTGTATGGAGTGGAATTGTTCTGACTATAGTGCTTGGAGCTTGATTTCCCTGTAGGTGGACTGCTAGGTTTTACTGCTTCAGAGGATGGGTAAGAGCAGTTGAAAAACTGTGCTAGTGCCAGATTTAATTATCACTGAAAATTTCTTCTGCCATTATTTGGGAGGCTTGCACTGTATCTTCTCCCTTAGGGACTCTGCTAGATCAAAAAAGTAGATTAATTTATTTTGAATAACAGAGTAAGTACTGGTTCCTAATTTAACTTCAGGCTTTATGGAAATGAGGGATCCTAATCTTTGAGAGAGCCAAGAGACAAGGAAATCAGAATTTTGGGTGTCAGAAGGACTTAAACATAGAAAAATTTGACCCATACATGTGAGTTTCCAAAATAAATTTCTAAAATGTAAACTCTTTCTTTATGTAAATTCACCAAGCTTCATACAGAGATTTATAAATGCCAGCAAAGGTGTGATTTTGTGGACTAGTCCAGAGGACGAGTGAAAACTTTGGAGAATGACTGGTATTTCAAAAGCCAACAACCTCTGTTGCTTCTAATAGCCCTAATCCCCCCAACGTGTTAACATCAGCATTCCCAAGGCACTTTCTGATGCTCTAACATAACCTTTGCTTTCTGTGTCCTTTATCTGTTCCATTTTCCACCTGGTCTGAACTCTTCTTTCATCTCTCTGTTCTTGCCCTTCACCTTGGTCTCTCAGCCTAATTTGTTGGTGTCTTTCTCCAGCTGACTCAGTAGGAGAATGCATTTCTCTTACATGTTCTTTACCTGTCTATTTCTGTCTTCTATTTGTTTCTCACTTTTGTGGTTACATGCTCTCCTTTGCTCTTTTCCCATAATGAAAATGTGATTTTTTTTTTGTTACATTACTTATTACAGCTTCATGTTCCCATTCCTCATTTTAAAAATGGATGAATAGAACACTTGTTTTTTCTTTAAAAGAAATCAAAATTTCATAACTGCTTTTCTATAATTTAAAAATCAAAATTAGTTGCAAAATTTTTTTCAGTGTAAGGTTCATTGTAAAATACATTTTGTGTTATATGCTACATTATAAAAGAGAAGAAAAAATATTCATTATCTCATTCGTAACACAATCCGTGCATGCAGTGTGGTGTATTTTATTACATTTGCTTCTTACTCGGCTCTTGATTTACATCTTTTGAAGGAGAACTACCTATAATTCTGACAATTCTAGTAAAAACAATACTTTCAGACCCTGAAGGCTCACTTTGTAAGCATCGGGATTCCACAATATCTTTGATAGACTGTATTAATTTTAGTTTTTATACTTAACTCCTTTTTCACTAATGGCAGTTTTCTTACATTAGGTCCTTTTTTATTTGTATACTCTGTCAGTACAGATTAAGGTGAGGGAAGGTTTGAAACCTGTGTTCCCTGTATCCTGGGTAAACAAGATGAAGGTGTGCACGTATGGAATACTGCATCCTCGTCTGGGAACCCTATTTCTTTCTTTTTTTTAAAAGTAGGCTCCACTATAAGCCCAATGTTGGGCTTGAACTCATGACTCTGAGATCAAGCCCTGAGCTTAGATCAAGCGTCACACTCCTAACCAACTGAGTTCCAGGCACCCCTGGGAGCCTTATTTCTTAAATGAGAACTTCTGTTGCCATATTTTTAAGCCAGAATTTTTTCTGTTTTTTTTTTTCCCCCTTTAAAGATTATTTATTTATTTATTTGACAGAGATCACAAGTAGGCAGGGAGGGGGCGGGGGGAAGCTCCCTGCTGAGCAGAGAGCCCAATGTGGGGCTCAATCCCAGGACCCTGAGATCATGACCTGAGCTGAAGGCAGAGGTTTTAACCTACTGAGCCACCCAGGCGCCCCCAGTATTTTTTCTTAAAGACACTTTGGAAACTGAGTGGAAAGATTTGTCATTGTGCAAATTAAATGTGACAGAATACCTCATTGGGAAACCTGTAATGAATACTTTCTTTTAAAACAGGTTAAAGGAAGATGGAAGTGGAAGTGCTTACGACAAAGAATCTATGGCAATTATCAAGCTGAATAATACGACTGTCCTTTATTTAAAGGAAGTGACTAAATTTTTGGCACTGGTCTGCATTCTTAGGGAAGAAAGTTTTGAACGAAAAGGTAATGGCATTTTAAAAGGCTGTTTTTATATTAAATTCTTTGTAAAAATTTACTAGGTTCTTGAAAATCAGAGGAACTAATATTGCAGTGTTAAATGCTTATCAGCTCAAACTGCTCTTGTCCCTTCCTTTCCCTATATAGTCCAGACTTTGTCCTTCTTTTGATCTTTTATGTTAAGGTAGGTATTTAATTCCAGCCTTTCTTATTTTGGGTCATTTTAGTACGTGTCTAAACGCCTGCAGTTGGGCTTCTACCCACACCTGTTTACAGAGACGATTCTTGGGCATGTTGCCAGCTCACGTTCTTGCTACATGCAGCAGCCTTTCCTCATTCTGTAGCCTCTTCAGCCTTCTCCAGCATGTGACCCGGCCAGTCTCTCTTTGCTTGACGTTTCCTTCTCCCTTTGCTTCCCTAAAGCTTAGCTCTCCAAGTTATTTTATGTATTTGTTTCTCTGATCTCCTCTTTGGTTTCTTTTGTTTTTCTCAGTTCTGAGCATTTTTCAGAGCCATGTCTTTGTGCTTGCTTCTTCACTTACTCTCCTGCTCAGCTCATCCAAGCCATGGTCACTTAATTTTCTCTGTGTGGTTGATTGAAAAATTGACCTCCCCAATTCTGACTTGGGCCCATATTCCAGTCCCATGTTTGGAGCTGTTAGTAAGACATTTTCACTTAAATATTTGATTATCATCATGTACGTGGTGTCAGAACTGACGACTATCCCCTTCTGTTTCCTGACCCTCTTGGTTATTCTGGTGGTGGTACCAGTTACAACATTGCCTGGCGTCCAAGCTCGGATACCTTGTAGTCAGGTGATTGTGTGGTGGCACTGTGAAGGGGCCTTTGCAGGTCATTTCCCAGAGGGCATTCTGTGTTCCCCCTTTCCCATTCTTTTCCTATATTGTTTACGTTGACTCTTCACCAAATCTTGTTTCTTGGGTTTCCTTTCCATTCCCACTGTCAGTCCAGGCCCTCATCCCTGCAGGCCCGTGGTTGGGCACTAATATCCTGCTTGAGGTGACGCACTCAGCACGTGTTTTGAGGGGCTGCTATGTATTATCTTTTATTAGCTTTCAGAAAGTTGCTTTTGTCATATTATTTAAATACTCAGGGATCTCTCACAGCTCTCTGTTGTTCAGTGCTATAAGTGCCTGCTCTGCGGTCTGCTTTTTTAAATTTAATGTTGTACGAATTAATATTTCACTAATGTTAATATTAATGAACTATATCTGATACACAAAATTTTTGGATAAACAAGAATGTGCGTATTCACCTTTGAGTTTCAGAACCAAAACATGGCAGAGACATAGTTGTCATTCATGTATGTGTTGCATTGGAAGTCTTTTTTGGTGCTATGTTGAATGTAGTAATCTAATTTTCCCCGTGTATGATGTATTTTACTTCATATCTTCCTTAGCCAGTATAGAGTTTTGTATTATGTATCTCTGTGTAAACACTGTAAAAATGTAAGCAGTCTTCTGCAACTTGCTTACTCTCCTCACTTAAGGTCTTTTTTGAGATTTATTTGTGTTGATAACATGTAGCTTTAGTTCATTCATTTTCATTCTACACCATATTATGTGGATTGAATATACCACAGTTTATTTTCTTTCTGCTGGACATTTAGGTTATTTTTAAATCACAGAGAGCTTTGCAACAAATACTCAGATGCAACAAATGAACATGTTTGCCTTTGCACATGTGGAGAGTTTCTCTTCGAATGTGTTTAGTAGTGGAATTTATAGAGATGTGTTCATACATCTTCAGCCTTATTAAACATTGCTCTCCAAACTGGCTTTCCCATTTTTGGTCCCAGTAGCACTGTGTGGGAGTTCTTGTCACTTCATGTCCTTGATAATGCCTTTCGGTCTGGTAGGTGTAAAATGGTATCTCATTTGGTTCTAATTTTTACTTCTTTAATCACTAGTTAGAACAGGCGTTTTCCTTATGGCAGGTACCTTTTATGCCAGTTCAAGATTGTTCTTTGGTAATTTACCTGTTCATATACTTTATTCTTTTTGTGCTTCTTAGTTATTTTTCTCCATTCTAGTCTTAAAAGTTAAGAACGGGCACCGGGGTTGCTCAGTCCGTTAAGCATCTACCTTTGGCTTGGGTCATGATCTCAGGGTCCTGGGGTGGAGCCCCTTGTTGGGCTGTCTGCTCAGCAGGGAGTCTGCTTCTCCCGCTCCCTCTGTGCTCTAACTCTCACTCTCTTGAAGGTAAATAAAGAAAAATCTAAAAAAAAAAAAAGTTAAAAACAAAATCGTTTTTGGTTACAGAAGTTTTCGAATATATACAAAGGTAGAGCAACACAGTGAGTGCCCATGTAGCCATTGCCCTGTTTCAGCAGTCCCCAGCATATGGTCAGTCTTGTGTTCTGTTTATCCTACCAGCAAAGTTACTATTTTTTACTGTCAAACGTAAAAAAGTAGAGAAGATAACAGAATGAATCCCTTTTACCTCCCAGATTGGATAATTATAAAAATCATAGCCAATCTTTCTTCTTTCTGTACCTCTTTCTCTGCTGGGTTGCTCTAAAACAAATCTCTGATGTGATCAAATAATTTTGTCTCTATAGATTTCAGCAGGTATCTCTACAAGATAGCATTCTTTCTTAAAACATAACGATGCCATTAATAAACAAAAAAATGAACAGTGATTTCGTAATATCGTCAGATCTCTGGCTAGTGTTCGGGTTTTCCTGGTGGTCAGTTTTATTTTACCATTTTCACAGAAGTCATTTTTTTTTTTAAAGATTTTATTTATTTATTTGACAGAGAGGGATCACAGTAGACAAAGAGGCAGTCAGAGAGAGAGGGAGAGAGGGAAGCAGGCTCCCTGCTGAGCAGAGAGCCTGATGCGGGACTCGATCCCAGGATCCTGAGATCATGACCTGAGCCAAAGGCAGCGGCTCAACCCACTGAGCCACCCAGGCGCCCCACACAGAAGTCATTTTTAATGTAGGTTGAACTTACCAAAACTTTTATAGCTTTTTTTTTTCTTCCTGAGTCTGAAGGACCTCCGGGATTTGACTCTAATCTCCGTAGTTGGACTTGATTCCCAGTACTTCCCAGCGAGAATTCTCTGCCCCTGTCTCCAGTCACTCCAGTTTCTTTCCTGTCTTCACCTGTGCTGTGTTCTCATTGCCAGCTCCCCGCTGTTTTTTTGTGATCTTGTTCTCTTTCCGGCCTAATTAAACCTTGCCTGTATCCCCAAAGGCTGCCTTTGTCCTGCACTGGGCTCTCCTTCCTATAGACTTCTGTGACATTTTTAGTCATTTTGATACTATATTGTTTTGATCTGTTTTTTTGCGTGGTCGTCTTCATGTTCCAGTACTCTCAAGGGCATCGATGCTTCTCTTTCTGATCTGCCATTCTTCTAACTGGCATCTGTTCTTAAGGTCACCTCATGGTCCAGAATGGCTGCTGGAGCTCCGTATTCCAGACAGTAAGGAGGAACAAGGCTGGGGAAAGAATACATCCTTTTGCTTTTAAGGAAATTTCGCAGAGGTCCCACGTGCTTCCACCTATCCCAGTGACCAGAATTGGTCCTGTAGCCGTACATAGTTACAAGGAAGGCTGGGAAGTACAATGTTTTAGCTGAGTATCATTGTGCTCATCAGAAATTGGGTTTCCATTGCTAAGGAAGAAGGGGGGAAAGTAGATTTTTGGTAGGCAACTGGCTATTTCTATCACAAAACAGAACTGTTTGACCAGAATCTTATTTGGGAGCCAGTTCATGAAACATCGAAGGAGCTGCATTGCCTGGAGAGAGCAGGTGTAGGCTGCCTGAGGCTCTCGCTGGTGGGCCTCTCTGCTACCTCCAGACCCCACGGCTCCCCTGGGCAGGATGCCAGACTCCTGCTCCTGCTGTTCCCTTCAGCTCTTCACGGCCCGCCCAGAAGACTTAGGAAAGGAAAAAGCTTGGTAATTTGAAAAGTATTTTACTTTCCCTTCAGATTTTATTGTAGATTTTCTTGGCAAATTTACCTTCTTGATGGATTTATTTATTTACTCAGCCCATTCCCAGGCCCCAGTGGTAACCAGTGTTAACAGTTGGGGTATATGCTTTATCATGTTTCTAGGAGAGAAGATTCCTCAGTTGGATGTATGTTTTTTAATACATAACCAATTTTCTTCGATTACCAAATATTTCCCAGTAGATAATCTCACAGTTGACATTCAAGGGGTCTGATCATCTTTTTCTCTCTTGCAGGTTTAATAGACTACAATTTCCACTGTTTCCGGAAAGCTATTCATGAGGTTTTTGAAGTGGGTGTGACTTCTCACAGGAGCTGTGGTCACCAGACCAGCGCCCCCAGCCTGAAAGCGCTGACACACAATGGCACGCCGCGAAATGCCATCTAGCCTGAATTCCAGCTGTCGGGGCTCTGTGCCAGCTTACTCTTCACTCCAGGGTCAGATGCCACGTGCTACAGGACAGGGGAGCTGCCGCTTGTGGGAATCCTGGTGCCTGTCCCACTAGAGACAAGGGGGAGAGTTTCTCATCTGGATGAAAACCCTTCAACCAGTGGTGTGCAACTGAAGCTACTATTTCTTTTTTTTTTTAATGGCAAAAAAAAGAATTCTAGAGACCACAGAACTCAGTGTGTATTTCTCCTCTTTGGGGTCCTATTTTAAGTAGTTGGGATATTTTGGACCTGGAGGTAACACCACTTACCCATCCTTACCAGAGAATGTTGCTGTCAATTACCAGTTGGAAATAATAGAAAGAACTGAATTTTTATATGCTTCACTTAGGTTTTCATTTGAGTAGTCTCTAAAAATCCTGCCTTGCTTAAGTTCTAACACTGCCTCTCAGATTTCAATTTTGGACATTGCACACCCTAAGACATTTTAAATGCATTTGCTTGCTAACTCAGAAGACACATGGTCTGACCGCAGCAAAGGACATTCCTGTATTTGTTACTGAAGAAATGAGAAAGTTTTATGCTGCATCAGGTCGAGAGCGAGGCTCATCAGTGGCTGCTGCGTTAATTCTCTCGGAAGTGTTGAAGAAACTTTTTAAAGCAGAAGAAAAAGTTTGCACCTGTGTTTTGGGTACCAGATATCTGGGTTCCTTCTCCTCCATTAGATAAGTGATCATGATCAGTGTAACGATGGGAATTTAAAAAATTTGTTTTCCCCACAATCTTCTCCTCTTAGGGGAGAAACTCATTATGTCATTGAAATACTTAGCTCACTTTTCTTTAGACATGGTACCAGCCGCTACGTACCTTTTATTCTAAGCAATCTAGATTCTTTACGAATTGCTGTTTCGTTGGCCATGAATGACCCTAAGGCACCGGTGGGCTGTCCACTGGGAGTTGGAGAGAGCACATGGCGCCACAGCATGTGACATTAAACAGACTTTGTCTCCAGTATTCTGACACCAAGTGTCAACTGTGGTACTTTCTTCACCTAGGATATTAATTCATAATTGTTTCTTTTTGTTGATGGTTGATACCCTGTCCATTGATTTAAAGTGACCCATTATTTTTACTCGACATGCCCAGTAGTCCTATGTTCCAAAGCCACTGGACCACTTGAGTACATAAGTGCCACTGTTTAATGAAATATGTATATTCAGGTCTGTAAACCTAACAGTGTGACTTGGAGTGCTTCCTGCAGATGATTCTGACTGTTGAGTATTTACATGGACCATGGTGATATCCAAAAGAAAATGCTTTTATATTTATAGATTATTTCACTGAACTATATAAAATGGGTATCAATAAATGTATTTACTCCAAAATCAGTTTTTTATTTGCCTCCGATATGAGGAGGGTGGGGTATTGGGACATTGGGTTGTCTCACTTTATCATTCTATCCATTTCTTTTGCTGCTTCATATGGTTAGCATGCTATATGTGTTAGGACTTCAAGCTCTGTCCTGATGCAGGAATTTCATGCCCCGTGTCCAGACATCTCTCCTGGCCCATTACTGCTTAGGGTAGGTGGTCCAGGCCTAGGTGAAAATGGTTTTTTGGTTGTGGTGTTTCATACCAACAGATCTCTCTCGTGGTGAGGAATATGCAGGGCCTGGTGTAACTGATGCATTATAGCCAAGCCAGGAAGGGGTAAGGAGATGAATTAAGTAGGACACCATATTAAAATTTCTACCAGTGCCAGCTTGTTTGTTCTTCCAGTTCTGGGATACTGATTATTGACCCTTAAATGTCAGTTAGGTGGGAACTAAATTGATTGGGGTAAAGTATGCATTAGTTTATAGAAGGGAGGGAAGGTAATTTAGAGGTTGAAAGATCTTACAATTTTCACCATCGGATTACTTTAGAATTCAATTTTAAAACTTTGAAATGGAAATCACAGAAGCAGATTAAAAGATAGAACCTCTTAAAATACCATCTAATCCCATATCCTTTTCCAAATTAGGGAGGCTGAAGTCTGGAGGAGTAGAGAAGCTTGTCTAGAGTTACAGATAGGATGACCATATAAATGCACCAGGATACTGTTGAGAGTGGAAGGGATGCCATTCATAATGATGCCAGAGCGACCGGTGAGCACTGGTGCTGTCCTGGTAAATCAATGTTGGCCAACCTAGTCCCGGAAGTAGCTCATGCGTGGTGGGGCCTCCACGCTGGCTGTGGCTGCCCGGTATGGCCTGCCTGTATCTTCAGCCTCACGCTGCTGTTGTTTCAACGGAGATAATGCCCCAAGATGAATATAACCACGGCACATGGGTGCCCAAGAATTCTTTCTTTTCCCTATAGCTGTGGAAAATTATAAATTCAGGGGGTGATGTAGGAGAAAACTTGAAGAAAAGTGGTGAAGTACAGCAAGTGAATGAAGGTAACAACTTGGGATTAATGGAAATGGAAGAATCCTATAAAACTATTAAGGGGGTTTGCCTGTTCATTGGTTCCAGGCTACCTTGGAGAGCACTGCTCCAGACGGCTAAATAAAACCTTTATAATCTTCTGCCGCAAGCAATTATAGCCGTTTCACTTCCTCTCCCATTCACTCACACCAGTCTCAACACAGACACACACACACACACACACACACACACACACACACACACACAATGAGGTCCCAATATACAATGCTGAAGGTATTTGTGAGTTAATTTCCCCTCTACATTTTGAGTTCGGTGCTTTTACAGAGAAATGATTTTAAAGATAAAATCAAGATAGTTACAAGCTTTGTTGTTGGGGAAAACAATGTGTGTGGATTTGGCCTGTTTCGGTTTGCAAATGCTGAAAGCTTTTCTGATTATATCCAAAAGAGATTATTAGTGAATATTGGTACTATTTTCCATCTAAGCTAATAAACTAACTTAAAATACTCCCCTTTTCCCCCTAGAGACCCTGAAGGAACATAGTCTTTAAAGGGAATGTGGGTGGCAGTTTGGCGTGGCTGGAGTGTGTTTCCATTAACAGCATTTTCCCTGAACTGCTCCCACAAAGCTGGGGAGCCTGTGGATCTAAGAGCAGCCAGGAGAGATGTGAATTGGCAGCGGCTACTAGCATTATTTTAGGTGGTTTATATGTATTACCTCACATAATCTTAACAGTATCTTGTGTTGTAGGGATTATATTCCTATTCTGAGGATGGGAGAACCGAGGCATAGAGATTCAAATGTGAATGGTGGAGTTAGAACTGGAAACCATGCAGCTTGATTCTAGAACTTGTATTTTTTTTTTTTTGGTTAAGATTTTATTTATTTATTTGACAAGAGAGATTACCAGTAGGCAGAGAGGCAGGCAGAGAGAGAGAGAGAGAGAGAGAGAAGCAGGCTCCCTGCTGAGCAGGGAGTCCGATGCAGGGCTCGATTCCAGGACCCTGAGATCATGACGTGAGCCGAAGGCAGAGGCTTAACCCACTGAGCCACCCAGGCGCCCCTAGAACTTGTATCCTTAAACCACCACTTGATCTTGCTTCCCTAAGTAGGGAGGAAGGTTTTGCTTATGAGATGTTTTGTAGAAAAAATTCCATAGTCAAATTTTAGAAATTGCATTCTGTAGTCTCTTGGAAATTTACTGTTTTCAGTCCAGTATTAAAGGTTCTGAGAACACTACAGTAGAGAAGCCATTTTGCCTTGGTTTGTATCCCATGTTCAGTGTCAGTGTGACACTAAGAAATGCTTATTCAAGCCGTGTACAATAAATACACCAAAGGACACTTCACTGAAATATTTTATGTGGTATTGGAAGTACGATTCCATTTTCCCAGTGTCTTTTTTTTTTAAGCTTTATTTATTGGAGAGAGAGTGCATGAACAGGAGGAGGGGCAGAAGGAGAAGAAGAGAGAATCCCAAGCAGACTCCCTGCTGAGCTCAGAGGCCACACAGGGCTTGACTCAGGGCTCAATCCCAATATCCAGGGCTCCATCCCAGGACCCTTGAGATCAGGACCTGAGCTGAAATCCAGCATCAGAGGCTTAACCAATGGAGCTATCCAGGCGCCCGCATTTTCTAAGTGTTTCAATTCAACCTTCAGTGACCTGGTTGTGTCACAGAGTAAAGCCTGTGTATTTTCACAGTCGAGCCTAGTAGCTTGATTTGTTTTTTCAGCCTGGAATCCGCTTCCTTTGCCCTATAGACATTCTATTCATCCTGCTAAGCTCAGCTTAAATGCCAAATCCTCCCTGAAAGCCCTCCACCCACTCCAGTTTCCCGCATCTACTCCCCTCCCTCTGCACCTTGGACCTGGGTGGGTCTGTTCTCTGCTTTCTTGGTAACTTGCTCAGCACCTGTCCTTGTTGGTAGGGATGGGGGAGGCATATTCTCAGCATCCCACACGTTAAGAAAAACCCGTGCTCATTTAAATTCCCTTTCATGGGTCTCCTGGATGGCTCAGTCAGTTAAGTACCTGTCTTTGGCTCAGGTCATGATCCCACCGTCCTGGGATGGAGTCCCAGGGCTCTCTGCTCAGCTGGTAGCCTGCATCTCCCTCTCCCACTTCCCTTGCTTGTGTTCCCTCTCTCGCTGCTGTCTCTCACTCTGTCAAATAAATAAATAAAACCTTTATTTAAAAAAATAAACTGCCTTTTGTCTCAGCTTTGATGGGAAGGAGGGGATGCCCTTCTGGTCTGGGCAGCAACCTGCCTAGCCTCTTCACCTGGTTTGACTGTAGTGGCCGATGCCTTGCGGTTTGACCTCTAGGTGGCGGTGTTGTACTGTTCAAACACAGCATTTAGCTTTCGGGGGGCCGGCATACTTGGTCTGCTCCGAAAGTTTAAACTGCCCGTTAATCACCCAAGTGTACACCCAACTTAGAGATCCAAAGAACTGCTGAAGTTACGTCCCCTGAAATAATATTCAAGACTGATTGGAGACATTTTAGAAGGGGAGCAGTTTGTGATTTTCACTTTTTGTATCTTATCAGCTTTTTAACAAGTGGTGGGATAGGACAAAGGTCATAACATCATTTGCTTCATGGATTATGGGCTCCAAAGGGGCCTTAAGAAGACAGCTCTATCCACAATTCTATAACAGACAGGACTACTTGCTCCCTGAGCCATCTGTTGTGGATGTGTGTGCTCTTAAAGACTCCCATGGAAGGAAAAGCCACATCTTTGAATTAAAATATCTGCTTTAATCAGTTTCCTTTGCCTCAAATGAGGTCTGTTGTAATTATTTCACTCTTGAGAGCTAAAGCTGCAAAGGAAAAGGCTGGGATACATTATCCTTCCATGGGCACTTGCTTTTCTTTCTTCTGGGGCCATAGCAACTCTCCACAATCCCCAGCTGTGACTCTGTTCTGCAAAGACAGATTTTAATGTAAAAAGAACGAGCTACATCAATGCACTTTCGGAGCTGTTTAAAATATAATTGAGAACACTGCAGAAGGACAGTTATAATGAGGAACTGAGTGGAAGGAAACTAGTTGGTGCCCCCCTGGCCCCTGCTTCAAAGTGGCTGTTACTCCCAATGTGTTGTGAAAGTGTTACAACTTCCACATGAAGACCCTTACACTGTAAAAACTGTCTTTTGGGTTAAAGTGATCAAACATCAGAAAGCACTTGGCAGACGATTAATTTGGCGTAAGACAACATAACCTGGAGAACAAAAGCCTGGGCCACGAAAATGGAATATTAATCTTAGACAATGTCCTCTCTCCTTCCCTCCCTCCCTCCCTCCCTCCCTTCCTTCCTTCCTTCTCTCCTCTCTTCTCCTTTCCTCTCCTCTCCTTTTATTTCCTTTCCTTCCTTCTTTTATTTATTTATTTTTTTAAAAAATGTTTTATTTATTTATTTATTTGACACAGAGAAATCACAAGTAGGCAGAGAGGCAGGCAGAGAGAGAGGGGGAAGCAGGCTCAGCCCGATGCGGGGCTCGATCCCAGGCCCCCGAGACCACGACCTGAGCCGAAGGCAGAGGCTCAGCCCTCTGAGCCACCCAGGTGCCCCTCCTTCCTTCTTTTAAAGAGAGGTGCTGGGTATTCTCATTTTGGTAAATGATAAATATTCCTCCTTTCTTTCTAAGTTCTCTCTCCCATCTCTATTCAAATAGGCATGTGAACTTTGTGTTGCAGGTAATGGGGCAGCTGAGAACCAAGTGTTAATTTATTTGAACAGACTGGGCCTATCTTATTCTGAAAAAGCAGTGCTGGAACTTTCTGGCTGGGGTCTTTGTCCCAGAATAAGGCATTGGCTTTGCAGCACTGGAAGTTGAGCTGAGAAGGAAGTTTATAGTCCCACTAGCCATTTCCCTAACACCTGCCTTGACTTGGGAAATGGAATTGTTTGCTGCGCTGCAGCTCCTGGTTAGATGTCTAAGACGGAGGGTTCTTTGGGCTCTGTTTCCTCACTCTATGACCCCTGGGGGCCATCTCCTGATGGAAATGGGATAATTGAGAGAAGCAGGCTATTTGGCAAAAAGGAGCTCATTTAGGTGTCAGGGGGCCCAGGATCTCAGGGGAAGTGTTCCTGGGAGCAGGGTGGAGGGGAAGAAAGGTGAGCTGAACGAAGACTGAGCCGGCACACTGAGAGGGCCTGGGCAGAACTTGGGGAAGGCCACGGTCAATAGCAGGAGGAGGTTGGCTGGAAAAGAAGTCAGAACGACCCTCACAGCAAGAACCCTGGGCAGTGGGGCGCCTGGGTGGCTCAGTGGGTTAAAGCCTCTGCCTTTCGCTCAAGCCATGATCCCAGGGTCCTGGGATTGAGACCCACATCAGGCTCTCTGCTCAGTGGGGAGCCTGCTTCCTCCTCTCTCTCTGCCTGCCTCTCTGCCTACTTGTGATCTCTGTCTGTTAAATGCATGAATAAAACCTTAACAAACAAACAAACAAACACCGGGTAGACTGCGCAGTGCTAAATGCCGCCAAGAGACAGGAGGAGAATGAAAAAGAGACCTTAATTTTGTGGAGGGGGATTGGTGACTTTGAAAAACCTCCGAAGTGGGGATTTGGGCCACTTTATACTTCTGTAGGTCCTCGACTCTCCTCTCCCAATGTATTTATTAGATCCTTAAATTATTTATTCTTGATTTCTTTCAGATTCAAGAGAAAGGTTATCAAAGTTCTTGTTCAACTGGTATTCTTTCTAATTTTACTCCAGGCCAGCCTCTTACCACGTTTTATCTCAGTTCTTACTGGAATCTCAGTTAGTCTCTTGGATTTTTTTTCTCCATTTTCAGAGACCGGACTAGCCTATAGTAATAATACTACTATTTTGTTTGTTTTTAGATTTTATTTATTTGACAGACAGACAGAGAGAGACCAAGCAGGGGGAGTGGCAGAGGGAGAAGCAGGATTCCCACTGCATAGGGTGCCCAATGTGGGGCTCAATCCCAGGACCCTGGGATCATGACCTGAGCCAGAGGCAGACATTTAACCAACTGAGGCACCTAGGCGCCCTAGTAACACTATTTTTGTAATAATTATTAGCAGTAGCATTGGTACTATAATATCTGAGTGCTTACAACTCCCCAGACATTGTACTGAGAGCTTCACTTAATGCCTTCTCTTATAGTCTACCCAATGTCATGAGGTTAGAGCTATTTTTTATGGTCCATTTTACGGATGAGTAAACTGAGGCACAGAGGGGCGAAGGGACTTTCAGGAACCTATTGCTAGGTATTGGCAGAGCTTGGACTTGAAGTCCCATCTGTCTGATGCCAGAGAAAAGGCCTGCCTTCTCGGTAGTAGTAGAGTGCCTTAGAAACTGAGTCTACAAAAGGTGGAAGGAAAATGGCTACGTGGGGACTCTGAGCAGCTTGCCCCAGAGTTCTTTGAGGGTAGCTGTAGACACCCACGGTGGCAGAGGCAGGGTACCTGTTCCACAAGTGAGCTTTCTCTCTCAGGCCCAGGAATAACATTTCCAGCCTCCCTTGCAATTCAGTTAGGGATGGTTATATGACTGCATTCTGGCTAACAGAACGTAAGTTGGAAGTGATGTACGCCACTTCCGCGCTTGGCCATAAAATCCTCTCATGTGTGATCCTCTATGCTCGGTCCTCTCCCCTTCCACCAGATAGCTGCCATTGAGCACAGTGACACTGTCGGAAACACGAGCCGTGTTTCCACGTCCTTCCAGACGTGGAAGGAACCTGAATCCTAGATCGCCTGCAGGAAGGGTCATCTGATGACCAAAAGCACTTGCATTGGAGTCCTCCATACCAGCAAGTAAACGTCTCTGCTGGGCCTTCTTTGAGATGGTGAGCTTTATTTATTAGAGCAGTTGGTGTTGTCCTAACTTAATACACCCATGCACTGTGGAGGTCCTGATTCTTGGCTCGGAGCTCAGTCAGGTAGTGAGGGGGAAGGCAAGTCATCTCAGGAAAGAAGTGAACAAGGAAGATCCGGGCTTTGTGGCCAGTTGCAAAATGACAAGAAATAATAATTTTCAGGCCAACGAGAGGCTAATGATTACAGAATTTCAAGTCTGGGGTTTGCTGGATAGTCTTCTCATGCAAATTTCTAATGCAAGGAGCCCACCATATGACCTTAGGAGTCAGTGGAAAATTCTGGAGAGTCCTGAATTCAAGTGCAAAATCACACAGACCAACTTGACCAAGGGAACCTGGCCTTTCCCCATATTCCCCAAGGGGTATGTGCTCAAAAAGGTGAAGAACCCCAGTTGTGAAGCTTAACACAAACCGTGTAGGAGGCTTATTTAGAACAGAAGAGAAAAACCCAACTTGGCTGAATGTTCTGGATTTTGCATTTTTTCCTTGGGATTTCCACCCCCCCAACACCACTTGTACATTGTAAAACTTTAAAAGGAGAGCTTTTCTTAAACCCAATACATTAGCAGATAGTACAAGTGTCAACAAGCAAGTGAACTTGTCCAGGTGAGGGGAGTCACGAATATAACACATAGTTGTCCTGCGGCCAAACAGCGCATTAGGCCAATAGTCATAGGACTAAAAGTGAGCCTCGATTGCTCTTTACCATCTGGCCTACCAGCTTCCTCTCCTCTGTACCAGTAGTCCCCCTTATCCACAGGGGACATGCTCCAAGACTCCCAGTGGGTGCCTGAAATCACAGATAATACTCAACCCTACACATACTGTGTTTTTTCTTATACACACATACCTATGATCAAGTTTGATTTACAAATTAGGCACCGCAGGAGATTAGTACTAGAACAGAACAACTCTAACAATATAATGTAGTAAAAGTAATATGAATGTGGTCTCTATCTCAAAATACATTACTGTCCTGGGGCTCCTGGGGCGCTCAGGGGGTTAAGTGTCTGACTCTCGATTTTGGCTCAGGTCATGATCTCAGGGTCGTGAGCATGAATCCTGCAGTGGGGGGCTCTGAGCTCAGTGGGGAGTCTGCTTTTCTCTTTCTCCCACTGCCCCCCAACTCCTGTGCTCGCTCTCTCTCTCTTTCTCAAATAAATAAACAGATCTTTAAAAACTATATATCTTACTGTCCTGTACTCTCCCTTCACGTGATGATGCGAGATGATAAAAGGCCTGTGTGATGACATGAAGTGGGGGGAATGACAGGCCTTGTGACATAGCGCTGGGCTACACTGAAAGGAGGATCGCCTGCTTCCCGACTACGGCTGACCCTGGGCAGCAGAACCCACGGAAAGAAAAACCGAGGATGGGGGTGGGGGGCCCTGCTGTGTGTTGGAAGTGTCTTCACCCTTCAAATGCCTTGTGGGCATCTCCTTCTCCATCATACCTTCCCTGATCCTGCTTTTCCCTTCTTAATCTCCTGGCCCATCTCATCGTCTCATTTAATTATTCTGTATGTACAATGAACTCCCACAAGAGCCATCACCAAGAGAAGGACCAGTTCTGTGCATTAGGCCTCTTTTGTATTCACCAGGGATGCTCGGGAGAGGCCCGGCCTCACGCGACACACTCTGTCCGCACTTGTCTGTGGAAGGGGCATCAGAGGAAAAACACAAACAACCAGACTGGGAGATACAATTCCTGATCCTTAAAGACTTCTTAGGAACAGTGCAGCCTGGGATTGTTGCTGGTGGCAGACATTTACTGATTGCCTGCCGTGGGCGGGGGTCCAAGCCAGATACTTATTCATTCAATCGACAAATATTTATTGAGCACCTATGAGGTGAAGGGATCTGTTCTAGGTTCTGGGGCTATATCAGTGAATAAGATAGCAAATTTCTCCCCATGAGAGTGGTGACTGAATTTCATCCTGACAAAAGTTAGGGTGCAGATGGGGGAAAGTAGAGGATAAGAGAAGTGAAGGACATGCCTTAGATCACACAGCTAGGGAGTGAGTGTTGATCTGACTCTGCATCCCAGGGGCTTGTCAACCCAGTAGGGGGGAAGGGAAAAGAGAAATGAAAGATAGAGGCAATTTATAGAAAAATGCTGTTTATTGTTCTTCTGTGTCTTCTTTACATAGGAATGAAAAACTTCTTTATGTCAAAACATACTACTATACACAAAACAAGAGAACTAGGAAAAAATGTTGGCTAATGAGGAATACATAAAGTTAGCATTCTTTTTTTCTTCAGTTTACTTATTTATGAATTTATTTAAATAATCTCTGCACCTAAAGTGGGGCTCGAACTCACGACCCTGAGATCAAGACTCGTGAGCTTTTCCAACTGAGCCAGCCAGGCACCCCCAAAGTTAACATTCTTCATACAGTTTTATAAATCAGTAAGAAACACATTCCAAAAGAAAGTGAGGAAAAGATATTAGTATGTGACACGTACACACAAAGAAGCCAGAAACATGAAAAACGAGAAAACCTTGCAAGGAAGAGAAGAAATGAATATTAAAATAGCAATGGGCTTCCCTTTCTCTTTATCAAATGGGCATTTCTTTAAGGGATGATACTCAGTGTTGATGGGGATACAAGAACAGGATCTTTCATTTCAGCTTTAGCGATCAATTCTAGGATGTTTTCAAACTGATGGATTCCTCTACCTCTTTAAAATAACAGGGATTTGAAAAGCCTCTTTTTTCTCCCTACCTTTCAAAGAGTGTTTTCCAATTTTTCCCCTACAATGAATATGTATCCTTTTCTATAATTAACAATATACATATATGCATTTTAAAAAATTCTATAAATATTGAAGAGAAGATGAGGAGGAGATTTTATTGGTGTTTTACATGCCGCTGAGCATGGTCCTAGCCTCAGAGTAGAGGAGCAAATTCATCGTCGGCAGTTTCCAGTGTATCTGATTGCGTCCTCACCTGGCCCGTCTGTGGCTCCCTTCCTCGCCGCTCCTGGGCAGAGCCCCCTCACCAAGTGCTCCAGTTCCCCGAGCGAGGTCTGTGCGGTTTCTCTGGTTCTGTGTCGAGTGCCTTTACCGAGGCGGTTCGCAACCCCAGCTGCACTCCAGAACCACCTGGAGTGATTTGAAAAATGGTCATACCAGGTCCATCCCCAACCACTTCACTAAGGCTTTCTGTGATTTCATGTTAGTGTTGTTGAGAACCAGGAGCCTGTAGGCTGGATCCGGCTACGTATGTCTAGTTATTTTATGTGCCTGGGTCTAGGTCATGCGGTAGAATACAGGCTTGTTGAATTGAGTTAAATAGGTGTGGTTTCCCAGGCCTTCCAGCATCAAGAATTCTGATTTTGCTGCTTCTGTGTGTATGTGTGTGTGTGTGTGTGTGTGTGTGTGTTTGGGTTTTTTTTGGATGGTAGCTCAAGGTGACAAACAGAGACGCATAAAAGGTGTCAGATCTCTATGTGAGTCAGCACACCGTTCTTTCAAAATTTCAATTCCTGGGTTGTTATAGCTCAAAGCACCTGCAGTTCCTTCCAGGTTGCCTTTTTTTTTTTTTTTAATAAATTGTTATGTGTGTGTGTTTTTAAAGATTGTATTTATTTATCTGACAGAGAGAGAGAGACAATGAGCACAAGCAGGGGGAGCAGCAGAGGGAGAGGGAGACCCCTCCCTCTGAGCAGGGCGCCCCGTGTGGGGTTCGATCCCAGGACCCCAGGATCATGACAGGAGCCGAAGGCAGACGCTTAAGGACTGAGCCACCCAGGCGCCCCTAGTTCCAGGTTTATTGTGAAAATTTCAAAGCAAGATGTATTTTGATTCATTTAGTTAAACAAAGGAGTATGCATCGTTGCACTGTGTGACAGAAGCAACAGTGTGCCACCAAAGGATGTGTTACTGTATTTATTCATCTCTGGCACTTGGTAGGTGCCCAATAAATATAAGATGAATGAATGAATGAGTGAATGGCTGAATGAATGAATGACAAAACAGAAGCCAGGAGAGTACAGTGTCTCTAAATTCATACTTGTCTCTTCGAAGGGTTTCTAGCTCCTCCAAGTACTACCTATCCTACTTTTCACCACTACATTTGTCTTTGGAACTTAAGTTGAATATCACCATTTTTGGTGAGTGGGTTGCTCGGAACAACTCGCCCTAGATCATCTTCAAAGTAAACTAACCTAGGGGCTAGGGCAATGTTCTAGAGCATTCACTCCAGAACCTGGGCACCTGTAAATGATCTGTCAGTTTCTCAGATGCCAGCATTTGCTCTCCTACCCAATTCCCCCTTCCTCGCTGCTCTCATGAAAGACTCTAAAACCCAGGTATGAGCCTCCCCAAATTTCTCCCGTTGCATCTGCTTGGTCGACAGGCATGGTACTGTGAAAGCAAATGTCACCGCAACAGCCATAATTTAAGACGTCCTTTTAAAAAATTTCAATTTCATCATTTCACAGAAGAATAGATCAATATTTCTACAGTTAAGAGTTTAGTTAAAAACCCTGCTGTGCAATGAAATAATGCATCTGCTATTGGCGTAGAGCGACTGGGATGTTAATTCCCTGGTTTTGTGTCAGTTAAGGGCAAATTAGCCTTCCAGCACCAGTCATGACTCATTATGTCATTATGGGGAAGGCACTTACTGTACCTCCACTACTATGCAATTTAGATCCAATAAAAATTGTGACAGCGTTTTTATCCACTTCATTAAGCTACTAATTTCTTGTAAAAAAATGTACATTAATCTTTTTATAGCTTCATGCAGAGTGGCATATTTTTAGACTCTAACATTGATTAGGTCCTGGTTAAGAATAATTTTCACAGTACTTTTAAGAAATGTAAATAAAGTTACAATAATTTAATTTTTCAACATAGTTATGACAGTATTGATCTTAAAATGAACATGTTGGCTGAATTAAATGTGTAGCCCAAATGAAATACAGACTGAATATTTAAACATGCAACAAATTACAAAGCACGGCTTAACAATACCCTGCAAACAGAATGAAGAGAGGGAGCATGAACCTCCATGGAAAATATTAATTGCTCACATTTTAAAAGATGTAAATGGGGATTTTTTTTTTGACATCTGACTTTTCATACCCAAATGTTTAAAAAATACAGTAAAAAATTGTCTTCCTCTTTTGATTTTTCGTTCTTTGTTAAGTATTTTAATGGTCCTTCTGCCTGAATGCATTAGGGAAAAGTAGAAAAGGGAAAAGTTCCCTCTGCCAAGGTTGTGATATTAGCCTGGAGTCAGAGATGTGCCCGAGATTTTCAGAGGTTTCTGTGGGCAGTCTAGGGTGTTTGCTGGCCGGAGCTGCTCCTAGTCACTCCAAGCACCCACCTCCCCAGGTCATTTTTGAACAGGACGAACCAAGCCATGAGTCACGTCCTCACTGGCCGCAAAGGCGAGCTCGAAATGCTGGCTGGCATTTGACGCAATTATGTTGATTTCCCATTAGATCCTGGCCGGCCATGCTGGACTTGTCTCCTTGCTCTGGACTCCTTGCACTACATTCTGACTTTGCCCCCTTCTGACAGTAGTGCCTTCTGCTTTCCCAGACCAGGGAACCCCAGCTCTGTCCTGGCTTCTCACCCTACCCTGTTCTAGCCCCTTGGCGAGGGTCCACAACATCAGGCCCCCCGGGGGGACACGCAGGGAGTGAGAGGCGGGGCGGGAACCATTCGCTGTTATCACAGGGGACACGAGAGCTTGGACAGTGCTGAACTGGAGTCAAAGACTTCCGTTCTCCCAGAGAAGAGCGTTGTCCCCTCTCCAAGCACGTCCCTATCTCCTGTGAGGAGGCTTTGTGAGGGGTGAGTACAAAGGGCAGCCACAGAACCACAGTTCTGGCGCTGAAAGGCCTCCCTCTCTATGTGGGAATTTCTCCTGGGACATCAGTGGCCAGCTACGTATGGATGCTTCCGATGCTGGGAAGCTCACTTTGAAAAAATTATTTGAATTTATTGAGTCCTCTCTCTTTCCCAAAAGGATTGACAGTGAGGGTAGAGAAGAGCTTCCTGCCTCATCCCATGATCACGTTCACTGGGACAGGGCACGTGGCAGCTGTTCTGAGTGCTGCCGGCAGCCGGTCACGGTCATGTCTCAGGATGAAAGATGCTGTAGCCGCTGTAAAGGGTAATGATGATCCTCTTACCGGTGCGCAGGTCCCTGGTTCTGATGGTGTGATTGACCCCAGGTAGGCTAGTGTGGGGCCAGCAGCCTGTCCTTAGCCTATGGCCCAAGCAGCATCTTCTCTGATCCTTGGTTCCTCTCTGGAAATGGTCCTTTTGCTCTCTGGCTGCCCCGGGGCCCTGAGCTCACGCAGAGCCTCCTTCCCTGGGGTTTCTCTAAAGCCACTCCTCTTTGCTGCAGCCACTTTCCACTGTTTACGGCTGAGCCACGCTGCTCCTCAGAGGGAATCTCATTTCAGCTGAGCAGGGCTTTACCCATTAACCCACTAAGAAGAGCAGTCAGGCTCAGCCTTCTTCTCATAAGAGCATCACTGCCTCTCGGTGAGGCAGTCAGATAAACTGCAACCCAGAGAGGCAAAGCGACTGACCCACAGCCACACAGCTGTGAGGTGGAGGGAGCCAGGATGAGCACTCTGGCCTTCTGTCTGGGGATCCCATGCTCAGTGCATCAGAGCTTACAAAATGGCCAAGAGCTTGGGCAACGGGGGATAGGAGAGATTTGGGCTCAAACTCTAGCTCCCACTTACGAGTTGACTTGGGTTGGGTAGTTACCTAACTTCTCTGAACCTCTGCTTCCTCTTGTATGAAAATGGAGATCAAAGCTTTTGTTTTTGTTTTTTTTTTAGGATTTTATTTATTTATTTGACAGACAGAGATCACAAGTAGGCAGAGAGGCAGGCAGAGAGAGAGGAGGAAGCAGGCTCCCCGCCAAGCAGAGAGCCCGATGCGGGGCTCGATCCCAGGACCCTGGGATCATGACCTGAGCCAAAGGCAGAGGCTTAACCCACTGAGCCACCCAGGCGCCCCTGGAGATCAATGCTTTTTAACTTCCCATGGTCGTGGTGAGGGCAGCATGAGACAAAATGTGAAACCCTCAGGCTCATAGCTGGCACACAATGAACTCAATAATGGTGGCCGTTATTATTATTACTGTCATTACTATTACTTCATTGGAACCTCACCATGACCCCCCCCCCCGGTGGTGGGCATTTATTTATGAATATTCATAATCACAATAGCTGAAACTGACAGAGGGGAAGGCGAGGCTGGGCATGGTTGGTTAGGATGCCCCCAGAGCCTATATTTCTATATTTCTCCTACATTTCTCTGCCCAGGCCCAGCCTCACTTTGTCAAACTCCAACACCAGAAGGCTCCTCTCCTCTTTCTTCCTTTCCCTTGCCCGGGCTCAGGGCTGTGGGTCCCCACGGCTGGGTGGCTTCGGGTCCTCAGGGGGGCCACCTGGGTGGCACCGAGGCAGGGGCTAGGGCAGCAGGAACCAGCGCGGAGGAGGAGCGGGGCTGTGCCTCACGCACCCAGCCCCTCTCTCCAGGAAACACCGGTGTGCTGGGGTCAGGTAATTACTCCCCGCAGAAATCTCTTTCAACTTAAGTATAGGGTTGTGCATGTGACGCTGTCTGCAAGGAAGCCTAGAGGACTGGCGGGAGGTTAAGTTCTGTTTCTCTTCAAAACAATGATCCCCCCGAGGATTGATATAAATACTCCGTCAGTTTCTTATTATGACAATGTGAAGGAGCGCGTGGTTGCATCTTTCCTAATTAAGACTTGAAGAAATAAAGTCAATGACAGGGACTAAATTAGACTTGGACGGTTGTCGCCCTCCCTGTCCTTCCGTTCCCGGTACACCTTGGTTCCCTCCGGGGACCGGCCCGCGGGCCTGGCCCTGCGCTCCTAGGCAGGCCCGGCCCCCCACGCCCCAAGCAGGAGCTGAGCGGGCTCGGTCCTCTCCCCACCAGGCTGCGAAGTCCCGAGTAGGAGGGGCTTGCTTTTGCAAGCTCTTTTGCCAGATGGCATTTGATACGAATATTGATGTTAATGGCGTTTGGATAATGACGCTGTCTGTGGCAGGGGCTTTATTACTGTTATGAACGGTGCGGTCCAGGAGGGAACCATTCCGTTTAGTTACCTTTGTGTGTGAGTTGCAAATGTTTAACAGACAATTATCAGGAGACGGCGTTCTAGGGGATTTGGGTTATTTCTGGATTCCCCGGCAGGGCTCGAAATCAGTGTGCGCCGGGGAGCCCAGGCGCTTTGGAGGAGCGGGTCGGGGCCGCCTGAGCTCATTTCCTTTCTGCAGAGACTGGTCACCCTAAGTTTTTCCCGTTTGATTTTGCCATTCTCGGGTTGGGGGGGGGGGGAGTCTGCTTTGTTGCCACCTCTCCATACCAGATACTTCAAAACCCTACCTTTTACACTTCCTGGGGGAGTTTGAGCTTCTTCCTATTAAAAATGAATAATAAAATCCTCCGCTTTCATCCTAATGGGGTTAGTAGGAGGTGTTTAGCTTTTTATAGCTACCTCGATGATCGAAGGAGGCAGATGAAGCCATCACAAAATTAAGGAAGAGGTCATCATTAGAAGGCCAGGGACTGAAGTCTCTTAAAAGCATTCCTGGTCTTAATTCAAAGCGCCTCTCTGGAGAGCTTCAGGGAGAAGAGGCTGTGGGTTTCCTCGGTTGGAACCAAAGCTTTGGCAAGGTGGGGACCCATGTGGCAGGCTGCTGGGCAGGGCCTGTGAAGGGCCAGGCTCCTTAGAGCAAGTATGACACTTGCAAGATGGATTATCTGGGGGATAGCTGGGCCTGTTTCCCTGCATCAGGCAGAAGCCTCCTGCCCTGGTGAGAAATGGATGAATGTAGGAGTGGGTCCTCAGATGTTTTTGGGGTTCTAGAAAATGGCTTCAGAGACTGGGCTGGCGGATGCTTCTGACCAAATGCTCCTGGGATCTAAGATATCAGGCAAAATGGGAAATCAGGAGGCTGAGCTGAACTTCTGGAAACAGCATAAAAATGGATTGTTGTGTGTGCTCCCAGCGCAGCTCTGAATCTGAATACAAAATAGAGAAGATGCTCTTTTGCTCCTTTCAGACTAATGATTTTGTCCTTTTTCCCTCTCCTCCTCGTTTTATTTCTTCATCTATAACATCTGCAAGAGGGCAGCCAGACTAATAAAACTGCGCTAAGCTCGCCTAATGCCAGCCATTGATCCAAGGGTGGGACCCGATTAATCAATGGGATTTTAGCGGTGCTCTCGTCCCTAAGGGACATCAGGCCCGCAGACAGCTCTTGCCTCTGCAGAGGGGAGGAATCGGAGAACGGATGGAGCTGATTCTGTGTGTGGGTTCTGGGAGGTGGTGAGAGGTGGGGTGCTCACCCCCCCCCCCCAGGAAGAGACTTTGTGGCAGTTTTAGACAACCTTGGGTGTTTGATTGTCTTGCTTTGGGGATGTTTGCTTGCTCTGCAGTGTGACCTCATTGCAGGATTTGCTGGACTCCAGGGCTGGGTCCTGCAGGAGATGGAAAGGGATTTCTAGAACAGAGAAAACCTCACCCAACATACTAGGCACCTCCCACATAATGGCAAGCCTGGGGAATCATCTCTAACCCTCTCACTGTGCGGTAGAAAATATGGGCCCAGCGAGGGAAGAGACTTGCTCAAGGTCACACAGTGAGTTGGAAATGCTATGGAACCAGAATTCAAGTGTCCCAGGAGACAAGCTCTTTGCCTTTCCTGTGTCTGTAAGAATGAGTCAGGAAATCTGTTGCAGCTGCATGAAAGACTCAAGGGGTTGATACACGTGGTTCTAGAGAATTCAGGCAGGGTATAGATCCCCAGACTGAAGAATTCAGTTTGAAAAAATTATATCTAAAAAATTGGCTGGATAATCCTTTTCTTCCATTTTCTTGAACACATTTTTATTGTTAGCTCTCACACATACGTAGAAGAGTTCATAAAACACAGATACAATCTGACAAATAATTCATAAAGGAAATGCCTTTGCAAACACCATGGGGGGGTCAAGAAACAGAGATTGCCAACTCCCCCAAAAACCCACTGTGTGCCCCTCCCTTATCTCAAGCCCTCCCTCCTATAAGTCATGCCTATCTCCACTATTGTGATGATCACTCACTAGCTTTCCTTCATAAATTTTCAACCAAAATAGCTTCTTCATGCCTGCTTTTAAACTTTGTATCAGTGGAATCCTCCTTTATGCATGTGCTCTTTGTGTCTTGTTTCTTTGATTCAACGTTAGAGATTCACCCCTGTTTTTGCCCATAGCTGAATTTTATTCCTTTTTATTACTAGTAATATTTTTACATGAAAATTATTTTAAAGAAACCACCAGAGCTCCGCCCTGTGACATAAAGTGTGATTTTTGATATAGTTGATATAGTTTTGATATAGTTCAGTCCAGGGGGTGGGTTTTGGGACAAGGGTGCCCAAGTTTTGTTTTGTTTTTGTTTTTGCTTTTTTAATTTTGGTTCTGTTTGCCCAGACCAAATACCAACCTCTTTTTATGGCTTTAGGGACTTGTTTCATGAATTCCTTGAAAACATAAACTAATTTAAGGGATGCAGGATTGTGCTGGAGTCCAGAATTCCACAGTGCTGGGCAGGAGAGGGAACCCCAGAATTCCTTGCTTTGCAAATGAGGTGCTTAACCTAGACTGTGAGCCCCCTGGGGGTAGGAGCTATTTTATGGGTCTTACTTCTCCAAGGCCCAGTAAAGAGTCAGTCCCTAGCAGGAGATCAATAAACATTTGTCCAGGGCAGGAAAGAATGAAGGTCATTCAGAACAGCCCTCTGCAGGAAGTCTGGATTTCCTCAACAATGCAGATTTCAGTGACCAATGATGAAGGAAAGAACTATGTCCTGATGATCTTACCGAGATTCCACCAAATGCAAAAAAGCCAGCTTCACGGTGGAGGCAGGAAATCTTGTTTATCTTTCGTACGTTTGTGACTTATATTCAAAAGGACCCAAGAAAGGTCAGTGTTGACCAGAGATTCACCGTTTCTCAGGAAATCACGTAAAAGGGAGTGTGGGATGAGACACTCATTAAAAATTAAGTATGCAAGGAGCATTTGCAGGCGGCTGCTGGAGGGCTGGCTAGGGCTGTTCCAGGTATCCTGCCCTGAGGGGTAGGATTTGGGGCCCCTGTGAAACTTCTCTAGGAAGCTCTTGCACACCTGCTTAGTCCAGAGAGGAAGTTGTAATGAGGCCATCTCTGCAGGTTCAGCGGGTTGGGCGGGATGGAGGGCAGTCTGCCCGTTCTCTGCGATCTGCCCTTGGCAGCTGCAGGTGCTCAGTGACCCTCCCCTTCCCCAGCCAGGTCGGACATCGGGACAGCTACCATGGCTACCATGGCAAATGCATATTGCTTGAATTATTGTTAAGTTTTTAAAAGCTCATTATTTACATAAATGTCTTAAAATATTTAGGACACTGAAGGCTTATTGCAGGATTGCTCCCCTGCCATTTTTAGGGCCCATGGAAGCTCTTAGAACTTTCATGGTCTCCATACTGGAAATGGAAACACACACACACACACACACAAACCCCGTACATTTTTTTTTAAAAGTTATTCACTGTAATTTGCATGTATTTATTTGTGGGATTGTCCACTAAGTCAACCTTCCCCACCAGATGTGAATCCCAGGTCTGTTTTGATCACCAGCTTTCAGCTGAGGACTTAATAGGTACTTGGTGATGGGTAAATATTTGTTGAATGAATGATGGGTGAATGCGGAGGGGTCTGGCTCAGTTGTGGGTTGAAGAAAAAGGATGGGTCCTCCTCTGACCCCATTCAGGCCTCAGTGAAGGACGGTTCGGAGCTCTCAGCTGAGAACCAGCGCCCG
Organism: Martes martes; assembly: GCF_963455335.1. NCBI lineage: Eukaryota > Metazoa > Chordata > Mammalia > Carnivora > Mustelidae > Martes > Martes martes. The sequence goes on from NC_137891.1 coordinate 161,992,439, forward strand.
AGCCCCCGGAGAGCCCTGGAAGGCGCCGCGGGGAGGCCCGCCTTCCTGGAAAGCCTTGCTTGGAATTGTCTTCAAAAGCTGCGACACAGCCCCCGGAGTTTGAGCACGAATAAATCATTAGCATTTTATTTACAATTCTGGGTTTACAATTCCTAGAAAAGGATCCTGCTGTTCAGTGCGGATTCCTGCTTTGCTGCCTTTCCGCAGCGCTTCCTTCCTCTCCCGTCTTTGGGGGAAGGGGTTAGCTCAAGACTCGTTTGGACCAGAGCTGGGTGGGGAGCCGACGCACAGAGGGGGTGGCCTGGAGGAACGAGGGTACACCACTCCCGGGGTCTCGCGTTTCTCGACGACCCTGAGCGGAGAAGCCCTATCCTCTGCTTTTCACCGGCAAGGGAGGTTTGATTCCAGGAGAGCCGGAGACTTGTCCAAGGTCACACGCAGCTCGTGCTGCGTTTGCACCCGAGTTCTTGGCCTCCAAGCTGAGCTACCGCGGACCCCGGGAGCCCTCTCCGCCCCGGCCCGGCTCCGGTCCCCCCCAACCCCGTCGCCTGCCCGCCGCGCCCGCTAGATGGCAGCCTTGGTCTCCGCCGCGCCGAGCGCGCGCAGCCGCGGGCTCTGCGGGCGCCGCCGCCGCGCTCGGGACGGGTTGGCTGGAGGCCCCGCGGGCTGCTCCACGGGAGGCGCTGCAGTTGGCACCCAAGCCCGGGGTTGCAGAGCCCATGCGACCGAACGAAGAGAGTTGCTGGAAGCAGCCCAGGCTCCCCGTTCCCGAACTGGAGCGAGGGCTTGGTCCAGGCTCTCCCGGCGCGGGGTCCGAGGGCTCAGAGAGGGCTGCGGGGTGGCGGGCACTTCCTGCACTGGGCAACCCCCTGGGCAATGCGGGACGCGAGTCCAGGGCCGGATTGGGCCGGGTGAAATCCGCGGCGGGAGGCCACCCTGTCTAACCAGATCCGGTCCCCTTAGAGGTAGCCCACGGTTAAAGGTTAAGGCTTCCCCCCTCCGCCTCTCCCAGACTTAGTTGTGATGAGCCTCGTACTAGCAGCGCAGGGGTCTGAGGTCAATTTCCGCGGGCCCCTCAGCCACAGCGACGGTCCTCCCCCTCAACACCCACCATGGCAGGTGGGGTCACCCCCGCCCCTCCCCACGGTCCAGCTATTGGAGAGAGATGGCTGTTCGTGTCTAGGAGGTGGCCTTGAGTGGGGGAGGGGAGCTGGAGCGGGACAAACCTTGCCTTTCCCGGAGCAGAGAGAAGGTGGCTCCCAGGGACTGGGGTCAGTCCTATTGTCTCTGGAGAGTGTGATATGAAGTATGGATTGATTTTATCACCCCCTTTCTTTGAGGCTCCAGTTTTTAGGGTCTCTGCCTTCAAGGGTTTACATTACTCTGCCGGGAGCTGCCTCCCGGGCAGGCGAGCTCTACAAACATCTCTTACCTCCCTTCTCCAGTGAACTTCCTTCTCTGGAGGTGGTTTCTGTGCTTTTTAGGAGGAAGGGGGCTCATCTGAATTTGTCTTGGCCTAATGGCTGTTTTTATGCATTGATCACTGACAGACTTGAACCACTTCAGGTTCTGAGAAACCAGGCCTTGCCTTGGCACTCGGAGATGGGGAGACCGAGGTTCAGAAGGGGGAAGACCTTTGTCAAGGTCACTCCAGGAAGTCCAGGTCTTCTACTTTAGGATTCTTGCTGCCAGATAGAAGACTTCTCTATTTAGTCCTTGCCAAGTTCTTAAGTTTGCATTGATTTTGAGAAGCATCTGAGGCTGTGTTCCCCAGGGCATGGAGGGTTAGGTGCCAGGAGTGGGGTCAGGCGTTGAAGCCGCCTCGTTCTCCCTCCTGTGGATCTCCAGGCCCTGCCTCCCCCCATCAGGGCCCTGCAGGTCAGGTCTGGTGAGGGTGGCCACGGAGTTAGGGAATGGCGTCGGGAACACCCATCGATTCTGTCGCCCTGGGAAGGCGGCCTGCCTGGCGGTGGAGAGAGGTGCAAGGACCGTACCCCCCCCCCCGTACCCCGTACCCCTCTGTTAAGATTACAATTTCCATGAAAGAGGCACTCTCTAATGGAGCCTGTCAAATCGGCTCAGGCCGCAATGGCTCAGAGCACACCCGCCGAGAGCCCTCCGAGTGTGGGATCCCATGCGTTAACTGTGCCTTGCTTGCGCACCAAGGACGCAGAAGGCGGCCGATTTCAATTTCGAAAGGGACTCGGATCTGGCACCTTGCAGGCCCGCCATCAAATTACTCGGTAATGACTCCGCACGGCCGTGCCATCCGCGGGGTCGCGGCGAGCCCGCCAGTCACGGAGGGGGTGAAGGTGAGTGTCTCCGAGGGCCCCGGGCGCGCAAGGGCCGGAGAGGGCCCCTCCGAACCCCCTGGGCAGGGCCCCCTTGGACGGCGTGCAAGCCCCCAGAGCGGCCGTCCTTCCTGGCAGTGGGAGAGGCTGTTGGGGGGAACCGCGAAACTTGTGTCGGCGGCGGCGTCAGTCTTGCAAAGCGGTAGCCAAGCAGTTTGCAGCGCGTTCTGTTCCCCGCGCTGCCGCCACCGCCTCGGCTCCTCTGCGCCTGCAGGGGAGGGGGAGGGGGAGGAGGTGACCGAGTTCACGTCCCCACCGCTGCCTCTCCGGGAGTGATGGATGGCTGTCTACTCAGGCGGGGGAGCGCCTACACAGCTCCCTCTGCAGGGAGCGGCGCTCAGCCTCCCACCCCCGGCGCTGCGGCTGCGGCAGACGCCCTGCCCCAAATGCTCGGGGACTGTGGGCTCTGGGTCCCGCAACCTAGCCAGTTGGTTCGCGTTAATGAGACCAGCGTCTCTGGTGTCATCCTGATCTGTGGCAGTCTTGCACACACGTCCATCCTGTCTTCCGGGCTCGACTGGCCCAACCTTTTACATCAGACCCACCGTCGGTCTTCCGAACTCACATCTCTGAGGCAGAGGGGGTGTCGGGACTCACCTGAGTTATCTTCGGGTGGCATTTTGGGCCTGGGTTAGGAAACAACTTACTTCTGGGAAGGCAGATCATAGAGGCTGGCTATTTGTTCATCTCTTCATTAAAAGATACGGCATTAAAAATTTCATTCATGGAAGGCTATAGTTAATCAATTATAGGAATTAGATTCTATGTTGTCTTTCATTTCTCCCTCCCCTCAAATGTTCTTCTATATCTTACCTAGTTGGGAATTCTGAAATAAAAACCTGGGAGTGGGAGTGAGGGTTGGGGAGGGATAGATTGGGGAGAAGCCTCTCCTGTTGGAAGGGACTTTTTTTTTCCCCCTCTCACCGTTTGCCTCATTGGAGGGAATCCTTGGGTCTAGTTCACCATGCAAAACAAAAACCCAGCTGTAGCTTTAGGGCATGATGTGTGGATGCTACTGCCCTTGGGGGCCAAGGTGCTTTAAAAATCGACCTCACCAACAATATGAACAATACGAATGATGCAAATAATAATGTGGGGCAGCTAACATTTCTTGGGCACCTAGTATGGGTCAGGTACTGTGGATTTAATCTCCATTATCTTACTTAATCTTCAGAGTAGACCCCATAAAGTAGGTGCTATTATTATTCCCATTTGGCACAGGAAGACACTGAAGCTCAGAGAGGTTAATTGACTTGCCTAAAGTGACACAGCTGGAAAGGGACAGAGGCAGAACTCAGCCTAAGTTCTAATTTCAAAGCCTTGGACTTAATTACTCTGTTATTACAGGAACTTGCAGCTATCTTGCTGCAAAGCACATTTGTAGGCTGGGAAATACCCTTTAAAATTCTTTTACAGTTTTGCAATGAGTGGATATTTGGCTCTGCTGGTTCTCTCTCTCTCTCTCTTTTTTTTTCAAAGCAGACTGAAAAACAAAAACAAAACCACCCTAACTGTTGCTTTCCAATGGGTCAGTCAGATCAGAGGAGAAAGAAACTGCTGAGTTTCACGGCTGACTTCCATAAAAGAGAAGTTGCCTTAGAATTATTTGTCTTAAAAAAAAGATCCGTTAATATAACTAATATTTAGTGCACTTACTGTGAAGTCATCTGGAGTGTCCTCCTTTTGCCACTGTACCCTCTTCCTGGCGTACCCCAGAGTCCATCGTGCTTGGCTTTCACCCTCTGTGAGGTTGTAGAGGGCCACCCAATGAGAAAGCTCTGCAGAGACTGCTCAGCAGAATTGGCCCAGAGCCACAGAGAGTGAGAAACTTTCAAATTTCAAAACTGCCCTGGGCCAATTTAATAAACTTCTGCCACCTCCATCCTCTCCACATTTTTGAATTCTCAAAAATTCACTCCCATCTAAGATGCGTACAAGAGTGGAAGGATTTTGGAATGTTAATAATGCAGAATTTTACAGCATAGCGAGGTGAATTCTCAAGGGGTAGCGGTTAACATCTGCTTTCTCTTCCCCAGATAACAATGGGAGAAACCCGTGCCCTGCATGCACACACACAGAGCCAGGATTGTGAGAGTTGAGTTTCTCTCTCTTCTTCTCTCTCGGCAAAGAGGTAAATTGTCCCCAGATCCAATGCTGGGAATAATAACCAGAAAATTTGGATGTGCCAAGAGTGACAGTGATAGCCAAAAAAAACAAAACAAACAAAACAAAACAAAACAAAACAAAAAAACCAAACCCAAACCCAAAACCAAAACCAAAAAACAAACCCAACCAACCGAACAAAAAACAAAAACCAAGCCAGATCTCTCAGAGGTATGTTCTGGGCTGTGAATAAGACCCTTTCTTCCAGGGGGTCTGGAAGATGGCAAAAAGCTCTGTGCTTCCTCCTGACAGGGCAATTCTTAGCCATCAGTATCAGAGTTGTGGTCCTGACATGTCCCCTGGGAAGCAGCACGATGCTTTGTACCGGAAGGAGAAAAACGGAGAGAGTTCAGTCTCTGGTTCCAGATACAGGCTTTGAAACATTCAGGGAAGGACTCTTGTGCTTGTCTGCTGAGGGGTTCTGTGTTTCTGCCGCCATATCTGCCCTTCACCCTAAAGGCTAGTGACTACTGGTGAGCTCTGGAAACGGAGGAAATTGGGTCCCAGTTCTGCATCTGCCCATTTGCACTCTCTGAGCCTCACGGTCTTCTGGTTGTAAAATGGAGATAGTAGTACTGTCCTCGTGGGTTTTGGTTTGCTTAGCATAGAGTCTGGCTCAATACATGGTAACTATTTTTAAAAAACCACACGTAAATATAGTCCATGCTTGTTTTTTAAGACCCATTTCACACCCTTTGAGCTGCTCATTTTAGGGAATAAAATGTTCTATGACTTGGAACCAGGTGACCCAGAATATAATTTCTGATCTAGCCTTACCCTATAGATTCACTTGGATAGCTCTATGGAAATGATCCAGATTCAAATCTAGGAGCAGTGCAGACGCGCTTTTAAAGGGACTCTCTTGGTTAGTTTTATCGGTTAAAAAAAAAAAATGACCCAGAAGTTATTTTTAAAAATGAAGGATGCCAACCTTTTGCTTGCAGCTACCTAGGGATTTTTATCACAGGATTTTGGAGTTGAAACAAATGTTCCTATATGTTGCAACAATATCTTTGAGCTTGCAGAAATGTGAGGAAGTGGCCGGGTCTCATTGTGCAGTTGCCATTTTAGCCGAATATTGGAAGCTCTGAACCTGTGCACACGCTTCTCTCTGTCGCTTGCATAATGCAATTTAAATCCCTTGTTAATTTCCAGGTCGAGTTTCATTCATGAGGATAATCTTTAATTGATGTTAAATATAGGGATCAAGTTAAGTGCATTATTTCTTTTTTACAAAGTGCTAATTGTTCATGTTCTCATAAATTATTTTCTCTTCTCATGTAGCAGGTTTTATGAAAGAACTTTTCAGCCAGTGCTTTTAACCTCATTGTATGAATATTATCCTGTAATCAGCAGGTCGTTCAGGTCCCTCCCGTGCTGATGATCTCCATGTCACCCTTTGGAGTAGAAAGGAGAAGAAAAACGAGCTCATTTTTGAGCGTATTTATATATGGGTGGTTCACAGACATTAAAAAATATTTACATTCAAACATTTTAAACTTTAAGTACCTCTTTTCAGCTGTTCTGTTCCTACTGGGACCTTTGAGGGATTCAGACTACATCTACCTTTTTTTTTTTTTTTAAGTCCGAACAAGTTACTAATTTTATTTTATTTCAGTTTTGTTTAGTTTTAATTGTGTTAAAATATACATAACATAAAATTTTCCATCTCACTCATTTTTTTTAAAGATTTTATTTATTCATTTGACAGGCAGAGATCACAGGTAGGCAGAGAGGCAGGCAGAGAGAGAGAGAGAGAGGAGGAAGCAGGCTCCCTGCGGAGCAGAGAGCCCAATGTGGGGCTCGATCCCAGGACCCTGAGATCATGACCTGAGCCGAAGGCAAAGGCTTTAACCCACTGAGCCACCCAGGTGCCCCCATCTCACTCATTTTTAAGTGTACTGATCACTAGTGTTAAGTACATTGACAAAGTGTAGCCAATTGTCAGAATGTTTTTCATCTTGCAAAACTGAAACCCTTTACTCAATAAACAACTACCCATTCCTCCCTCCCCCAGTCCCTGGAAACCACCCTTCCGCCTTTGGCATCTATGAATTGGCTACTTCAGGTATCTCATATAAGTGGAATCATATAGTATTTGTGTGTGTGTGTGTGTGTGTGTGTGTGTGTGTGAGATACTGGCTTATTTCGCTTAGCATAATGTCCTCAGGGTTCATCCATCCATGTGTCAGAATTTTCTTCCTTTTAAAGGCTGAATAATATTCTTTTTTATGATCATACCACATTTTGTTGATCCATTTATTCATTGATGGACAGCTGGTTTGCTTCCAGCTTTTGGCTGTTATGAATAATGCCGCTAGGGATGTAGGTGTACAGCCAGAAACCACTTCTGATCATGTCATTTATTCTAAAAATATTTAGCTATGTTCAGGCAAAACCCTGCACTGAGCTCCTGTAAGGAGTTGAGAAAGATGGTATGTCTGCCCACAAGGAGCTTGCATAAAAGGGAAAGACAATAGTAATACCCCTATTTACTGAGTTGTTATGTGCATCGTTTTATTTAATCTTCTGTAGGACCCTCTGAGGGAGGTGCTCTTTTAGTCCTATTTTACACATAAAGAAAATGAAGTTTAGGACCGTTAAGTCACTTGCCCAAAATCATCATAGTCAAGGGACCTGGGATTTGAACCTAGCCTTGTTTCACTCAAAGCCTTGCCCTTAACCCAAAGAATATTGTGCCTCTTCACAGGGATGAAACTCCATAAAAAGGAGGTGAGGGAGCTGTGTCTCTTGGGAGAGTGACAGACATTGTGCCGGGAGGGTTCCGAGGGGATGAGATGGCTCCTCTTGGGACCGGAGCAGGCTTCTTGAAGGAAGTGATGTTTGGGCTGGAGCTGGGAGGATGACAAGGATTTGGGTGGGCAGAGCTAGGAGGGGAGAGGATTTGTGGGAAGGGACAGCATGAACAAAGCCCCAGGGCAGAGAAGACAGGAGGGATGGGGCAAGGCAAGCACTTTGAGTAGAGTAGGAAGGCACTCACTGATGTGGCTGCAGATACTTGTGGAATCAAGCCATTGGAGGGGCAAGCACTGAGGGATGCGACTCTCATTTCACAGCCGGGAAACCAAGCTTCTGGAAGGAACACAGAGCCGGATCTGCAAACTACCCGTGCTTGATCCATTGCAGTTGGGAAAGGTAGAGGGTCTGGTTGTAGGTGAGATGGGAAAGCATTGAAGTATTTTGCGGAGGGATGACATAGTTGGGACTGTCTGGGCCTTTTGACCTTGTATTCTGAGCCCCAGAACCACAGGGCACTTTAGACGTGAGCCTGGTATCAGGAGGCAGTAACATACCCTGGTTTGGGCTGCGGGCCTGTGCTGAGTGGGCAGGGCAGCCCCTTCCCCAAAACTGCTAGAAGCCAGCAGTTGTCTCCCTGCAAAGCTACTGAGTGTGCTTCTTCCATTCTGGGTAAATTTCCAGACCTTTTTTCTTTTTCTTTTCTTTTCTTTTCTTTTTTTTTTTAACAGCTGAAAGCAGTAGGTGCAAGGGTGGTTAAGAACACAGGCTCTGGAGTCAGACAGGTGTGGGTTGGAACCCACCCCTCTGTGCTACAGTGTTCTCAGTGTAAAAAGAAGAACGCGGTAGGACTCAGGTGCAGATCAAGTGCAAATCCATATGGAAGCAAGGAGGTTACTTGGCATTAGGAAGCTCTAGTTCAAGGCTAGGGCTACTGTGGGTGTTCCCAAGATGGCTCAACAAGATGTTTTCCTTTCAGTAGCAGCCCCGTGGTGGTGGTGGGGCATTCCCCATGGGCCATCAGGCTGCGATCCTGCCCTTGATCTAGAACAACAGGGAAACCAAAGAGGGCCCAAGGCCGAGGTCAGGTGTTAAGCATCTAATTTTGGATTTTGACGGCCCTCCTTAAGTCAGGAAAGCTTGGTGCTTGGGACTGAAGAAGTCAGAACTTCCTGCTCTTTCTTCTATTCCACAGATGATTGGTTAATGGCCTGCTATGACAGGTATTTCCCAAATGATGTCTGCACATGGAGGTAACTGAAACATCACACAGGCCAGGCTTGGCATTGTGGGACTCCTACCCAAGGCACGGACAGCCCTTTCCAATCTATTGAGACTTTATGGTGCATGCTTGTGGCAGGATCTATTTTTGACCTATGAATGCATTTTGCTTCTTCTTTTTTTAAATATTTTTATTTTTATTTATCTATTTGACAGAGAGAAAGAGATCACAAGTAGGTAGAGAGGCAGGCAGAGAGAAAGGGGGAAGCAGGCTCCCTGCTGAGCAGAGAGCCCGACTCGGGGTTCCATCCCAGGACCCTAAGATCATGACCTGAGCCGAAGGCAGAGGCTTAACCCACTGAGCCACCCAGGCGCTCCACATTTTGCTTATTCTTTTCTATTCCTTAATCCCTATGCTTCAAGCCAATAGCTTGGCCCTTCGGATTCCTCTGCCTCATGGATTCTTGCACAGGACAAGACAAAAGTTGTTCTGTACAAGCCAACGCTCCTCAAACAAATCGTGTCTTAGAGAGTGGGCAGTGCCTTGGAAAGCATAGAGAGAAGACTGAGCCATCAGGGAACTGGAGAGGGAGAGGGCAGTAGGTCTCTCCAAGGGAATGGCGGGGACTCCTTTCCAGGAGAGATATGATCTCAGAAGGCTGGCTGTGTGGCAGGGAGAGTTGCCTGGCTGGTGGGGCTGTGGGGTCGGGCGGCCTGGGCATACCCTTGGAAAAAAGTAGGGCAGGTGACTGCTGGTGACCAGGGTGCCTCTCTGAGGACTGGTGCTGCCCAAGACTCCAGGATCCTGGGGCAGCCCTGGGGCAAGGAAGAATCCCAATAATAAGTGATAAAATTGCCCATGGTTTCGAGGGCTGGGTCTTCAGAGCTGGGCTTGGACTTATTAAAAGAAAATAAAGGGCTCCTGGGTGGCTCAGTGGGTTGGGCCTCTGCATTCAGCTCAGGTCAGGATTCCAGGGTCCTGGTATTGAGTCCCGCATCCGGCTGTCTGCTCAGCGGGGAGCCTGCTTCCTCCTCTCTCTCTCTCTGCCTGCCTCTCTGCCTGCTTGTGATCTCTGTCAAATAAAAAAAAAAAATTATTAAACAAAAATAAAAGAAAATAAAAAAAATATTCCTTGGACACTTGGGCTTGAAAATTGGGCGGAATACCTGCCATCCTCCAATTTAACCACGTGGCCCTGGGAGGGAAGCCAGGCAGGCATCGAGGACCCCTTGAAAGGTGAGCAAGCAAGCTCAGAGAAGACCGTGCATGCTCACACAGCCCGAGGAGGAGGAGACAGGGCTCTTTCTGGGGTGCCCATGCTGTATTGTGTAGGGGTCCCTTCCTCCTTGACCTCAACCTGACTTACTTTGAAAATGACTTGTACTGCGCACAAGTAAGGCTCAAACCCCTTCTCTTTTTAAAAAAGTTTAATTTAGATATAATTCACGTACCATAAAACTCACTCTTTAGAAGTGTACCATTTAGTGGGTTTTTAAAATATTTTTACAGAGTTATGGAACTGTCACGTCTAATTCCAGAACATTTTCATCACCGCTCCCTCCTCCCCTGCCAGAAACTTTGTCCCTATTAGCAGTTATGTCCTGTTATCTGTGCTTGTCTCCATCTGAGCATAACCCCCCACCCCAACTCCTGGTAACCACTAATCTTTCTGTCGTTATGGATTTGTCTATTCTGAACATTTCACATCAACGGAATCAGACAATATGTGGTCTTTTTTGACTGGCTTCTTCTACTTAGCTTTATGTTTTCAAAATTCTTTCATGTTGTAGCATGGATCAGCATTTCATTCCTTATCGTGGCTGAATAATAGTCTATTGTACAAATACTCCATATTTTCTTTATCCATTCATCAGTTGATGGACTTTTAAAAAAATTTTGGCTATTATGAATAATGCTGCCATGAGCATTCATACACAACTTTTTGTGTGGATGTAAGTGTTCAATTCTCTTGGTAGATACCTAGGAGTAGGGATGTTGGGTCGGTGGTAACTCTGTTTAACTCTTTTCTAATGGCTGCACCATTTTGTGTTCCTACTGGCAGTGTTGAGGGCTATAATTTCTTCTGTTTGGTTATTGCCACCTTGGTGGGCGTGAAGTGGTATCTCACTGTGGTTTTGGTTTGCATTTCCCTGATGGCTAATGATGTTGAGCTTCTTTTCATGTGCTTATGGGCCATTTGTAGATCCCTTTTGGAGAAGTGTCTGTTCATATTCTTTCCCCATTTTTAAAATTCAGTTTTTTAAAAAAGTTATTATTGAGTTGTAAGAGTTCTTTATATATTCTAGATACAAGTTCCTTACTAGATATATGATCTGCAAATATTTCACCCATTTGGGGGATTGTCTCTTTTTTTTTTTTCTTCCCATCCCTTCCAGTCCCCTCTTTTCCCCTCCTCTCCCCTCTCCTCTCCCTTCTCTTTCTCCTTCCCCTTTTCTTCCTTCCTTTCTTCCTTTCCTTTGGCATGGAAGTTTTTACTTTTGGTATACTCATCTTTTTTGTGCATATGTGCTTTTGGTGTCATATCCAAGAAACCATTGCCTACCCCAAGGCCACAAAGATTTACTCCTATGTTTTCCTCTGAGTTCAATAGTTTAAGCACTTACATTTAGGCCTATGGTCCTTTTTCAGTTAACTTTTTTTTTTTTTTTTTTTTTTTTTAATTTGTCAGAGAGAGTGAGCACAGGATGACAGAGTGGCAGGCAGAGGCAGAGGGAGAAGCAGGCTCCCTGCTAAGCAAGCAGCCCGATGTGGGACTCGATCCCAGGATGCTGGGATCATGACCTGAGCCGAAGGCAGCCGCTTAACCAACTGAGCCACACAAGCGTCCCTCAGGTAACTTTTGTATGTGATCCTGTGACTGTCCTGTTGTCCTGGAACCATTTGTTAAAACATTGAATTATCTTGACACTTTTGTCAAAAACCAATTGGCCATAAATGTCAACGTTTAATTCTGGACTTTCAATTCCATTCTTTTGACCTATATGTCTTATCTTTATACCAGTGTCACACCGTCTTGACTACCGTAGCTTCCTAACAGGTTTTACACTCCCCACCCCTGCCCAGCAACTGCAGGTGGTCAGCACATACTTGGTGCATGAATGGTAGGAAGAGACAGCCACCTCCTTTGACGCTGCGGCATCAGGTGCATGGGCAACACATGCACCTGAACCTCAGGGGGGCTTCTTAGCTCCTTCTTAAAAGGGGCAACCCCAAGCACAGGCTTCTTCTCCAGCCTCCTCTTTTGAATTCATTTGTTCCTGAGAGCCTTCCCCGGCCAGAGAACTTCAGTGGCATACAAAGTGCACACCTCAGTCTACTTCAGAGACAAAGACTTCTGCCCTTGGCGGCTTCCCCCAGCAGTGCAGTAGCTTCCTAGCTGTCAAGATCTCTGCCACTTTACCCCTCTGAGCCCCATTTACTGTGACAGTATTAATACCCACCTCTCAGGATAGTTGAAGAATAAATTAGATAATGTGTCAAGCACTAAGATAAGTGCTTTTACAAGCCTTTACTCCCATGAGATATGTACTCAGCTTCATTTATAAAGGTGGGGAAACTGAGGCACACATAGCCGAGGCTGGAAGCTGTAGACCAGGGCCAGATCATTCCACCCCAGCGCACGCCCGTCTGGCTCCAGAGGCTGTGCGCGCGACCGGAGCTGCAGGGACCGTGGGCAGTGGGGCTTCCCCTGGAGAAGACCGCGGGCAGGGCGGAGCGTGGGGCACGGCCTGGCCCTGCCCCTGCCCCGGGTCCCAGCCCCTTCTTGCCCGGCACGCTGTCCCAAAGCGAGGGGAAGGTGGGGTCTGGCCGGGCCGGGCGGGAGGCAGGAGTTCCCCGGAGGCAGCCGCGCAACTACGTTCCGCGTCGGTGGCCCCAGTGCTCCGTCCGTAACCAGGGACGCGCCGAGCGTTCGGGCTGGAAAATGACACAAAAGAACAAACAGGAAGGCCTCTCACATGCTAATGCGGCGCCCGCGCGGCTGGCGGCGGCGCAGCCCGGGGCCGCGGTCACGGCGCCGCGGCTCATTATTGCCGCCGGGGGCCCACGGCCGGGAGCAGCCGGGCGCGGGGCCGCACGCGGCGCGGCTGATGGCGGCGCTGATGGCGCGGAGGCGCGGCCGGCGGGCGCAGCGGGCGCCGGGGCTGCGCGCTCCGGGGCTCCGGGGCCCCGCGGCCCTGCGGCCTGGTGGCCGGGCGGGGCGCGTGCGCCGGGCTCCCGAAGCCCGTTCGTTCTCCAAACAAAAAGTACTGGTTTCTTTGGAAAGCAAAGGGCGCCGGATGCCAGTGGAGAAAAGCTCAAACAATACCACGGTGCCGAAAGTAAAAAGGCAGCGTCCCTCCAAGCCCTGGGTCGCAGACCTCTCCAGAGAGAACCGGCCTATGCAGACCGGCGGGTAGCCTGGCCGACTTCTTAATACTCATAACATTTTGATGAAAAAGAAAAAAAAAATCAAAAGGGGATAATAGTTTATTTCCCTCACCCCTAAATACACTTCTGATGAACATTCTGGTCTCTCACCTGCTTTTTTGATGTAAGGATGTGATTGGAGAGTTTACGACGACGTTATCAGGCCTCGATCGATCTGATTCTTTCCGAGAGCCAGATAATATGCCCGAGTGGCAGGGTGCAATGGTCAAGTTAACCTTGCTTCGGTGGCTACCGATGAAATGCCTGCTACACGCCAGGCCTTTCCATAAGCATCTTACCTGGATCGTGTCATTTCCCCACCACAACATGGGCAGAGTATAGTATTTCCCTTTGAATTAATGAATAAACAGGCACAGAGAGGTGAAAAAACTTGCCTGAGGCCACACAGCCAGTGAAGCAGCAAAGGCAGGATTTAAGCCCGGATGGGGGTGGGGGGAACCTGACTTGGACGTCTTGCCCTTGTTCCAAAGCTCAGTGCCCAGCCCAGTGGATCCTTCAGGTCACAGTGTTGGTAGGCGGGCCTCTCTGGGCTCTGGAAGTTCCTTTACCCACAAGCTCTGTATCACTGTTTCTGTGGGATTCTGCTGATTTCTTCCTGGTGATTCTAGCCCAGCTATTTTGATCCAGGGATTACAAAATTGAAATTGTATTTACTTGGTTAAAAACAAGTGAAAAGTAGTTCTCCCATTCCAAATGTCCAGTTTCCTTTGGAAGGAAGCCCTGGTTAGCAGTTTTTAAATGTATCTTCCTAGACCTTTTCAATGCATACATTTTCCCACACAAATGGTATCATACTAGATAGGCTTCTGTACCTTGCTTTTTCCAATTAACATTATATTTGCAGATCCTTTTGTATTGGCATATACAGATCGATCTTATTCTTTTTCTCGTTGTTTTAAAATTCAGTTTCGTTTTTGGAATAGATAATAAATTCAAAGAATTCAAAAATCAAAATAATAGAAACCAGAATACATTGAGAAGTCAATTCCAGTCCCTGTCTCCCCGTGGGTGTTCCTCTCCCACCTTGGGTATCTGCATTTGTTACTGTCTCTTTCTACAACATTCACTATACTTATGTATTTAACTAGCCTATTGGTGAATGTTTAGGGTTTCTGTTTTTTTTTTTTTCTTTTTTTGGCGATCACATAAAGCCACAGCGAACATTCTCAGGCATGTTTTCCGCACATGTGTGTGAGGCTATCTGTAAGAAACATTCTTAGAGGCGAAATCCCTGGGTCAGAGGACATGTAGGTTGAAAATTTGAAACTTATTGCCCATTTATTCGTCAGAGAACTTGCATGGATTTCTGCTTCTGTGGACTGTATACCTGGGGATGCAGGCATCTCCCTGTCCTCACCCACACTAGGTTTTATTACATTAAAAATTCTTTTTGCCTATCTGATAGGTGAAAATTAATATTCCGCTGCATTATTTAATGATGACTGAAGTGGAACATCTTTTCAAGTGTTTAAAAGTGACTTGTAGGGGCGCCTGGGTGGCTCAGTGGGTTAAAGCCTCTGCCTTCGGCTCAGGTCATGGTCCCAGGGTCCTGGGATGGAGCCCCGATTCCGGCTCTGTGCTCAGCGGGGAGCCTGCTTCCTCCTCTCTCTCTCTCTCTCTCTGCCTGCCTCTCTGCCTACTTGTGATCTCTGTCTGTCAAATAAATAAAAAATCTTAAAAAAAATATTTAAAAGTGACTTGTATTCCTTTTTTGTGTGTGTGTGTCTGCTGCCATTTCTCTGTTGGGTTCTTGGACTTTTTCTTCTCGATTTCTGAAAGTTCTTACATAATGTGGGAATTAGCCTTCTCTCAGGCTGCCGTTTTCTTTTGTTTTTATTTTGTCTGGCAGACATTTTCAAATTTTTGTGTAGTTGTATTTGTTAGTTTTAAACTATTTCATGGGATATGTATCTTACTTAGATCTTAAAATACTTCTCAAAATTTCAAAATCTTTTCATATTTTCTTTTGTATTTTTATAGTTTATTTAATATTTAGATCTTTTGGGTGCCTGGGTGGCTCAGTGGGTTAAAGACTCTGCCTTTGGCTTGGGTCATGATCCCAGGGTCCTGGGATCCAGCCCCACATCGGAGACTCTGCTCAGCGGGGACCCTGCTTCCCCCCCTCTCTCTGCCTACTTGTGATCTCTCTCTTGTCAAATAAGTAAATAAAATCTTTAAAAGAAAATTTAGATCTTTTATGTTTTAGTATAAGAAGTGAGGTCAGGATTTGACTTTTCCCCTCAAATGCCTAGCCAGTTGTCCAACACTATTTATAAAATAATGAAAAACATTTCCTTATTGCTTGGAAATGCCAGCTTCATTATACACCAAATTTCAATATGCGTTTATGTCTATTTCTAGACCCTCTATTCTTTCCATGGATTGGTTTGTCTACGTGTCAGTACCAAATTGTTTTAATTACTGATGTTTTGTAATATGTTTTCATGTGTGAAGGCTAGTCCCCATACCCATTACTTTTTTTTTCTTGGGGGGGGGCAGAATTTTTCTGGCTATACTTATATGTTTCTTTTTACACATAAACCTAAGATATACTTGTCTTGTTCCAAGAAATATCCTGTTGGTACTTTATTTATTTATTTAAAGTCACCTCCACACTCGAACTCACAACCCTGAGATCGAGAGTTGCGTGTTCCACTGAGTGAGCCAGCCAGGGACCCCTAGCGTATACTTATTTTTTTTTCCTAGCCTATAATTTCTGATACACCCTCAGTAGCATTTTAAAGTTTTATTTTAAAAATATTTATTTATTTGAGAGAGAGAGAGAGAGAGAGAGCGTGCGCACATGTGAGTGGGGGCAGGAGCAGAGGGAGAGGAAGAGAGAGAATCTCAAGCAGACTTCCCGCTGAGCACAGAGCAGAGGGCCTTGATCCCACGACCTGAGATTGAGCCCTGAGCAGAAATTAAGAGTCAGACGCTTAATGGACTGAGCCACCCAGGCACCTGGAGTTTTAAAGTTTTACTCATAGATCCTCCACATTTCTTATTAGGTGTATTCCTCTTTTTCCTATTATAAATGGGATGTTTCCCCTCTCTTCCTGTATATTTTCTAATGGCTTGTGATTTATGTATAGGAAAGCTATCAATTTTTATGTATTACACCTGTATTCAGTCACATTGCTGGAGCTCTTAGATTTTTGAATTGATTTTCAGTTGATTCTTTTGGGTTTGCCTTGCCTTTTTGCTTTTTCTTCTTATCCATTTGCTAGTATGGAGGTTGCAGACTAACTGCTACAGGACCAAGTGAATTCTCTGTATTTGCAAAACAATTTAACCATCTTTAGAAAAAATCAAGAATTTTTGCCCATGTATTAAAGCTGGAATTCCAGCTTCACTTGCAATATTAGGTGGTAAGAGAACTCTGGGCTGGTATTCCTGCTGTGGAAAATACAGCAGACCGCAAGAGCCTCTGCCCCCGGATAGGTCATGATTCTAGAGTTTAACCAGTCCCTATTGTTTAAAACCTAATTACCTTCATTTTTTAAAATTACCTGCATGACCGCTGAAGGCATTTGAGTTTGCCACCTGGCTGGCATTTTCAGAAAGAAATTAAATAATATTGATGATAGAAGGTATCCTTGACTTATTTCTGACTTTAATGGCAGGGCTTCTATTTTACCGTTCATTATGAAGCTGGCTCTTTCCTCTAACATTTTATTATGAAAAAATTCAGACTCAGAAAAGTTGAAAGAGTTGTACAGGGAACACTCATATTATCAGTGCCAGGTTGTTACAATTAACATTTTACTATATTTGTTTTATTGCATATGTATCTATCTATCCTTCCCTTCATCCATCCATCATCTATCTTATTTTCTTTTTATGCATTTCAAAGTAAATTGAAGACAGCAGTACACTTTACCTCCAAAAATTTCAGCATGCGTGTCATAACCAGAGTTCAGTGTTTACTTCTTCTTTTTCTTCTTTTTAGGATTCACATACAACCTAATTCACATACAACCTAATGCACAAATCTTAAGGACGCCATTCTGTGAGTTTTGACAAGTTCATACACTTGTGTAACTCAAATGCCTATCAGGATATAGAATATTGCTATCATTCCAGAAAGTTCTGTTCTCTTTCCCAGTTCAGTCTCTATCCCCCCACCTCAGGCAACCACAATTCTGAGTTTTTCCTACCGTCAATGAATTTGACCAATTCTAGAACTTCGTATAAGAGGAACTGCACTCTCAAGTAAGGCTTCTTTCAGAAAGCATAATGTTTCTGATATTCATCCATGTTGCTACGGTATCCGCAGTTCCCTTTTAAGGCTGAGTATTGTTACATTGATAGGGACTGAATGTTTGTATCTCCCCACCAAATTCATATGTTGAAGCCCACACCCCCACTGTGATGGTATTTGACAAGAAGGCCTTTGGGAGGCAATTAGGGTATGTGAGGTCATCAGGGTGGAACCCTGGTCTGACGGGGACCTTATGAGAAGAGACACCAGAGAGCCTGCTGTCTCTTTCCTCCACCTGCGGATGTAGCGAGAAAACAACCATCTGTGATCCAACAACAGAGCTCTCACCAGAACCCGACCACGTCGGCACTTTCATCTTGGACGTTCAGGCTCCAGAACAGTGAGAAAATGATTTTCAGTTCTTAAAGCTGCCCAGTCTAGGAGATTTTTGTTACAGCACCCTGAGCGGACTCAGACATGCATTATGTGAATATACCATTTGTTTAACCATTGTCCTGTTGTCGGTTCCTTTCCAGTTTGGGGCTAGTATGAATAATGGTGCTATGAACACGTAGGTACAGGTCTTTTTGGAGACATTTGCCTTCATTTCTTTTGGGAAAATACGTAGGAGTAGAATTGCTGGGTTGCAGGGTCAGTATATAGTTAGTTTAATACGAAAGTACCAGACCTTTCCTTAAACTGTTTTGCATGTCTGTGAACAAGGAGTGAGCATTCTCATTGCTTGGCATCCTTGTCAACACTCAGTGTTGTCTGGATTTTGTTTTGATACCTAAGGTATATAAATTATGTTAATGAAATATCCATCTATTCCTATTAATTAAGAGATTTTTTTCCTGTTTTTAAAATCTAGGTGGGGTTGCAGGTGGTATGCCTGGGTGGCTCAGTCATTAAGTGTCTGCCTTCAGCTCAGGTCATGATCCCAGGGTCCTGGTATTGAACCCGCATCAGGTTCCCTGCTCAGCAGGAAGCAGGCTTCTCCCTCTCCCTGCCCCCGACTCATGCTGTCTTTCATTATCTCTCTCTCTCTCTCAAACCAATAAATGAAACCTTTAAAAAAATAAAATCTGGGGGCACCCGGGTAGCTCAGGGGGTTAAAGCCTCTGCCTTTGGCTCGGGTCATGATCCCATGGTCCTGGGATCGAGCCCCACATCGGGCTCTCTGCTCAGCAGGGAGCCTGCTTCCTCCTCTCTCTCTCTCTGCCTACCTCTCTGCCTACTTGTGATCTCCATCTGTCAAATAAATAAATAAATAATCTTAAAAAAAATAAAATAGGAGGGTTGCTGGGGGGAGGGGGGATGGGAGAAGGTGGTAGGGATATGGACATTGGGGAGGGTATGTGCTATGATGAGTGCTGTGAAATGTGTAAACCTAGCGATTCACAGACCTGTACCCCTGGGGATAAAAATACATTATATGTTTATTAAAATAAAAAAAATAAAATCTGGAATGAGTGTTGAAATTTATACGTTCTTTTCCAACATCTATGAGATGATGCTTATATTTTTGATTTGTTATTATAGTGACTTCTAGTAACAGACTTCCTAAAATTGAACCAGCCTTGCATTCCTGGGATGAACGCCATTTAGCCAAGTTACATGAGTCCAATGTGTGGCAGCGTTCTGATCACTAATAATTTATTTAGATCATTATTCACTATTCATAACTCAGACGAAACGTCTTTGGTTAGGTTTTTCCTGTGTAAGATTTTAATATTATACTGGCTTTGAAAGTGGACTCAGAAGCTTTTTAGCAACCTGTTCTCTGACCCAGTGATTTTGGGCTTGCGGTTTCTGCATGATGTTGTGTTTGTGGGTTGGTTGATTTTGGCATTAAAAAAATAAATAAAATAAATAAAAGTTACTGGCAGAAGCACTACCTGCTGTGGTGGGAGCATCATAATATATTGAAACAGTGTAGCTAGTGGTTAAGAGCACAGGTTCTGAAACCTAGTGGGGTCAAATCCTAGCTCTGCCCCTTGTTCGCAGTGTGGGACAACTGGTGCTCCAAGAGGTAGTGCCTGGGTCAGAGCAAAGAGACAAAGACAGCTTTCAAATCCTCATCTATAAACAGGGACAAGAGTAGCTACCTCCCAGGGGAGTTGGGAGATGCAGTGCCTGGTAAGGACCTCAGCCTGGTACCCCGTCAGCCTGTGGGAGACAGTATGGCAAAGCTGGTTCTGACCCCTGAGTCAGGCTGAAACAGTCACACTGCATAGTTCTCTGCCAATCCACAGAATCTGTGTTCTTTCCTTGGGAGCAGTTTTTTCTTTTTTCCCTCCTAGACGTAGGATGAGGATGTGAGAGAAGCCAACCCAAGTTTCCTGGAAGTTCAACTGGGTTGGTGATAGGAGCCACCTTCTAGATGGGTCCAGCCAGACTCATTCAGATCCACAGAGGTTGGGTACCAGGCATGACATCTTCTCTATCACCCATTTCTTTGCCCTGCTCCTGTTTTCTTTGAAGGAGTCAAGTTGACGAGCGCTCTGGAGCAGGTTGGATTCCTGGGTCTTATTGTATTTTCTTCCTTCCTTCCTTCCTCCCCTCCCTCCCTCTCCCCTTTCCTTCCTTCCTTCCTTTCTTGTTCTTCTGTATCGAATGGTTCTTGTTAAGTTTTTTAGAAGCTATGTTTTAAGACTTTCCTCTTATCATCCTACCTCAGTGTGGGGTGGATGGGTCCTTGGCTCTCTGCACTGGAGAGGCAAGAAAGCATGGGGGTGCTGCTGGGGGACAGAGGGTGCTTTGGAAGGGCACAAGCCCTCTATCCCAGCAGGTGTTTGAGTAGAGGCAGGATGGCCACTAGACGTGGATGCTGCAGGAGGGATTCAGACATTGGAGGATGAGGGTGGACGTGGGAGTAACGTGACTATGAGTAACTAGTGGGAACATCTTTAAAGGTGGACAGACCTAAGGGCATGTCCCCACTTCTCCAGCTTCCTAATAGTGTGATCTCTGGCAAGTAACTGATTTCCGTGCTTCAGTTTTCCCATCCATGAAATGGGTACAATAATACCTACTTCACAGGAGGATGGGAAGAACAAATGGGATACTGGGGCTAAAGTGGCCAGAGGTTCTGTGTGTCAGAGATGATCTTCCTAATGTTCAGTCTGAAGGACATTATTGTTTTTAGCATCTGTCCCTCCTTACAGCTCACCCGCATCTTTCCCACAAAGCACAAGGTGTGCTTGGATAATTTAGAAGTTTCCATCTTACAGATGGTCTGGGGGCTGTGGCCAAGGGATGGGGGCAGCTGTCATCATGAGTGGGTTCTGCTGTGCACAGGGGAGGTTTCTGCTATAGTTGGCCTCATTGGCTATTTTTCCCAAATTTTATAAGTCAGATATGTGGGCATCATTGGAATACCCACTCTGACAAAACAATGTTCCTTGGACTAGAAATGCAGCTGCCTGGTGGCTTCCCCGGGGGCCCGAGGAAAGTCAGGTTTGAGTGTTAATTCCATTGCGTTGAGAAGAAAGAGAACATGGTCGAAGACAGTGCAAACCATTATATTTTTGGGTGTTCAGCTAGCGATTTATGGTGCAGAAATTTACAAGAGAGGAAAGATTGGGAGCTTGATGTACAAGCCTGTCTCGAGGTTTGATGGTTAAACATTATATTCTAGAACTACAAGATGTAATAATAAAAAATTTGGGAAAATTTCCCTATAATGGCAGATGGAGATTAAAATGCATTTGGGGACATTTCCAACATACATGAACATGGTGGATAAAAACACGTCCTAAATGAGCTAACCTGCAGAAACGAAGCTCTGCCCTCACACCTCCACCTGAGGGGGGCATTTAAGATCCTACCTGCCTCGTGTTCATTAGATCCTAAGGGAGGGGTGAGGATCAAAGAGCCACAGCTGCAGGTGGGTGAGATAAGGCTGTTCGGGGACAAAAGTAGTTTTGGTTTGGAGTTTCAGATTATAAAAGATGCCAGCACCAGTGACGATCTAACCCAGAGCCAATATGGACAGAGAATGTTGCCCATTCTGCAGTGGGCGTAAACCTAACTTGGACACACAAAGATTTCTAGAGGCTAGCCAAGGGGCTGGGTGTGCTCACGACAATAACGCATATCTCCTCGTCCAGGTCTTACACACGGGACCCTCTCCCTCTGGGTCTACCTGCCCTGTTGTTTAGGGTGGGCTGGCACAAACACCACCAGGATTAGAGAATCACCTTCTGCAGGGGTTATTTAGCAATGTGGAGGAGAGAAACCTTCAAATCCTAGCCACGGTCTAGCCCATGAGCTGCGTGTGAGGGAGATCTGGCTGTATCACCAGTCCCAGTCCCTGGAGTTGCTCCCCCAGGAGTGTGGATGACTCAGGGTGCAGAAACAATTCAAAGACACAGGTGCCTGGTAGAGGAGGTGGCGCTGGGGCGGCAGGGTGCTCAGTGCAGCTTATCAGTTGGGAGATGTAACAGCTGGGATGCTTCTCGGCTGTAAGCTGGGCCGAGGCCGAGGGACAGCGTGGTGACATTCTTTGTGTCGCCTGATGCGGCCCCTCTCCCTGCCCGCTCCCTGCTCCCTGTGCCACTCCTAGATCTTCATAAATTCTACCGGAATTCTTCAAGGGCTCAGGGTGCCTAGATTTCCAGGGGATGCTGGTCGAGGGACTGAGTTTTGTACCTGGGGCGATGGGGGTGCAGAACAGAGATATCAAGGGGAGCAGAACCTGGACCATGGGTATGTGAGTCTGGGGACTCAAGTCACATCCTAGGAAGGCTTGCAAGGGCCCTACGTGTGTATATGTAGTAGGTGCATGTACCTGTAAACCCCAGGTTGGGACTGCACCTATGTTACTACAGTTACTAAGTAACTGTGTTACTTTTTCAACAACAGTGGAGGAATTTGAGTCTCCAGAGGCGGTCTTCTCCCAGCCGGAGCTTCTGATCCTGACAGCAACTTCCGACTTGCTCTCCTGAAAGCCCTCATGCCTGGAGAGAGAATTGGTCTGCTGTTGGGGGCCAAGTGGAGACCCGCTGAGAGATGAGCTGGGAAGGCATGGAACAAGGCACTTCAGGAAGCAGGATTTTGCTATGGGTCAAGGCCACTCAGCCCACGATCTGTGCGGCTTTTGGAGGCTGCTTTCTGGAAACCCGAAATACCCAAGAACCTCTTTGTTCCCGGCTGGCCAAAGGTCTGACCCCTTCCTGCGGTAGCCTGAGCCCCCTCTCTATCTCTTTGTACCTTGGGCCCTGGGCCCCGGAGGTTATCTTCCCATCCCAGCATCCTCAGTGGCCGTACATGCATGCTTTTCAGTGCCAACAACAAAAGCACTAGAGAAAAGGGGACTCTTCTCTCTAGAGCATTTATTATTAGGGGCCAATAGTACCCGGAAAAAAAAAAAACCAAAACACTGACTTCCAAATTCTGCTCTGGAAACCAAACCTAATTTAGGGAAGTACAATGTGCTAAAGAAAGATTGCCTCTTAATTTTAGATTCATGCGGAATGCAGGCAGGAAGGCAGAATCCCTTAACATAACACAGGCTTTTTGGTGGTGTAACAGAATAATAAATCCTTGAGGAATTCCCCAAGCAAGGTAAAGTAGGATAATATACATTTCTTAATATTGCAGAAGTTCCCTTAATCTTATTGTTTAAACTTTTCAATAAACCGTAATGTTTATTAGTAGTTTTTCATTTCCAACTGTCAGATAATTCCTCTTGCTAAGTTGGGATAAACAGGGTCCCCCAGTGCCTCTGGTTTCAGTTTCGTGTGATATATATCTGACCAGACACTTGATGTAATAGAGAAGTATTGTGTTTTCCACTGTGTTGAACTTAGAGGTTCAAATGTGTTAATGCAATTGAATTGATTGTAATATTTTATAAAAGTTTCTCCAACGGAAATATGGTTAGCGATTGGAGTTGTCAGAGGTTATGAGAGCACATAGAGACTTGCTTGCTGTGCTAGAAGCTTCTGGCTAAGTATGAGCAGGAGGGATGAGGAGACTCGGTGTCTAGGAGTTCATTCCCTGTTTTCTAGGAAGAGATTCATCAGAGGTAATGACAGCCAGGTTTTCCCCAGAAAGGTCTGCCGGAGGGACAAAATGCATTTGTGTTTTGTAAAGCATGTGCCCTTGTCCACGGGGAGCCTGCCACAGCTGGTTCCTCCTCATAGGACTTCCTCTGCTGAGCACCCCAAAGGTGAATGGGTCAGGAAGTCCAGGAGGGCTACGTCAAGCTGGAGACTGAACGGGAGAATTCCAAGCCCCTTCTGCAAGAAAGAGTAGGAGATGGCAACGTTAATCACCTCAGAGAGAGAACTTTTTATCACATGTCCCAGAAGTACTGTTACTCTTTGTGGTAACCCCACAGGGGAAAATCTTGTCCTAAGTGATCAGCACAAATGATGAAGAAATTCATTTTTTACCCTCTCCCTGACTCTTTTTTAATTGATTTTTTCCCCTCTCGGAAACAGCAAATAAGCTAACGTTGTTACAAAATTCCTTCCACTCAATAGTGGAGGGGGGAAAACCACCCCACAATCACAGTAAAGAAAAGGATAAAATCCCACCTGGTTAATGAAGTCCATAACTGAGGCATTAGCTCTGTTCAAAGCCCCCGTCAGCCCCAGGCCCGTGCTGGTGTTGCCAGATTCCTTTGGTAGCACGCTCTGTGTCCCCTTTCACCACCTGTGGGGGCGGCTCTGGCAATCTGGTTTCTCGGAATTAAAGGACAGAAAATTGGCTGGGGATGTTTTCTGCTTTTGGTGCAGGTGCCGGGATGATGGAGAGGATGCTCAGGGCAGAAGCCTGTTGGTTTTCTGATGCTGAATTCTGGCTCCTCGACCTTCTAATATTTAGTGAGAGAAGCAGTCTGAATATAATTTTCAGAAGAGACTGGATTGAATGGAGCAATCAGTAGCGAAGGCTTCTGAACTTCCCTTTTGTCATTTCTTTTCCCCTTCTTTAAATGATGTCCGATCTAGTCAGGACCCACAGGGGCTGGAGGCACAGAGATGAGCCTGTCTTTGGTAAGGTTGTCCTTGAGCCTTGAATCTCTTTTCTGCCTTAGGATTTAAACCTGCTCTAAAGCCTGAGAATGGCTGTCTGATACAGGAGCAACTAGTCATATGTGGCTATTTAAATTTAGGTTCTATTTGGGGGCACCTGGGTGGCTCAGTCGTTAAGCGTCTGCCTTCGGCTCGGGTTATAATTCCAGGATCCTGGGATCGAGCACCGACCGCATAGGGCTCTCTGCTCAGCAGGAAGCCTACTTCTCTCTCTCCCACTTCTCCTGCTTTGTGTTCCCTCTCTCGCTGTCTCTCTCTGTCAAATAAACAAAATCTTAAAAAAAAAATAAATTTAGGTTCCATTTGATCAAATAAAGCTACAATGAAAATTTAGCGCCTCAGTTGCACTAGCCACATTTTAAGTGCTCAGTAGCCATGTGTGGTTAATGGCTATTGAATTGGATAGCCCAGAACATTTCCATCATCACAGAAAGTTCTATTGGACAGTGTCTGCATGAAGCCCCGGGTCTGGTTACACGGGAGGTAGGGCTTAAACATACTCGGGGCATAAAACCAGGACGTCCACAGGATTTGATGTTGTTTAGACAGCAAGGCTTACTGTTTATTGGCTGAGAGCAGGAAGGAACCTATAGAGAGCCTGCACAGAAAACAACAGATAAACCTGAGTTCTCCTGGAGCAAGGCTGGGGCAAAGCGGGGCTCTGCGGGGTGACCATGATATGATGCTGTGATTCATTCCATTCAGTTGGCTTTGAGGATTCCTAGCAGGGGGAATGGGATATACCGAGATCCTGAGGCAGGAGGAGGTGGCACAGTCCAGGAATTGGAGGGTACCACTCATCTCAAGGAATTGGCAGGATAAAAGCGAGGCAAAGGCATTGGCTGTGATCGAGGCCACGATGGGCAGAGGCTGAGCATGATGTCAAGGAGCACCCTCAAGACCTTTTCCCACTCAGGATTTTAGAGTGTCTGTCTGTGGGACCTTCAACGGAGACCCCAGCTTTTCCACTGTTCTCCAAAGCCAGAGCTATGAACCTTCCCTGATGATGGTGTGTCTGGCTTCCAACCTCCAGGACTGTGCTCATAGAAGGCATGGCAGATTGTAATTTCCGAAGATGGCCACTGCAATATGCATCTGACTCAGGTTCTTCTTACACTGCGAGGTTGATTTTCTTCTTGAAATTGACCAGAGCTTTAATTGCCTTGACCAAGAGACAGTGTAGAGGAAGTGAGGCTGCCGAGCTATCCCCACGTTGGGCTCCCTACTCCGTGGGGAGTCTGTTTCTCCCTCTACCTATCCCCACCAGCCCCCTTGCCGCATGCTCTCTCTCTCTCTCACTCTCTCTCTCTCAAATAAATAAAATCTTAAAAAAAAAAAAAGTAGGTGATAGGTGGTATCTCTCCCTCCTCCCTCCTCCCTCCTCCCTTCTCCTAACTCCTTTCCCCTTATCCTCCTCTCCCTCTCCTCTCCATGCCTGTTGGGGACTTGGGCTGCCATGTAAGTAAGCTGACGGCCTTGGAGCTGACGTGCTGGAGATATCAGGTGAAGGGGCTACAGGGAGAAGGAGAGATGCCCGAGGAGCCCCTGGTTCAGCATGTCGCTGGGGCCCAAGATCACGCAGCAGAGACAAGCCACCCCGCCGCGCCCCATCTGAATGCCTGATCCGCAGAACCCAAGAGCATAATAAATGAATGTTTTGTCACCTAGTTTTGGGATAATTTGTTACATCATCATCGTAACTGGAGCAGGGGGTCTGGTGGGATCCTTGGAGGTTGGGAAACATACCAGCTTTTCATCTCGGGCGGCCTGGAGCATCCCTGGCACGGGCTGGAAGCAGTAGGGTGCTTTTGCAAATGCAGTCAGATTTTGTGATTTTAGAATTTGGAATTTGGTTTGTTTTCTAATCAGGGTTGGGCTAGAACTCCCCAGAGCCCCTTCCATCAAGAAAAGCAAATAGGAATGGCAACTGAGTGAGGGGGAGCGCTTTAGTTACCTAAGAGGACAACTGATTTTGAAGAGACCCAGCCAAGTGTGCATTACTGTTTACACACAAACGATTGATATGCCTACCACAAATCCTTGTCAATCCACCAAAGCAGGCCCCTGAGGACCTAGTTATGGGAGCTACAACTAGGTTTGTTAGACTTAGAGCTTGGCTAACGTCAATATAGTCACTTGCACTTAAAAAAATAATAATTGATGAGCATTTCCCAATGGATCTTAAAATCCAATTTTTAGTTTTTGAGATTAGACCAGCCCCTGCACTGAGCCGGTATGAACAGTTGTTGCTATTATTTATTGAGGGCTTCAAATGTGCCGGGCAGGCACTGTGCTGGGTACTTTAACCTGGAATATTCTCATTTAACTCTTGCAGCACGCCTTTGAGGAAGGTTCTAGAATTATCCTTATTTTGTAGATGAGGAAATCATGGCTCAGAGAGGTTAAGTGACTTATCCAGCATCACACGGCCATCTGACTCCAGAGCACGAGTGGGTGACCACCAGCGGTGGTTCAGTCCCTCCAAGGGAATTTTGTCCATCTTCCCAGAAGGTCTGGTGGAGGGCAGCTGGCACAGTACCCAGGAGCTCCTGAGCTCCATGTACACAGGTGAGAGGTTTCCTTTGAGGTGCAGTGAGCTATGTGACCTTGGGCAAGTCATGTCCCACTCGGGGAGGGTGGCCTTTGAAGATCTCCAAGGCCCCTTCCCAGTCTTGTCACGGAGAAGCTCTCTGAACCCAAGGTAGCAAATATCCCCTTAGGTTGCAACTCCTGTTTGCAAAGCCTGCTACAGATGCCTTAATTAATTATTCAGGCTGACATCTCTGGCTCCAAAATCAGAGGGTTGAGAAAAGATCAGAGGAATATAATCAATGTGAAGTTGGCTGATAATCGCTGGTCCCAGGGTGGTGTGAAGAGAAGAAAACCCTCCAAATTGGTCTTCTTTTACACTTTGGCCCTGGTTCTGCCAGCGGCCAAGATAAAACCGACCTCCTTCAATAATTAATGAGGGGGAGCGGCCCTCCCCTCCAAGCCGCTCAGCCCCGGCCTGGGCCCCGGGAGGAGGCCCCTCGCGGTGGCTGCCCTCCGGAAGCATGCGTGCCCGTGCACTCCCACGTGCACCGGGCAGGCGCGGCGCGGGGAGGGGGTGGGGGACGAGAACACTGAGTCACGCCGGCTGACCCAGCAAAGTGCTGCGAGTGTGACCGGAATGAAGGGTTGCTCTGTCTGTCTCCGAGGTGGCGTGGCAGATCAAATCACAGCGGATCAGGCGCCGAGATGTTGCCTTGCTCTGAGTGACAGAAGTTAATAATTAGTGACAATGATTGACAGATACACTCCATCTGCTGCTCCGACGCCTAGGAGCAGTTATTCCACAACTGTCTGCGGGCACAATGAACTCCCCCGGGAGCGCGGGCTGGCCGGTGATTGACAGCTGCCTCCAAGAGAGACAGGCCACTGACGGGAAAGTCGCTGTCAGCAGAAGCACTCCGGTCCCCCCGTGTTCCCGAGGAGGCTCACTCTCTGTATACATTTATTCTGTTTCATTTATCATGTCAGCCGTGGTTTTAAATAGATTACGAGCTAGCCTTTTTTTTTTTTTTTTTAAACTGGGGAGTTTTCTATCGTTAAATTAGAAATATCCATGGATGTCGCCGACTATTCCCTGGGACGCGGGTCCTCTTCTACTTTGTTCTCCGGGTAGATGGAGGAGCGGAAGTGGGAGCTTGCCTGGCTGGTGGGTTTCACTGATCTGCCCATTAAAATCAAAATGGCATCTTTAACCAGCAGCCCTGTAAAATGGTGCTGAGCTTTGCCTGATAAACTCCGTCTCAAAAGTCCAAACAAAAGCTCCAAAGTTCCCTATTTTTTTTTCTTTAAGAAATAAACATGTGTCTGAGGTGCCATTAGATGACATAACTTGGAACGCCTGTTCCTAAAAGGATACTTGCATTTTTAGACTGTGAGGACGATTCCATGGGGGTTCAGAACCCTAGCTTTTTGAGGGTGAACTGTCTATTCCCAGATGCTTTCATGGTCAGAAGCTAGGACCACCTAGCTGGAGAGTTAACTGTGGGTTAGAGTTCTATTAGACTGAAGTCCCTGCTCCCATTTCTTCCCGGAGTATTTTTATCCTAAATTAAAGATCGGCCTCAAACCAGCCCGCATGTAACTGGAGGACTCTGACACCTTTTAGTCCTATTATAAATAGGAACACAGAAATATATAAACATTTTTACTAGAGGAATTGTCATTACCTAATTGTTCCTCCTTATAATTTGTTTAGCTTTCTGGAAAGATGCATTTTAATTTTGCTTCATTTAGGATCGGGCAGATAGGCTTTCTGGACTATCACTTAGTTCTCTCTCTCCTTTTGTCCCCCTGATGCTTCAGCATAATTTAAAGGACTGTCCACTGCCGTTATGAATAAAAGCCTACTTAGTCCTGCTATTTAAAATACAATGAACCCTGTTTATATTGATCTCATTCAGAATGTTTTCCCGCATATGATGTCCATCTTTTAAAGTATGGGTCATGTTTCCTCTTAAGATGTTTTCTTATCTTATTCCTCTAAAATGATATAAACAGTTTCAGTATTCTTGATAATTAGGTATGCGGGTAAAGAAAAGACATCCTTTTCTTTTTCAAGTTTTTAAATGATCAGGATACCAGAAAATGAAGTCATAGGGAGCACAGATGTTTGTCTCTCATCCAGGGATCGGTTTTCCTCCTTGTTCCTGTACCAAGGTGGTAGCAGTGCCTTAGCCTAAACCCAGGGGTGCTGGAGCTGGTCTTGTGGTGCTTGTCTTGCTCCAGAGGGTCCTAGCGGCCCCGCCCCCAAGGCTCCGAGTGGGGGTGGGGTGTGTGGGGGCTGAATATCGGAGAAGAAATATCTAAGTCTGGTTGTCCCTCCAACTGCCCCCTCCCCATCCCTGAGTGAAATGTGTACCTGCTTGTCCCTTAATAAATAGCCCATAAAATACATGTGCCTGTTTGTGTGGTTGGCGTCTCTCCTATCTTTTCTATTTTTTTATTTTATTTTATTCTTAAGTGATCTCGACACCCAATGTGGGGCTTGAACTCACAACCCTGAGATCAAGAGTCGCCTGCACCCTGACTGAGACAGCCAGGCGACCCCTCATACCTTTTCTAGAGAGACTTCGAAGAAGTTGTGTTGGTGGAGCTTGATTCTTTGTTTATTTTTGGCCCATCAGTTGGAAGGTCAGCCCGCTGGGTTTTCTTGCTTAGAATCTGACCCAGTTAGAGCTACAATGGCCTTCCATAGCCAGGCACGGTGCCGGTTCCAGGAATTCAGTGGGGGGAGGGGCACAGAGACACCCTCAGTAGCTTTACCACCTACTGAAGGAGTGGGCCAGCAAACAGGAATAGTGCTGTGATGGGGAGGAACAGGGGCCGATGGAGAGGGGATCCTCTGGGTCTGTCGTGGTCAGAGAAGCTCTCCAGGAAGAAACCTACTGAAGGGGAAAGGGTTAAGAGCCTGGGGTTTCAAGCAACTAGAATGGCATGTGGGAGACACCTGGGTGGCTCAGTCGGTTAGGAGGCTGCCTTCGGCTCAGGTCATGATCCCAGGGTCCTGGTATCCAGCCCGCATCGGACTCCCTGCTCAGTGGGGAGCCTGCTTCTCCCTCTACCCCTCCCCTTGCTTGTGCGCTCTCTCTCTCTGACAAATAAATAAATAAAATCTTAAAAAAAAAAAAAAGAATGGCATGTGGGAAGGCTCTAGACTAAACTCTGGGAGGCTGCCAGGCACCGCTGGAACAGGAAGAGGAAGTCACATCGCTCGGGCCTTCTCGGCCATGTTGAAGAGTGTGGACTTCAGGCTAAGGGTTTGCACTTCTGGAAGATTTCTCTGCGGTGGTCTGCAGCACTGCCTGGAGCGGGTGTGAGACGGGAGGAAGGGGTGCCGTTAAGAGGCTGTTGGCCCAGGGAGAGGAGAGAAAGGAGAAGTGTAGACAGATGGCAGAGGCCTCTGGGAAGGGCACTCAGTAGGCTTTGGTGATGGGGGTGAGATGAAGTGTTGCAGGCTATAACTTGGGGGACTGGATGGCAGGGCTGATCTTTGGACGAGGAACTTACGAGAAGGAGCATGTCAGGCTGATTGACATCTTGGACTCGCTGGGATTGAAATGTCTGGCTTCAAGGCTGGCTTCATGAATTTGCGACCTGGGCAGTTGCCCTGCGTTCAGAAGGGGTCTGCCCTTGGTTCAAGGCTCTGCTGTCACTGTCTTGAAATTCATAATCAAGTTTGAGCAAGGGGCCCCCTGTTCTTATTTTGCACAGGCCCTGTGTACAGCTCATCTAGGCAGAGAAGTCAGGGAAGCAGCTTGCTCTCTGGTTCTAGAAGGCAGGGCAGGAGAAAGAGGTCTGGGAGGCTCCAGCACAGAGAGAGGTATTCAACACCCTGGCTCACAAGGGAGAATGGGAGGCATGAGCAGAGAATCAAGGACAGGACCCTGAGATACACAGCATTTTAGGGATAGGTTCGAAAGGGGAAAAAAACCAAAACCTGCAAATGCAAAGACCCTGGTACCTATTGCCATCTTTGACCTTGGAGATGAAGCACCACAGGTTAGCCCTTGTCTTAGGTCTGAGGAGAGTCTGGCTCTGTCTCCCATTATCAACTATATGGCAAACTCAGTCAGCAAATGAAAAAAAAAAAAAAAACAACTTACGAGCAATTGTCTATCAGTTATTATTATGGACATTTGCCACTTCTGCGGATTTCAAAGCACTTTCATTCATTCATTCAGCAGCTATTTGCTGAGCAACTACTATGTGCTAGGCACTGTGCTGGGGGCTAGTGATGTATCAGCGAACAAGAGGCAAAGATGCTACTACCCTCACCGAGCTGACATTCCAGTGAGGGGGATGAGGGAGACCATGCAGGAAATAACCGACATGATAGACGGGTTAACTGTATAACATATTAGGTGGTAACTGCCTTAGAGAAAAAGTTAAGTCTCAGTTTTTCTTTTTATTTATTTATTTAGTTTTTTATTAGAGAGGGAGAGAGAGAATCTTAAGCAGGCTCCATGCTCAGCATGGAGCCCAATGCAGAGCTGGATCCCAGGACCCTGAGATCATGACCTGAGCCAAAAATCAAGAGTTGGATGCTTAACTGACTGAGCCACCCAGACACCCCTCGGTTTTTCTTTTTAAACAATAACTGGCATTTTGTCTCATGGAACATGAAGCCTCAGGGACAGGCCCTGGGGCCCCAGCATCATTCTCATGTCGCCTTTCTCTCTCTGTCTCCTCTGTGCAGACTCCACTGTCAGGCAGACTCCCCCATCCCCCCTTCCCCTCTTCGTGGATGGTCAGAGATGGTGCCGACAAACATCCAGAAGCAAATCCTGCAGAAGAGAGAGAGTAGTCACTCCCACCTTCTGGCAAAAGCTCCACAGACTCCCGGCATGGAGAGCCTAGGATTTTTACCCTCTGAATGGTTCCATTACTGCCATAATGTTTGCAGAGATCCGTTGTGGGAGGCACCCTCCTTCTCTGTTCACAGGCAAGGCAAGGGACCTCTGTGGGGCCCCACACTTAGAAAGTGGCCAGCCTGGGCTCTGGGCCCAGGCTCTCTGACCCTAAAGCCTCTTCCCAAGGTGGCCTATGAATACATTTACAGACATCATCTCTCCCCAGATCCACTGTTAGGCTTCAAGGGGACATATTTAAATAATAATGAAGGATGTACTAGGCCATGATCAGGCAACCAGGTGAATGTTCAGACCACAATTGTTTAGTAGGTAAGCACAATCCTTAAATCAGAGAGATTTAGAAATGGAAAGACCCTCCCTTCTGGCCCTCCCCTTGGATAGGCAAGGAAGCTGACGTCCAGGGACAGGAAGGACCTTGCCTGGTTACCAGCATTCTGTCCATCTGGAATCAGATAAGTGACTGACTGGGTGGAACCTCTCTAGTGTGTCTGAGCCCATCAGTAGCCACTTGTGTGGTCCATGCATGGTAGTGTTTAACCAACTGGCTGAACACCGTCACGGGTGGGTCATGTGATGAGAACTGGTGGCCTCTCAACTGCCTTATGGTGTGTGCATTCATCTCCCCACTAGCTTTTCTTGGTGATAATAATAATATCCCCCTCTTTTTTTTTTTTTTTTAAGATTTTGTTTATTTATTTATCTGAGAGCGAGCGCATGTGAATGGGGGGAGGGGCAGAGGAAGATGGAGAGAGAATCTTAAGCAGACTACGTGCTGAGTGTGGAGTCCAATGCAGGGCTCGATCCCAGGACCCTGAGATCATGATCTGAGCTGAAACCAAAAGTCGGATGCTTAACCAACTGAACCACCCAGGCGCCCCAATAGTGTTCCCCTTTTACTGAGTCCTTATTGTATGCTCGATATTATGCTAAGAGCTTTACCTATATCATCACATTAAATCCCAACAACAACCCCAAGACATAAGTACTATTTCTAATCCTCTTTTACAAATAATCCAGCTGAGCCTTATAGGGATGGGGTAACTCGCACTTGGTCATGAGTGATGAGTGGTAGAGAGCCTGGATTTAAGTTCCAGTCTGTCTTGTCCTCCCACCCAGGTTTTTAACCATCGGCAGCGCAAAAGTTTTTCTTTTTTTCTTTTAAACAAGAACATTAAAAACTAATAATGGATACAAAGTACAGCGTGCCACTTTCCCAAACCCTATGAGCCCCCCTGCTTTTTTTTTTCTTTATAAGGTGGAGTTAGTCCCTGTTGGGAATAGAAGCCATCAGTTTAAGTAGCAAAGTGCACCTAACGCCTAACGCGACTGAGGCTCAGAACCAAAGACCTTGATAAGGTGTTTGACTGTTTCAAAGGCACTTTGAGGCTGCATGAAGCAGAAAGCTACAAAGCCTGGGACAGAGCCCCTCACTACCCTCTGGGCTGTGATGTCCCTATTTTGAGGGGATTTATGCATCTCTGTCAAATACACAGTCTGTGCAAGGTTTTCCCAAGCTTCACTGTTATCAAGAGTGCCAAGAGAATTACCGACTCAAAATAATCATAACAGCTACCACTTACTGAATGCTCCTGTGCCGAGACCGGCTAAGAGCTTTATGTAATTACCTCCTTTAATCCTCATAAGAGCTGGTAGGAGAACAGAGGGAGGTAGGTCCTGTGAAGTAGGTACAATTATAATCCTCAATTGATATAAAACAAGCTCAAAACTTGCTCAGGGACATTTGATGACTTGCTAAGGGTGACAGTTTCTAAGTGGTGCAGCTGGGATTTGAATCCAGGAGAGGCTGCCGTCCTAGCCACAGTGCTGTGAGAACTGCCCCAGAACCTGAGGACATTTGTGAGGTCACTGGCGCTCCCTGAGGCCAGGGCGGTGCAGGGGCTGTTCAAGGTCAGGAAGCAAGTGGTGGGCAGAACTGGGGCATAAATCGAAGTGTCCTGACTGCTTGTCTATACCCTTTCAACGTACTGTGGAACTTCTCAAAAACTTAGGCTTCAGGGATTTCCTAAAACGGACCTAGAGGAAAAATTGATGAGAGCTCTATTCCTAAAACCCTTCCCCAGCTCAATATGCAATTAGCCAGTATTACTCAGAGAGGTTGGCTTTGACCCTGCCCACTGTCCTGCATTTTTCAGCTGTTGTCAATGACCTCGTCTCCATCATCATGAGTTCATCTTCGTTGAGGGGCAGTGGTGTGCTCGGCCAGTGAGCCTTCCACCCTTTGTCCGCCGTGCTCTTCTCAGCAGCAAATCTTTTTGGGGCTCCAGAGACTAAGCCCAGAGATATGGGTATAAAACAGACCGCCACTGGGGCACCTGGTTGGCTCAGTCGGCTGGGTGAGCCTCTAACTCTTGGTTTTGGCTCAGGTCAGGATAGCAGGGTCGTGGCATCCAGCCCTGTGTATCGGCTTGAGGATTTTTCTCTCTGCCCCTCCCCCTGCTTGTGTGCGCTGTCTCTCAAATAAATAAATGAATCTTTAAAAAAATAAAACAGGCCACCACTTCCGCACTGCCTTGTCACTGTGAACGGGCACACTGCTAAGAGCAGTCAGGGTTTGCTTTTTTTTTTCCCCCCAAGATTTATTTATTTGAGAGAGAGAGAAGGAGAGACAGAGTGTGCAAGTCGGGGGAGGGGCAAACAGAGAGGGGAAGCAGACTCCCTGCTGAGCTCAGAGTCCTGCTGTGAGGGCTCAAGGCAGGGCTCCATCTAGGACCCTGAGATCATGACCTGAGCCGAAACCAAGAGTCAGATGCTCAACCGCCTGAGCCCCCCAGGCGCCCCTCAGAGTAGCCAGTGCTTACTGGGGGGTTGACTATGTGCCAGGCTCTCTGTAGAACTCTTCTTATTTAATCTTTATAATTGCCCATTGGAAGAAGTATCTTTTTTAACCCAGTTTTACAGATGAAGGAAATAAGGCCCAGGGAGATGACGACACTGCCCCAAAACATGGGCAGGAAGTGGCGGACTTAGATCTTGAACCTCTTGGGTTTGTGCTTTGCCTCTTGACTCTTGACTATACTGTGTGGAAGGTTCTTGCACAAGGCTCACTTTGTTCTTTGGACATGAGGCTGTGGCTCCTCCATGTCCCTGAACAAGGACAAGCTGATGTGCCCGAGAATTGTCCACCTCAATGCCAGAACGTGACTGAACTGCGCTGCCGAGCCCACACGCCAATACCTCAGTTGTGACCTTCTGTCTTCTGCTTGAACGTCCAGCAGCTGTTTCTGAAGCCCCTGGCATGGGGTGGGGACTGTAGCAGTTACTGGGGATGGTGACAAGATTCACTCTTCCTGCCTTCCCTCAGCTCATAGTCTGGTGTGGAGGGCAGATAATGAAACAAGTAATTTTAGTCTTGTGGAGGTGAGTACAACAATGAGGCAAGGCCAGACTACCCAGAGGCACACAGCAAGGAAATCGAACCCAGCTGGAGGGGGTGGTGCCATCAGGGAAGGCTTCCTGGAGGAGGTAGAGTTGACGCTGATTCCTAAAAAAAAAAAAAGAAAAAAGGAATAGGTGTATTAGGCCAAGAAGGGGTGGAAGAATGTTAAAGGCAGAAACCTGAGGTGATAGTAGATGGGGAGCTCCTTTTAAGACAGCCTGTTCCATCTTTGTAATATCTTTTTTTTTAAGATCTTACTTATTTGACAGAGAGACAGAGAGAGAGAGAACAAGCAAGGGGAGGAGCAGAAGAAGCTGAGCAGGGAGCCCGACATGGGGCTCTGTCCCAGGACTCCAGGACCATGATCTGAGCTGAAGGCAGACGCTTAACCAACTGAGCCACCCAGGCCCCCCATCTTGGCTATATCTTTGTATACTCTTCACTCGCCTGTGGTTGGACATCTGGGAAGTAAAATTGTTTGGCTCTGGAAACAATGCTTTTAGTCTCCACTCCACGTTCCCTTCCTTCCTCTGGACTTTGCTGTGCCCGGATGTGATGCTTGAAATTGTTGCTGCTGGCTTGGCACCATGATGGGAGCCAGACCGAGGGCAGAGCCAATTCCCTGAGGGTGCACCGTGGAGAGA
The DNA here is from genome assembly GCF_963455335.1 of Martes martes. NCBI lineage: Eukaryota > Metazoa > Chordata > Mammalia > Carnivora > Mustelidae > Martes > Martes martes. The sequence goes on from NC_137891.1 coordinate 162,028,087, forward strand.
GATAAAGAACCTTTGTCCTTGATGCCATCGTGTGGTTTCAGAACCAGCCAGCCTTGGACTCTGGCTCACTCTGCTGCCCTCAGGGGACACAATGGAGCGTTGGAGAGCAGAGGTCTGCCTCCCGGCTCTGTCACTCACTGGTCGTGCAACTTTGGGCAAGGTAACCCTTCTGAGTCTCAGCTTCCTCATCTATAAAACTGGGATAATAATAATGGATAATAGTTGTACTTATCCAGCAAGTGAGGTTGTGAGGATTACATGTGTTAATGCATGTCACGAGCTTACAATAATGCCTGGCCTTAGGAAGTGCCAACAGATGGAAGCTATTAATATTGCCAACACATATTTCCGTAGTCGGCTCACACTCCCAGCCTTTTTGAAGCTCTCAATTAATAACAGAGAGACTCAGGCTAATCACAGAGCAGGTTGATCAGCTCTGTGATAGAGCCCAGAACAGGGAGCAGTTAACTTTTGCAGGAGGGAGCAGGTGAAGGTCCATCGAGGCCGTGTGTTTGAGCAAGGGCCTGAAACATGAGCAGAAGTTTGATGGTAAAGACGAGGAGGAAGGGCATCCCTGGCAGGGAGTGCAGCCTGAGCAAAGCATGAAAGTGTTTCAAGAGCTTTGTAAAGGGCAAGTCGCTGGTGGGATTAGAACTTCAGGTGTAGGCTGTATGTGTGTGGAAGGAAGGCGAGGAGGCTGGAAGTAGGGTTGAGGCTGAGTGTGGAGGGGCCTTGGAGTGCCAGACTAAGGGGTTTGCTGTAAGTTCTGAAGTAATCCATAGAACCACAGTCCAGAGAGTTGCTACCTGAAACAAGGATTCCATGGTGGTCAAGTCAGGAATGGAAATGCTGCATACCTTGCAGTCCTGGCAATGGCTGATGCTCATTAGCATAATAAGGGCTCTGACAGGTCCTGTAGGAAAACCTGTCTCCCATGGTTTAACCCAGTGTTTTACAAACTTATTCAGCAAGGAGGAGCCCTTTATTCGCCCAACAACCATTATTGCAGGTCACACTTAGGGGGCCGCGGTTCCAGGCATTGGGGAGCTGTCCAAAGGTTTGCAGCATGTGAGTGAGGGGTCCATTTTGTGTTTTCCAAAGATTCCTTCCAATTATTTAAACAATAAGGTATCAGATTAAGTCACAAGTAAGCTGTTTCGAACGCTTGCTTTGCTCAGCTGAGGATCTTTTATTCTAAATGGGTGACTTCTCTGGGCTGTGTCCCTCTCCGAAAGTCTTCTACTTTTCAAGTATCCGAAGCAGAAAAACTTCCCTCCACGTACTGTGGTTTTCCTTCTGACCTTTTTGCTCTGGCTCTTTCATGCTGAAGGTTAGATAATTCAGGCCCAGCACTTGGATTGACACTTGAAAGCTGCAGGGATGCTTTTTCGGGGGTTAAAGGTTAGAGTCACTGGAGCTGCAGTGTGACTTGAAAAAAATTTTTGAAGTTTTTAATTTTCATTTCTTTCTCTTTCTTTCCTCCCCTCCTCCTCCTCCTCGTCCTCCTTCTTCTTAACATAAGGGACAGTTGAAAATGATGCTTTCCAACTTGGCAGCTCCTGCTGAAGGCAGAACAGAGGATGAGCATGCCCCTTTGGAAGGTTTTGGCGGAGGCTGGGATTTCTCAATTACCTGGCAGCGGGAAGGTGGGCTTCTGAAAACTACACATTGCAGGGAATCTTCTCCTTGGGTGGTTTGGATGCACAGTAAAGTGAGAAAACAAGAGGACTGGGAAACTTCATGTTTTACATATCTGACCTACAGGTGCTCTCAGGGTGGGAACCCCTCTCCCTTATCCATATCCCCTCCATGCGACCCATCTGCCCAGTCCCCAGCCCCAAGGTGCTCCGCCTAGGATTGAGGGCAGGCCCTAGCCCAGGCCACACAGACTCTGGCTCCACCCCCTGGATCCCTGTTCCCTTTTCAGCTCTCACCCCCGTGCTGTAGCCAATGTCCTTGTTCCTGGGGTGGTGAGGAATGGGGCTCTGGTGTAGAAGCAAGGACTTGGGGGTGATGCAAGTTCTCGGGGATGAATGCCATTGGTGCTGGCCCCAGAGAGCTGTGAGTGATTCCACTATGGGTTTCTGACCTCTTCTGTAGGAATGTAGGAATGTAGGAATGGCCACAGGGTTATTTTCTCTGTTTGGGATCTCAGGAGCCCCTCCTCCCTTCTGTCTGTATCCTTCTCCCGTTCTTTTTTCTTTTATTTTTCACACCTCTTCCTCACTGCAACATTGCCTTTGTTCTCCACACTGTGACAGATCACCTTCCTGGGCGAAGTCCCTGGTGGCAATATCGGTGACAACAAATCCTTCCGACTGTTCTCCTCTCCCACCCCAGCTCTGCTCGCACAGGACATAGCCCATCTCCCACCACACCAGGATTCCCACTTGGGAGGCCTTCTCTTGGTCCTTATCCCAGAGAGCCATCCCAGCTTTTGAGAGAAAAGGCTCCAGTCTGGGTTAACTATTAAAGAGGTGGGTAATACCTTCCCCATGGGAGGTGTTGTTGCCCTGGAGGTTTTGGTCTCTAATTTAGTCCACTGGAGCTCTCACAACAAGATATCAGAGACTGGGTGGCTTAGACAACAGGAAGTTGCTTCTCACTGTTTGGGAGCCTGAGAAGCCCAAGATCAAAGGGTCAGCTGGGTTGAGGTCTGGTGAAGGCTCTCTCCCTGGGTTGTAGATGGCCACTTCTTGCTGTGTCTTCATATGGCCTTTCTCTGCTATGTGTATATGGAGAAAGAGAGGGAGCAAGCTCCTTGGTGTGTCTCTTCTTACACGGGCACAATCTCATCATGAGGACCCCACCCTCATGATTTCATTCAAGCCCAATTACTTCCCAAAGGCCTCATCTCCAAATACTACAATATAGGGTGGGAGGGTGTGGTTTCAACATGATTTTTGGGGGGGTACAATTCAGTCTGTAGCTGTCTCCAAGTCTTTTTTCCAATTATGGCTCCTCTATAAAAGAACTCATCCTCTTCTCCATCCTTCTTTCTCTGTACTGTTACCCTGGGTGGCCTCATCTGGCCACAGGACTTTAAATATTACATATCAGTCGGGGTCCCTGATTGTGAGCAACAGAAAAGAATTCTGGCTGTTGGGGACAAAGAGTCATCTACCCAAATCTGGGCTGCTCCCAGATAGCATGGGAGGTGGGAGACCAGGCCGGGAAAAGAAGGTGAGACTTTGGAGCAGGAACTGCAGTAAAGGTCAGGCCTGGGAGAAAGTCTCATCCTCACACACACTGGTCACCACCATGACTCTGATCTTTGAACTTCTCTCCATCCTTGAGGCACTTGCTTAAATTTCAAAGCATCAGGAACGAGGGTCTGATAGACCCAACTTAAATCACATGTCTGCCTCAGGAAGTGGGTGACGAAAATGAGAAGGTTTTCAGTGATCTGACTCTTCTTCTCCAGCTCAGCTCTCCAGTCAGAGTGACAGTAGACAGGGATCTAGCCTCTTGCCAAGATGATAAGAGAATTCTATTAAAAGAGAGACCTGGGTACTTTGGGGGAAGAAGGTGGAGAGTTGGATTTCAAGCTACGAAACAATAAATATATGGTATACCATAGGTTTGCAGAAAGTTCCAGATTTATACTTTTAGTTCTGACTCTTCCCCAAGTCCCAATGTTCCTAGGATGTTTGGTAACCACCTCGAACTTAACATATTCGAAATAAAACATTTGATTTTCTTGCTCCTGCCCCAATCAGGCGTATCCACCCTCACCATCTTCCCCAATGAATTCCACAACTTACTTAATTTCTCAGACCAGATAATGAGGAGTCAATTCTGACTCCTTTCTTTTTCTTGTTCCATTGGCAGGTTCTACAGGCTCTACCCAAAATACAGCCTATATGCTATTTGCTTTGGACTTCTTGGTCTCTTCTTTTTGCTTTATAATCCATTCTCCATGAAGTCACTTTCTAAGGCATGGATCATATCAGGACTCTTCCTCATTAGAAACTTAGAGACTTTGAAGAGTTTTCCTTTTCATAGGGAATAAACTCCAAACTCTTTTCTGTGGGTTCAAGGGCCTCTGTTTTATCTGGCCCTTCTCCATTTTCCCAACTTGTTCTCCTACTACCTTTCCCACCCACCCTCACATTTGTTGCTCTCCAACTATGCTGTTCTTCTTTCCATTCCTGTAACATCCAGCCTCTACCTGGCTTCATCCTTGACTTCTCCTGCTGTCTCTGTTGGAATTCTCTTCCTCCAAATCTTAACAGGTCTCCTTTTCATCATGCAGATCTAGACTCAAATGTTATCTCCTCAGAAAGTCTTCCTCTGACTTCTCACCCAAAGATGCTCCCCATTCATACTCTCTATCATATTACTGTTTTGTTGTCTTACAGCATTTATCATTATCTGAAATAATCTTTTTTATTTATGGTTTACTTTGATTGTCTGCCTTTAATTAAAATATGAACTCACCAAGAGCAGGGTTCTTGTCTGTCTGTTCACTGCTATGTTCTAAATGGACAGTGTCTGGCACATGGTGGACCCTCAGGAGCTGTTGATTATTTTTGAGTGATGGTTGCTAGCACTACTGATCTGGAGCCCTCCCAGCCCCATGTGTATGAGGGGAGAGCGATATGGCAGCATCCAAGAGGGTGGAGCCCCAGACTCGGTCCAACCATGTACCAATAGCCCCACCTGGCCACTGTCCCCTTGGTGCTTCCATGCCAGTGAATGGCTCCGCGGTCTCCATGGCTGTGCAAATGTGAAGACTAGGTGTGAGTTTTAATTCCCCTTTCCTCCATCTAATCAATCACTAAGCCCTAAAAATCAATAAGAAAAAGACAAATAACCCAATGAAAAATCAGATTAAAGCTGTAAACAGGCAGATCACAGAAGAGAAATACAAATGGCTATAAACTTATGAAAAGAAGCTCAACCTCATGAAACAGGGATCAGTAAAATTGAACTTTCTCTTACCCCCTTAAGATGGATAGAAATTTATAAAAATAGGTAAAATATCTAGTGTTGGGAAGGGTTGAGGAAATGAGTGCTCTCATGTACTGTCGGGGATAATATGAGCTGTTGAACCTCTTTGGAGAGCCACTTAGCAGCATCCATCAAAAATCAAAATGCACAGGGAGTATGGTGCAGCTGGGAGTGGCTCTTTCTGGCTGCCTAGAGAACATCTGGAGGAGATAAAATATCCCAAAAGGCATAAGAAATATCTGATCCAAAAGTGCTCTTCTCTTCCAGCCAGTTGAAGAAGGACCTAGTTTCCTTGGGGCCTTGCCTGTTTTGAGTGTTCTTCCTCCACTTCTGTCCATTGAAAATCAACACATTCCTGAGGATGGAGGCATAGGAAGACCCTGAACCCACCTCCTGCCATGGACACACCAAATCTACAGCTACATATAGAACAGTTCTCTCTGAAAAAGACCTGAAAGCTAGCTGAGCAGCTCCTCCACAGAAAAGGATAAGAAGGGCACATTGAGATGGGGAGGAGAGGCAAAGATGTAGTCTTGCTAAAAATCCCACCCCTGGCTCAGTGACCCATATGCATGAGGGATCTCACTAATATGGGGCATATGACAATGGTCATTCACTCCTCAGGGATATTCCCCATATTAGGCACCCCAACTCTTTGGACCTACCTTGGAGGGACAAGTTCCCCAAACATCTGGCTTTGAAAAACAGTGAGGCTTATTTTGAGGAGATCCAAAAAGCTATAGGAAACTGAAACTCTGCTCTTAAAAGCCTCATGCACAGACCCACTTATCCTAGGACCCAGCACAAGAGTAGTAGGTTGAAAAGCATCTAGACCATATGTGAAGATTTGTTGGCTAAGCTTAAATTGTCTGCCAGAGGGCCAGGGGTCTGTTGGAACTCTCTCTGGGGAAGGAGGCACTGGTGGGTGCCATTTTTGCACTCTCCTTCTTTGCTAGCATTGGTGTTGGTGGGCACTTGCCATCCTTGCACTCTACATTTATCTTGCTAGAGCCACTTGCCTTGGTCCTGCTCTCTCTCGTAGCCCTACCCTGCCAAACCTGGTGGGCTAGCTCAGCTTGGCCCAGTACACTCCCATGATGCTGCTCCACCAACTTAGTGGGAAGGCGTGCCCCAGCCTGACACTCTCTTGTGGCCCCACCAATGCTGGCAGGTTCATGCAGTCCACACAGAAGATGCCCTTGAATGCTTGGCTCTGGTGGCCAAGGGAGCTTGCATTTCTGGGTCCCACGGGACTGAAACAATCAGAGACACAGTTTCTGGCAGGCTAGCCCTCCAGAGTACTGAAAAGACAGCAGACTGAAACACATCCTCAGTCTTCCTGTGATCAGTCCTTCAAGACTGGGAGAGATAGCTGTTTCACCTAATACATAGAAACAAGCACAGAGAATCAAGCAAAACAAGGAAAGAGGAAGGTATTTCAAATGAAAGGGCAAGATAAAACTCCAGGAAAAAACCTTAATAAAATAAAGATAAGTAATTTACCTGATAAAGAGTTCAAAGTCATGGTCATAGAGGTGCTCACTGATCTTGGGAGAAGAATGAACACTGAGAGAACTTCAACAAAGAGATAGAAAATATAAGAAAGTATGAAACAGAAGTCACAGAGCTGAAACATACCGTAACTGAAATGAAAAATATGCTAGTGGAATTCAACAGCAAGCTAGATGAAACAGAAGGTGGGATCAGTGACCTGGAAGGCAGGGCAGTGGAACTCAACCAAGCACAGCAGCAAAAAGATAAAAGAGTTATGAATAGTGAAGATCACTTAAGGGACCTATTGGCAACATCAAGTGGGACAACAGGTGCATGATAGGGGTTCTGGAAGGAGAAGAGGCAGCAATAAAGAGACAGAGAATTTATTTGAAGAAATGATGTCTGAAAACTTTGTTAACTTGGGGAAGAAAACAGACATCCAGATCCAGGAAGTTTTAAATACAGTGAAACCAAAGAGATCCATACCAAGACACATAATTAAAATGTCAAAAGGTAAAGAATCTTAAAATCAACAACAGAAAACACTTGTAACCCACAAAGAAACCCCCATAAAATAGCAGATTTTTCAGCAGAAACCTTGCAGGCCAGAAGAGAATGGCATGATATAGTCAAAGGGCTACAAGTAAGATTTCTAATCAACAGTACTCTAACGAGCAAAGTTATCTTTCAGAATTGAAGGAGAGAGAAGAGTTTTCCAGATAAGAAAGACTAAAGGAGTGTACCACTACTAAACCAGTCTTACAAGAAATGTTAAAGGGACTTGTTCAAGCTGAAAAGGAAGGGCATTAGTCAGTAACAAGAAAACATATGAAAGTAAAAATATCACTGGTAAAGGTAAGTATATAGTAAAGGTAGTGGACTAATCACCTATAAAGCTAGCATGGAGGTTAAAAGTCAAAAGTAGTAAAAATAACTATAACTACAACAACTAGTTAAATGAGACACAGAATAAAAATATGTAAAATGTGACATCAGAAAAAATGTGGGAGATTGGGATTAAAATGTAGAGTTTTAGAATGTACACAAAAATGCATATAAAATTATTCTCCATATAAAAGAATGAAATCTTGTAATTTGTGATGATATGGATAGACCTTGAGGGTATTATGCTAGGTGAAATAAGTCAGATGGAAAGAGACAAATACTGTATGATTTCACTTATCTGCAGAATCTAAAAAACAAAACAAATGGACAACCAAACCAAACCAAACTCAACGATGGAGAGAACAGATTGGTGATTGCTAGAGGGGAGGGAGTAGGGGATAGAAAAAATAGGAGAAGGAGTCAAGAGGTACAAATTTCCAGTTATAAAATAAATAACTCATGGGGATGTGACATACGTACAACATGGTGATTGTAATCAGCAATATTGTATTGCATATTACATACCTCTATATGGTACCAGGGGAAAAGTAGACTTAATATGGTAATCACTTCACAGCATATTCAAATATCCGGTCATTATGTTATACACCTGAAACTAATATAATGTTATGTGCCAATTATACCTCAATAAAAAAGGTGGATATGTAAAGAGGAAATAAAATAAAATAAAAATGCACATACCCTGCAACTTGCCCATTCCACTTGTAGTTATCTTTCCCAGAGAAATACTTATGGAATAATTAGAGAACAAGGATGGTCATTGCAACATGGTTTATAAAAGCAAAAAATCAGAAACAACCTAAGTGCTCACCAACAAGGGAATGGTTAAATAAGCTGGGTACTTCCTTCTTATGGTCAGTGCAGTGAGCCAGTGGTACCATGGTTAAAAAAGGAAAAGATAAATTTTTGTATATTGATGTGAAAATGCGTCCAAGAAATGCAAGACATATTGTTAAGTACAAAACACAAGTTGTAGAATGATATTGACAGTATGATCTCATTTATCTTAAATAACCATACAGTGTATATTTATAATAATAGTTAATATTTGTTTATTAAGTAATAATAACTGGTAATATTTACACAGTGCTTACGCTGTTCAGGTATTCTTCGAAGTGATTTAGGTACACTATCTCTTTTATTCCTCATAATAATTCTGTGAAGTAGGTACAATGATGATCTTCAGCCCCACCGATAGATGAGAAAGTTGAGGCACAGAAATGTTAAGCAATTTGCCTAAGGCTGCATAGCTAATAGGTAATATAGCTAAGATTCAAAACCAGATTGACTGTGTCTTTTAATGATTGCGTCAGTGTAATAGTTAGGCATTATGGGAAGCACTTGGTGTTCTTTTGTTGGTATTTTCCTATTGATACAGGTAAGAAGACTGAGCTACAGAGAAGTAAAATAATTCACCCAGAGTCACCTGGCTTGTAAGTAGAGGAGCCAGATTTGAACCCAGTTATCTTACATCAGCACTTGTGTCCTTAACCGCTATACTGTCTCTCAGTATTTGTAGAGATTTATGGCAAAACTCTGGCTTCCAAACAATTGAGAAAAATGCAGGATAAAAAGAGATTGTCTCCTTTCCCTCCTCCCCACTTGCACTCTCTGTCTCAGAATTCTGGTGGGAGCCAGGCCAGGCAGGACAGCCATTTGCCACCTCTGCAGGGCAGAGGTGGGGTTGTGGCTGAGACTGGAGGCTGAGACCTGGTTGGTCCTGGATGGACCCTTGGCTGGTGGCTGCCCACAGTGGAAGGGACATGATTGGAACACTGGGAGACCAGGAAGGTTGGGCAGGTACCTGATACAGAGGCACCGTGGGATCTGAGTAGTGGGTGGCCCAGTCCCAGGGTGAGAGTGTGACTGTCCATGAGGCCACAGAGGGGTCTTCATGGAGACCAGTGAAGGCTGCTATGCCTTAGCTTTCCTCAAGGAAGCTAGGAAAGGCAAGGAAATGGATTCTCCCTGAGAGCCTCTAGAAGGAACCAGTCCTACTGACACCTTGCATTGAGCCTCGAAGAACTGACTTCAGATTTCTGGCCTCCAGAGCTCTGAGGGATTGAATTTGTGTTGTTTTAAGCCACCAGGTGGGCAGTCATTTGTTAGAGCTGCCCTGGGGATTGAACGCAGCCCGTCTTTTAGGTGCCTCTTCAGTTTGTCCTCTTTTGCCCCCTTTTTGCTTCCCCTCATCATCTCTTGTCCGCACGTCTCCCTAAATCTCCAGGCATCCTGTGATGGCTTTCATAACTCATATTGACAGGAGCCCATCATAGTTAGAATCAAGCCCCAAGCCCCGGACGTGATGTTCAGCGTCTGCTATGACCAGTCTCCTGCCTGTGGCTCCAGCTTCATCTCTGGCCTCACCTTTGTGCTCAGCGCAGCCATTCTTAACCTGGGCTCCATGTATCCTCTTGCTTCCTCCCCACTCACTTGTTATGACTAGTGAACCTCCAGGAGGTTCACCTTCAGAAGGTCTGTGAACCCCCTGGAATTTAAGGCAACACTTTGTTGTGCACACCTGTGGTCATGTGTGTTCTGGGGACCAAATCTACAGGTGGCCCTGAGTGGGCTCCCATGCCCCAGGAAGATGACATGTTGCAGACAGGTTCCTCTTCCTACATACATCATGCTTCTTCACCCCAGCACCTTACCTCTGTGTTCCATCCCCCTGCAATGCCCTTCCCCCAGAATTCCCTCATTTCACTCACATCTCTGCTCTGTGCCACCTCCTCAGAGAGGACCCCAGGGGGAGGCAGATCGCGGGAGGACCCTCCCTCCCCCACCTGCCCTGGAACACAGATAAGCACTCTTGACCCTCCCTCCTCAATCTGTGAACCCCAAGGGAGGAACCTGGGGGCTAGAGTTCAAGGTGTTTTCCCAAAGGACAACATTTCCCTCCCTAAGAGAAATTCTGGCATCAGCCGCTAGATAATAATTTCCCCACCTCATTACCTAAACCATAAACCTGGAAGAAATAAATGTTATAATGCTGGTATTAGAGCTCTGCTTTGGAAGCGAAGAGAATTGGGTGATTAGTTCCAACCTGGGGAATTATGGCAACTCCACAGAAGAAATGTCATTTGAGCCATTTCTTGTTGAAAAATGGGGAAGGGTTTTCATAAGGGGAAAAGAAAGACAGAAAGGGGAGGAAGAAAGGCATGGGGGCAGGACAGTGCTTGGCATGGGAAACAGTGAGTTGTCTTGTGAAGCCTGAACCTTTGGGTTCTTGGGGGGAGCTGTGGCCCAAGAGGTCAGCCAGTGGCCTCATGGGGGGCGTGCGGCAGGAGTGCCAAGGAACATGGGCTCCACAGTCGGGTGGTGGAGAGCCATCAATAGGAAAATGATAGAATCAGCTTTGTGTCTTCTTGTTTGCTTTGGTATTCTCAGCACTGAACAAAGTGTGTGGCACATAGTAGGTGCTCAAGAGATGCTTTTGCACAAGGGAGTGAATGTGTATAAGGTTGACTTTGCGGGAAATGAACTGAGCTGGGAAGGAACTAAAAAATAAAGCACTCGTGGGATGCTTTCCCTGTAGTTCGGATTGGTGGAGAGCTGGGTGGAGAGTTGGGGAGCACTCAGGGAGTTATCATTGGAAGGACTGATGGTGTTTGTTGCTCATGGGGTGAGGGGAGGGGCGGGATAGGGGAGGAGAGCCTGGGGAAGGCTGAGGTTTGAGACCTGTGAGTAGCAGATCGTGGCTTCATTTACTGGTGGGAACCCTGGAAGAGGAGCAGGTTTGGGGATGGAAAGATGGAGAAGAAAATGAAGGTATAAGGGGGCTGGATTTCTGAGTTTGCTCAGGTGCCCGATTCACAGGGTCAGGGTTGGTGGGGGGAGGGGAAGCAGGGAGGTGGCATTGTTGGGGGAGAGTGGTGTAAGTTTTACAAGAGATTCAGGTTATCCCCACTTACAGGTCCCTCCCCAGAGAGGAGACTCTGAACAGTTCCCAAGGGCAGGAACCTCATTTGTTCTACCTGAGAACAAACCAACATCACAACCCAGCGTGAAACAGCCATTTTTCATCCCTGTCCTCAGCCACCAGCTTCTCCTACGAGCGCTCAACCTCTTATCTCTCTGCATGGCATGACCATCAGTTTGGACCGGGACAAGGCACTGTATCTCATGAAGATTTCCCCGATATGCTATCAGCAATGGGCTTTCACTTCAAGTCACAATGCTCCTAAACGTCCACGAGAGGACCCGCCAGCCTGATGGAATGTTAATTACTTGGAGATTGTGAGGGTGTTTCTAGATTGTAGTTAAACTCAGGGTAACCCCTAATTCCTTATCCTGAATCTGCCCCAAGAGCCCCAAGTCAGCACATAGGGAAAAGGCCATTTGGGGGCATAGATAAGAATCCAGGTGGGGGGGTCTTGGAGTGGGTTGGCGTTTAAACAATTTCCCAGGGGTAAGCCTGGGTATGAACCAGTGCTTTGGCTTTATTCCTATCCACCCATCCACCCACCCATCCACCCACCCATCCACCCACGTTTTCATTTCTCAAATGGTCACAACCGGCACATGCTGGGTACTAGGGATATAAAGGTGAACAAAATGGACTTGTGTATTTTGTTGCTCAGGCAGAGGAGTAAACAGGCGTTTATAGTCCTGATTGCCAAGAATTCAAGTCTGGATCTGGTAGAAGACAAAGAGGGAGCTAGGTAAAAAGGGGCAGAAGGAAAAGTATGCCCTGGAAAGAGGATGCAGCAGGTGCAAAGGCCTTGGGGGTTGGACAGTGAGGTGTGAGAGAAGGAAGCACGGTGAGTTCAGGAACTGAAGAGGTTCAATACGACAGCGTCCTGGGTGTGTGCATGTGGGTCTATGTGGGTGTGCTTGGGTGTGCACGCATGGCCATGTGTTCATAGAGGCATGCACACTTGAATATGCACATGCACACACACACGTGGCCAAATAGGTGTGTATATGTGTGTGCATGCATGAGCGGCTGAACACACATGCATGTGTGTTTACGTGTGCACATGCATGTTTGTCCATGTGTGTGTGTGCATGGGTGAGCATGTGTACCTTGGGGGGGGGCTAGAAAGAGAGGAAAACTGGATAATGTGGGTAGGGAGATAGTCATAGACATTTTTCTTTGAAGAATTCAGGGTTTAAGCAACAAAAACCAGGAAGGGGATGGTTTGCAGGTAACTTCTGTCCCCTTTCTGGACCTTTGGTGGTCAAGCGCAGTGCCCCAAGGAAAGGGGGCAGGGAAGGGTCTGGCCACCATTGTAGTGCAATGAGACAGGAGAACAAAGGGAGAATGGCTGCAACTTAACCACCCAATACATTAGCCTGCCCCACACCCCATTGTTGCAAGAGGAGAGTTAAAACATTGCGGGGTTCTGAATTTCCACCCTTGCTCTTGGGTCACATGAAGAACCATCAAGGGGAGCTCAGAGAGCAAAGGTGTGTCAAGTCTCTGCCCCAGACTAGTTCTCCCAACAGAAGAGAATGAGGTTGCTAAACAGAAAATTTCCAGGCCAGTGGCTGCCAACCCAGTCGTGCATTTGGACAAAGAAACAAATGCAGACCAAGGTCCTGCTCTGCCCCAAGCATGGCTCCTGCGCATGCGGGTTAATTGTTTGTGTTGAACATTTCCTCCGGAAGACTGGTATCTTAGCCGGGAGGAGAAATGATGCGGGATTGGTGGTGGGGGGGGGGGTGTCACGCGGCTCAGCCTCTCCAGCCACGCTCAGAGGATTGACAGTGGCTAATCTCAGGCCACCAGTGAAAGCTGGACAGTGGCCCCACCTTTGTCCTGAGAATCAGAGCCCCGGAATCCGCCCCCAACACTGTGCCCACGTCCTGAACAGCATGGTGGGGCTGGCCCTTACTCAGCCTCTCCTGGCACGATTCCTGGGAGCCCACGTTATGGCAGGGTCTGTGGGAGGCCAGCGCTGCTTTGCTTGGCGTTGCTCTCCTTGAAGAGATGGGGGAAGTGACATGTAAACAATTATGGACAATAGAGCATAACAAATGCCCTCGTGGAGAGGTGCTAAGGTGCAGGGCCGGAGGGCCCAGTGACAGGAGCAGCAACAGCATCCCATATTGTCCAATATTTATGGAACACTTATTTGCAGTCAGTACAGGCTGGAGATTGGGAAAATAGCAGTAACAATAGTTAATATTTATTGAGGGTTTACCGACTGCCGGGCATTGGGCTTAAACTGTTTACAGGAATGATTTTTGTCTAATCCTTAGACATGATCCCATGAGACATCTGTGGTGGACAAACTAGCCCCCAAAGATGTCCATGTTCTAACCCCCGGAACCTCTGAATTTGTTACCTGATGTGGGCAGAAGGGACATCACAGATGTGATTAAACTAAGGATCCTGAGATGGGAGGGATTATCTTGGATTTTCTGAGTGGGCCCAACATAATCACCATCATGCCTCTAAGTGAAAGAGGGAGGCAGAAGGGTCAGAGTCAGAGAGCTTCCATGTGAGAAAGATCCAGTGGGCCATCACTGGGCAAAAGGTAGCTATGTTGTATGCTTCTATTTACAGTTGGAAGAATAGAGTGGACCTAACACTAGCAAAGAGTTTCATGGTCAAATAAATGATCTGTAATGATTGCTTGGAACACTGTATTGAGAAAGACTGGAAGGCTGTGTTAGGAGGAAGGACGTGGTACTTCATTAGCAACGTCTGTCATGGATGTGGGAGGAAAGAATGGGGCACATTCGTTGGTTATTTGCCATCCCAACTGTGATCCCCCCACTCTTACACAGATGAAGGAAATGAGACCCAAATAAGGAGACTGATTTGTTCAGACCTTTGTCTGCCCCCTTGCAGCCGTATATCACTTGTGGTGGCCAAATACTTCTTCCCATCTGGAATGCTGATTTAAGAATGGCTATATCTCGGGGTACCTGGGTGGCTCAGTGGGTTAAGCCTCTGCCTTTGGCCCAGGTCATGATCTCAGGGTCCCGGGATCGAGCCCCACATGGGGCTCTCCGCTCAGCGAGGAGCCTGCTTCCCCCTCTCTCTCTGCCTGCTGCTCTGCCTACTTGTGATCTCTCTCCCTCTGTCAAATAAATAAATAAAATCTTAAAAAAAAAAAAAAGAATGGGTATATCTCTGCACCATCAGATTCTTCTAAGACTTGGATTCTAACATTCCCCTAACCCCCGAGTAGGCTGAGGGCCATATAATCTCTGTTCCGAGAGTTTTGTAGTTTTCTGTCAGAGCTTCTCCAGTGGGCTGCTTACCATCAGCTCCGGAATCATGCAGGGAGGGCTGAACCCAGGTCTGGGTTCAAATCTTGGCTCTGACACGTGCTGCTTAGACAACGAGCTTGATTTTTTCTGGGCCTTGGTTCAATCATCTGTAAAATGGGACTGATGATGGTAACCTTGCAGGTGGCCAAGAGGAGTGAGTGTGATAACTACCAGTGGAGATGTCTGATGCAAAGCCTAACACATAGTGCTTGCTTAGGAAGCATTTAATTTAAAAAAATCTTAGGGTGAGGGGCGCCTGGGTGGCTCAGTTGGTTGAGTGCCCAACTTTTCGTTTTGACTCAGGTTGTGATCTCAGGGTTGAGGAGGAGTCAAGTGAGGCTTTAGAGAGTTCCAAAGCTTGGACTTGGTGACCTCTGACATCCCTCTTGCTTCTGCAAGGAGGAGACAAAAGGCCCCTGGGCTCAGCCCACCTTCCCCTGGTCTCTCTTGCAGTCACAGCTTGCCTGACTCTCCTCTGGTAGCATTCGGACCTCAGCCTCTCTCATGGCTTCTGTTGAGTTCATCCCTTCTCGTGATGTTCCAAAGTCTTGGGTGGGACTGCACCAAGATCCCCTGGACACCATGAGGTCCAGCTGGGTCAGGCCAGCCCTGCCCACCCAGGCACCCAGAGCTGGATTCTGTGTGGGACAGTTGGGCAGATGGCAACAGTATAAGGGGTCTCACTGGAACTCTAGCATGATGGAGAAAACGGCATTTTCTTGAAATCCTCTTGGGAAGAGGACCATGAAGGAATACTTTGGTAAGCTGCTAATAGAACAGATGGTCTCCACATTGTCTTTTAAGGGAGCTGGCCTGGGTAGCTGCAAGGCCTTGGCTTTGCGCAATGAGGAATATAGGCTTAGGTTTCTTTCTTTCTTTTTTTCTTTTTTTTTTTTGTCTTTCTTCCACATGGTACCTGGCTTCATGGGGGTTTGAGAAAAGAGAAGAGAAAAGAGAACATTCTTGGTTGAGGGGCAGGCATAAGCAAAGGCCCAGAGACATGGCCACTGGTGGAGGTCTTATACATGGCAGCCCACTAGAGCTAGTGGAAGAAACTGTCGAGATGATACTCTCTGTCTCGGTTTTGGCATTTGCTCTAAGACAATCGAGAGATCATTTTTCTGAAAAAGTTTTTGGAGTGCTATGGCATTTCTCCCTACCACCCCATTCACAGAGTGAGGGGTGTGTGTGTGTGTGTGTGTGTATGTTTTATCCTAAGCCTAAAAAGAATGCCTTACCTTACTCCTGGAGCTGGTGACACAGTGTAGGGGTGACCAGCATGGGCTTAAGTATAATTTACAGCTGAGAGGCTGGTAGAGATGGCTGTGGTCCACTCCGAACTTCCACAGGCTGGAGGGGTGTGATCCAGAGCCTGTGTCCCATGTGTCAGGGTCATTTAAAAATAGATACTACCTGTAATGGTTAATTTTATGTGTCAACTTGGCTGGACTATGATGCCCACATATCGATCAAACATTATTCTAGATATTTCTGTGAGGGTGTTTTTGGACAAGATTAGCATTTAAATCAGTGGCCTTTGAGTAGAGCAAATTACTCTTCATAATGTGGGTTGGCCTCGTCCAATCAGCTGAAGGGCTGAATAGACACAAGATGGACTTTCCCTGAGCAAGAGGGAATTCTGCAACGGGTGGCCTTTGGACTTGAACTTCAACATGGGCTCTTTCTGGGTCTCCAGCCTGCCAGCTCACCCTACAGATTTTGGACTTGACGGCTTCCATAATCACAGGAGTTAATTCCTTTAAAGTAAATCTCTTTCTATATAGACACACATTCTATTGGTTATGTTTCTCTGGAGAAGTCTGACTAATACACCACCCATAGGGCTTCCTGCCAAGGGCGAGGTCACCTCAGCAGAAAGACGCTGAAGGGGTACAGCTGGATGCAGATTTGGGGGGGGGAACAGTATCTAGGCCATTCATATAAGCATCTGCTGGGTGACCAGTTGGATGGCTGGCATTACCTACCTTGAGGGCACTGCTGTTTTATGTTGCTAGTGAGAACCTAGGGATCCCGTGAAAGCCACTTACTCAGAATGGTTTGTGAGAGAAATCACTCCTCAGGAGATGGGGGATATCTCTCAAGCCCCAGCAGCAGCAGGCTTGATGAGGAGTCTCAAAAGAGAGGCAGGAACCCAGAGCCATCCTTCCTCCGTCTGCATCCCGTGGTCTCTTGTGTTCTCTCTGTGAGGTGACTCTTGGCTTGCTCATCATTGCACCTCACCTCAAAATGTCTTCCCCATTTGTGGGCTCAAGGTTAACTTTCATTTTTCTCTCTTAGTTCAAATTTTCAAGAGAAATCGAATTCACTTATGGTTAGCTAGTGGACTGCCTCCTCTGGGTCAGGAGCTCCCCTCCCCCTCCACAGTAAGCAGAGGCTGCGGGGAGGAGGGGATGCCTCCTAATGCACGGGTGTGGGGCTGCTCCCTTCCAGGCTCTGAGTGAAGCCGACTGAGCGAGCAGTGGAGGTGAGGAGTGGCAGGAAGATTACCAGTGGTCACCACAAAGCCAGTGTGGCTGCAGCCTGCCCACTGTGGAGGGTCATGCTGAAAGATGAGGTTGTGGAGGGCGACTGAAGCTAGTTGGCAGAAGGTCTTGAACGCCGTGTCAAGGACTTTGAACTTTAACTCCTGTGACCAGGACCCGCAGAGTAACATTCATCAGCAGCTCTGTCCCCTCAGGTCACTGCCAAGTGGCCCATTTACCTGGCTAAGCAGTATGATTGGAAGGTGGCAGATAGCTGGGGACTGCTCTGAAGAATGTGCTTTTTTTGATGGACGCTTGAAATGATGCTCAGGCTTTGGAATGATTCACTTCAAGGACTCTTGGCTTTTGTATGTTTCAACTCTCAATTGCAACACTACACTGATGTGGTTTTTTGCATTGAATTAAAATTAATCTAATACTTGACAACTCTGGCTGGACGCCTGCCAGATATGGAGACTGGAGATGCTTCCTGTAAATTCTGCCACAGAGGATTCTTACGATTCAGGGAACATCTCATTTATCTCACTGCTATGCACTCCTGACCCTAATTCTCTAGAGATTCCTTCCGTAAGATCCTCTTGCATAAACGTGAGCATGTTCTGTGGCAGTTACTTTTTCAAATCTGTATAATCTCTGGGGACCAGGATCATCTGAGGTGCAGGGAAAGGGTCATTTAGATGAACCAACTCTGCTCAAAGTCAGTCTTGGATTTTTTCCAGTAATAATCTCTTTCGTCATTAATGGCCTGCTGGGTGAATCTTATTATATCTCCTTAAAATAATTTAGATGCTAATATCTCCCAGTGACCATTATGTGGGGAACGCAGGGCTAGAGGTGAGGACTGAAAGCTGTCTTAATTCTATGCTTCTTTTCACAGCTGGAGACTCTCAGCTGATGGACTTGGAAAAGCTGCCCTAGCAACCAAGGTTTTCACGCCTTTGCCCTTAAAATGCCTTTGATCACTATCCCAAAAGTTCTGGTTTTCCCAGATGAGAAGCCAGGACTCTGGGTGAGCCACCCGAGGGGATTCTGGGTGAATAATCCAAGAGAATTCTGGGCCAACAACGGAAAGGCAATTGTATTTTTGATCAGATGTGAACTTGAGGGTGGGCTCGGGGAGGCGTGAAGGAAGTAGAAGGATCTGGTAGTCAGGAGGTTTGACTTCCAGTTCTGGGTTTATTTATTTTTATTTTAAAAAAAATTATTTTTAAGTAATCTCTACACCCAGCGTGGGCTTGAGCTTACAACCCCGGAATCAAGAGTCATATGCTCTACCCACGAAGTCAGCCAGGCACCTCTCCCCAATTCTAGGTTTATTATGACCAGCTTCATTCATTCATTCATTCATTCATTCATTCAGCAACTCTTGATACCTACTTTGTGTGGGGTCCAGTGCTGGTTCTGAGAAAGCAGAGCAAACAAGCCATCATTCCTGCTTCACGAAGATCATAGTCTGTGTAACTTACTCCTTCCCGGGCCTCAGTTTCCTTATCTGCACAGGGAGGAGGAGAAGAAGTCCTGAGAGTGCTCTTCTAGGGTCAGTGTGTGGGGACCGCAAGAGCACCTTTCCTTTGATCTCCTTTACTACACTCCCCCAGGCACTGCCTTGGGGGCCCGAGAAGCTGCCTTGCCATCAGCATCCTGTTCTGGAGAAGCTCAGGGTCAGGTGGAGCAGTGTTACATGGCCTGGCGGTAAATGGGCTAATGCAGGTTTGTGCAGAGCCCCGTGGGAGAACTGAGGAGGGAACAAGCAACTTTGCTTAGAGATGATGATTGTGAGCATTCCCAGGCTTCATGGGTCCCAACCTCCAAGAGTGTCCTGAAAATCCCAGGCTGCTTCTGGTTGAGCCTTCAGTTCCTTTCATTGGATGGAGGGCTGTGTGGCTCTAGCTCTCGGGAACTCGGTTTCTGATTGAACCCCGGAGAACAGGCTGATTCTGCACCAAGGTTCCTGATGTTGAGCACCAGGGAATATGACACCACTTAAAAAGAAAGTGATAATGCTGTTGACATTTTCACAGAAATATTTCTTGTTGGATGCTCAAGAGTATGCCAGTGTTGTTTTCTGAGAAGAGGAGGAAGTGTGAGGTGTGAGGATAAAGCTTGATTGTGTAGCATATGGGCCCTGCCAGCCAGGAGGGAGGGGTCAAGATGACATCCTAATATTGTCCTGAGGATGCTCTGTCCCTGGCGATGTCTCAGTCCACCTATGGGGACCTCAAGTCTAATCGATTCATCCCAATACATCCTGGGAGATCCTGGCTCTCTTGGTTTGGGTTCCCCCACAAGCAGAATCTGAGACAAGGTATATGGATGAGGATTCAGTCATAGAGGTCCACCTGCCACCAGGAGCAAAACATCCAATGTGTCTCCTTGTGGGGGTTTGCCTAGACCCCCACTGACATACTTTGTCTCTGATTTTTCTTTTGGGACAATACATATCCACATTTAAGAGCATTTGTTATAAGGACCAGGCTTTATCCATTGTGGGAGTCTCTGTAAGGCTGCGATCACACTGCCTGATCTCGGAGGCAGACAGAAAGGGAAGATGGGTGGAAAGGGAGGGACAGCAAGGACAAGCTGGAACCCTAAGAGAACTTTCCAAAGTTGGGGGCTGCTCTTTTTGCCTTTGATGGTGGGGTGTGTCCTACAGAAGCTGGGGTCCTGTGTCACAGAGCTAAACACATGTGCCCGCCCTGGTGGTGAGAGAAGCTGAGGGGAAGGTCAGGGGAAGTACAACAAGTGTGGACCTCATGCCAATGGGCCAAGTCATGGTGTGGGTAAGCCACAAAAAGACTGCACTTCCCCACTGCTCTCCAGACCACCAGCGAAAATTCCTTTGTGGCCAACCTTAGCCGGGAACATCCAGGAAATGGAATTCTGGGAAACATAGTTTCACCTAGCCGGATTGACCCTTTGCAAAGTCACCAAATGGGGAGTCAAGTACCTGTAGTTTGTTCAGAAGCAGATCCCAGGAAACATGGGCGGGGGACAGAAAAGGCAGAGGATTGCCAGTTCCAGTGTGGGCATCTGGAGCCCGATCCCCCTGGGAACCTCTAGAAGACAGTCTGACCTCATCTCAGATATGTCTCACTTCATGGCTGAGGATACTGTTTCTGTCCCTGGTTGAGGGTCACTTCAGGCCAGAGAGAAGGTGTTTGCATAGAAAGTCACATGTGTTGGTGATATGCAGCCTTTGGGGCAGTGGGGAGGCAAGGGGCCATCACTTACATGTTCTCAGCTGCCTGATGTCCCTCCATTTTCTTGAGTTGGAGCTTTGGCGGCAGCAGTGGCAGGTTCTGTCGTCTCTTACACTCACTTTAAATGGGCAGAGCTGCTTCCATACCCTCTGCTGTTGCTTGACTGTTTGGTCCTCAAAGTGAGGCCGATGCGAGTTCACAGAGCGTCACAGGGCAAGAGTTCATTATGTATCAATGTGTCCTTGTCTGTCTCTCTCCTGCCCTTAGCTGGGCATGGGAGCTGTGCCAGGGGATGTCAGAGGGTGGACACAGTTGTGTTGTTTTCAGAACCAAACCTCTTTTCTGAGCAAGACCCACGGCCCATGTGCTAAGGGTACGCTCTGCTGGGTAGCTCCAGGCTCCCCTCCCCTCAGGGGCTGCCGGACCTCAGAGCCACCCCGCCCCCGCCAGAATCTCAGCATGTCAAAGCTGGAAGGGGCCTGTCCGGTCGACCTGCTCAACACCCTCACTTCACAAAGGAGAAGTTGAGGCCCAGAAAGGAGATAGATCCTCTTGGGGTCACATAACTGTTTCATGGACCCCACAGTTGTCTGAATTGAAGGCCAGTTCATTTTCCATTATGTTGGGCTATCTACCAAGACAAAGTGTGTGAGTGGTTGTTCCGTCAAGAGGGACCTCATCACAGTTTTGGAAGTCTCTTTGTGGCTGACTTCGAGCCTGTTTCAAATCCTGGCATCACAGCCAGAACTTTCTTTTCCTCATGAGCAGGTTCACAGATGTGCCCTTAGAGGCAGTCCCTCCAAACAGGAAGTGCAGTGACTTCCAACCTGGGGAGGCTGGGGGCAAGTTCCAGCTCTCTGCCTGCATATCTTTGGGAAAATGACCTAAACTCATGTGCCCCATTTCCTTATCTGGAGGAGGATAAAAAATTACACCTCTGATGCCTGTTGTGTGGATTCAGTGTGTGGAGGTGTGTAGGACACTTAGCACAGCCTCTCGGACACAGTAACGGCTCAGTAAGCCATGATGGTGATTGTTGTCATGGTTATTGCTGGCTTTAAGGCCATTTCCCTCCATGATATGGGCAACTGGTCATGCTGCCTGTGTAAGTCTGTCTGATTCAGGGGTTCAGTTTTAGGAAGCCTGGGCTACTGCACCTCTAAGCCCAGCTTCCAACCCTGCTAGCCCCCAGTAATAGAATTGATACTTTGACCTCTACTCGTCTGACTCTTTTATATTCCCTTCCCTTAGTTCAGAGCCTGAATGGGGAAAACAGGGGTATTTATGGAGCCTGGTCAAGCCCCAGTAATGTTCAGTATGGACAGTTTTGAAAATTCAGAGAAGAAAAAGAACAAAAAATTTATGCTAGCTTTTTTTTTTTCCTTTCCTTTTCTTTTCTTTCTTTCTTTCTTTTTTTTTTTTTTTGGTCACCTAGGTAACCTTCCTTGTATTTTTCTGTGTGAGTCTATGTTTTTTGGCCGAAGTTGCATTATGTTGTTTTATCTGAACCTTTTCACTGAAAGATAGAATGAATTCCTTTTCAATAAATAGTTTTTCCCAACATGATTGTTAATGGCTGAATGTTACCCAGTTGCATGGGTATCCTATGATTTATTGAACCAGTCTCCTGCTGGTGATGTGTTAGATCTTTTCTGTTTGCCCTCAAATCCAGTCTTTGCCCTTTGCACCCTCCCTTGACTTCCATGGAGCCATCAACAGGCTCCCAGGATGGCAGAGGGCAGAGCAGAATGCGTTGGTCTGCTAGCTGGCAGAAGGATGAGGAAGAGAGGGACAACGTGGGCTTTGCAGGGCTGTGGCCCTCCTCAACTCACCCATCAAGGTGGGGAAGGAAAAGGGCCTAGCAAACAATGATGACAATGATGACAACAACAACAACAAGAACACAGGAGTATTTAGATAAACCTCCTTGTGTAGAACCAAAAGGCGTGGGGAGGAAAAACAAAGCCATGTAAAAAAAGCCAAAACACGGTCACACATCTTATTTTGTTTAATCCTTCTGGCTAACCTCTGAGGTAGATAATCTTTTCGATTCCCACTTTACAGATAAGACTGAAGCTCAGGCAAGAAATTTGCCCAAAGTCACACAGCGAGTGGGTCACAATGTCTGGACCAGAAGCCATGGCTCCTGACCCCAAGTTCCCCTCCCTGCATGGATTAGGAATGTTTTTGAATGTTTTTAAATGTTGCAGGTAAGGTGGCCCAAGTGTGCTGGGCCAGACTTGAAATGCTTTCTCCTTCCACAAAGCCTACCTTGACCCCTACAACTGTATGTGGTCTCTCCCTCCTCTGAGTTTCTTTTCTCCCTGTGTGGAACTGGACCACAAACCCCCCAGGAGCCCCTGGCAGAGCTCTTCCACCCCCGGGCTTCCACAGCAGCTTGTCCTTAGAGGGTGTGCAGCTGTTTGTCAAATCACATCAGAGGCAAGGAATTTTGCCTTTTGACATTGCCCTTGCATTCCAAGATACAGAGACACAGGCTCTGCTCTGAGTGTCCAGCCGTAATTCCAGGGAGCCCTCCCCCCCGCACCCCCCCCCCCACACACAAAGAGACATGAGCTGCAGGCCTGGCTCATGATGTTTTCCACCTCACCCTCTCCCCTATCCTTCTCCACCTCTCCATCCCTCCAGGTATCAGTTAGCTGTTGCTGAGTGACAAACCACACCAAAACCTAGTGGTTAAAACGACAATTTATTGTTTCTCGTGATTCAGCAGGTCAGCTGTTGTTCAGCTGAGTGGTTGTGCTCTCCCTTCTGTCACGGAGGTCACTCATGCGGCTGTATCCCAGGGACCGAGATGGTCACTGGTCTTCCTTGAGCTTCTTTACCTGGCAGCTGGCTTCCAGGGGGAAAAGCAGAAGCTGCCAAGTCTCTTAAAGCCTGCATCCTATGGTCAAAACAAATCTCATGTCCACCCAGATTCATGGGGAAGGAGCTAGTGTCTACCTCCTTTAAAAAAAAAAAAAGATTTAATTAATTAATTATATTATATTATTGAGACAGAGAATGAGAGAGAGAGAGAGCACAAGCAGGGGGAGTGGCAGAGGGAGAGGGAGAAGCAGACTCCCCACCGAGCAGGGAGGCTGCTGTGGGGCTTGATCCCAGGAACCTGGGATCATGACCTGAGCCAAAGGCAGACATCCAACCATCTGAGCCACCCAGGCGCCCCAAGTCTACCTCTCGACATGCAGAGCAGCTTGTGCATAGAGGGGCAGGCAGAATTGTTGGTGGCTATGCTTGGACATGAGCTCCACTCATCTCAAGTCCAGCTTCCCTTTCCCCCACCTCAAGTGCAGCTTCATTCTGCAAAAGCCTTCCCTCACCCCTTCCCATGCTTCAGTCTCTTCCCCTCCACCCATTCCCCAGCCAGAGGGATCACTCCAGGATGCAAATCTGGTTACATGAGTCTCTTACCCAACCTCATAGTTTGTTAGTTTCCTCCCACTTAAGCCTCACCAAAGTCCTGGCTGTATGCCAAACGTGCCATGATTCTTCATGCTTCCGTCCATGGTGTAGGCTGTTCCCTCAGCTCAAGTGCTCTCTCCTGGCTTTATAGTGCATTCCTCTTTATGCTTTGGACTCCTGCTCAAAGGCTGTCTCTACGACAAAGCTGAGGGAGTTGGTTCTCCTACAACATCTAGAATTCTAGAAGTCTAGTTAGACCAGATCCCACCAGAAAGCAGTTACCAAATGACTGTAGTTCATTGCTTTGAAGATTTTCCACACGGTCCTGTTTCTGAAATCTGGATGCATTTTCACCAGGCATGACACTGTCACAGTTACTGTGGGAGAGGGACAGCGATGACATGGTGATAGTTGCCCGTGCCTCCCTGACAGTGATCACTACTTCTGGTGACTTGCCAGGATGACATCCGCCCCTCCAGTCAAAGTCACAAGCCAGTTAGGGACCATTGGAAGAAGGACTAGGAGTCTGCGTTCTTGTCTGTAAACCTTTTGTTGAGAGACTTCTGGTAAGACCAAGAAAATCCAGAACTGGAACTTGCAAAAGTGGGTGTGAGCAGCCAGGATGGCCGTGGAGCTGCCTTTGGAGGGCCACACCATCACCACACCCTTGGTGTCAGAGGACAGTGTTATGTGACAAGAGCCTGGCCGTAGACCACTTTCATTAGAAAAGCGATTCAGAAGTGCTGGACTATGAATGTGTTTTAGAGACCTTTAGCAATTAATTTTGCTTATGGTTTTCTTTTTATGTGTATGCCCAAGAGTGATATATAATTTAAAAAACATGTCTAATTAGGTTGACTAGAGCTCTTTTGATGAGAATAAAATAAACATTCTGTGATAAAAAGTATTGTATCTTAGTTTCATTTTCTTTCTTATTAGTAATTGTAATTAGCATCTAAGAATCAATGCTATCATATATTAAAGGAAATATGCTAATTATCTGGGCAAATGGCAGGATTTTCCTGCCAGCTGAGCCCCTCTAGGGCAGGGACCATGCCATTCCTATTTGCAGCCTCCAGACTAGGTATCCGTAAATATTTGTCATGTGAATAAGTTTAGTTGTATTCTTACAGGGAGAGATGAGAAGGCTCAGAGAGGTCCAAGGACTTGCCCAAGATCACACTCCAGAACTGGGATTTGAACTTGAATCTGTTTGAATGCCAAGACCGATGCTTTTTCCATGACATGCCATCAGTTAGGTTACTTTCGGCTACAAGGAACAAAAGACCCAACCAGAAAAAGTTCAGGCAAGATGGACAGTTTAGGGTTCCATAAGAAGTCTGGAGTTAGGACAGTTTCAGAGTTGGTTATTCCTGCCATTCTGTGCCCTCATCATGGACTCAAGTACTTTCCATCTTTGTTAGCTGTTTCACTCATGGTCACAAGATGGCTGCAGCTGTGCCAGACATCTCTCTTTAAGATCAAAGATCCCAGAAGTCCTCTGGAAGAATCCCCCCACCCCCACACTTATGTCTCATGGGCTAGAATTGCATCCTATGCCCATTCCTAAACAATCATTGGCCAGAGGGTTAGAATGACCTCACTTGGCTTAGACCAATCAAAATAACACTTGCATGAGTTCATGACATCCTGATACAAATGAATAAATGAATAAATAATAAATAAACCGGGTTTCTGTAAACTGGGGTTGGGGGGCGGAAATGGCATCAGAGAACCCACAGAGAATGCCACACCCTGCCCAGACCTGCTGTGTACCCTAAGAGGCCTCACATCTTTGAGGAAAAACAGAAAACGCTGCCACATTTAGAGGCTTTACCAGCTTCTCTGTCTTCAGTCTGTACCCCGAGAGGCCTGGTTTGGCTTGGCCAAGCCGATTGCACTGTCCCTGCCTTGAGCATACATCCTGGGTACGGAGGGAGGAAGGTTCTTCCCTCTCTTGGGCCAAACATTTTAGAGAATGAAATCTTCATTTCCCCTCGCTGTGCCCCCCAGTCTTGTAAGTCACACCCATTTCTAACCTTCCTTATCTTCTTGGCTTAGACACAGACGAGTGAAAATTTTACTTCCCTTCACTGGCTCAGATAACAGGTGATATGGGAGGTTTGGCTTCTTTAAGACTGATTGCTTGGGGCTTTATGCGAATATATTTTAAGGGTTTCAAGATGAAATTTTTTCTCCTTCCATTTCAGAGAGGCAGTTTCATGCTTATTTTATTTCTTGGTAAACTTGGTCTTGAACATGGAAGATCCTATCTGACCACTGGGATCTTCCCAGGAGGCAGTATACTGTATTGGTAAAAAGCCCAGTCTCTACGATTCAGACCTGAACTCAGTTCTCAATGCTGTAGCTTATTAGCTGTGTGATCTTGGACAAATTGCTTTAGCTCTCTGGTCCTTAGATTCCTCCACCAGGGCCAGGGATGGTCTTCACCTTACAAGTTGCTGTGAGGATGAAATGAGGCACCGCGAAGTATCTGGCACCTGGAAACGCTCCAAAGTGCCATTTCTCCTTAGTGTCCCTCAAGACAGTCTCAGTGTCTCAGTTGGCTCAGTTGAGAAGGGAAGGGAGGGCAGTTCTTACAAGACCTCTTACAAGACCTCCCCTTTCTTCCTTCTCTCCTTCTTCCTTCATCAGATACTTATTGATCCTCTTTATGAACAAGATGCTGGGCTTGGAGTTTCGAATATGATACAGGGAAGAGCAAGGCAGACGCAGTCTCTGCCCTCCTGGGGCTTATCGTCTAGCAAGGAAGACAGATACATATAAAAAAGTTACGAACAAGATCAGTAAGGATTCCACAAGGGAAATGTGTGTATCATAGAAGGTAAAAGAGAGAGCTCCTCTGGGACCCGGGGTGCAAGAGTGATGAGTAGGGAAGGCCACTTAAGTGTACTGATGTTTAAGTGAAGCCCTAAAGGATTAGTTAGGAGAGAGTGGGGAACAGCGTTAGGGTAGAGGGAGCAGCATGTACAAAGGTCCAGAGGTGAGAGAGTGGGACATATTTAGCCCGACTGAACAAGATGCACTTTGGCTGTATGGGAGGGATGTAAAACTCAGTCAGGGGGCTCTGTGGGTCATATGAAGTTCAATTACTTTCTAAAATGATGGCCAGCTATGAAAGGGTCTTAAGCAGGGATGCACTCAGCTGTGCATCCAACAAATTTGTCCTGGTTGTCTCATGGGGAATGAAGGAAGCGAGGGGTAGTGGTAGGAGGAGGTAGAGAGAGAAGTTAGGTGACTTCTGCGGTGGTTCAGGCGGAGAATGGTGGGGCAGCTTAGATGTTCCCTGAGCCCAGGGGAGTCATGGGGAGAATGGTCAACTGGCTGGGAGCAGGAACTGGAGATGATGGTGGCTGCTTTCATAGCCTCTGGTCCGGGGCCTGCAGTTTGCCAGGCTGGCTGGATGTTCAGGCCAGAAAAACCCTGATAGGATTTCAGGACCTATTCACTGCGTTAGGGCCCCTCAGGCTTTTTCATGGAGTGAAGGAGTTCGTGTGGCTTCCCAGGGGCCATATTTACCTTCGGGTGTAAACTATGTTGATGTGATACCAAGTGGTAAACCTAGCACGTGTGCACCTTTGTCTGAGTCATGCTCACTGCCAAAAGAGCCTTATTTCCTTCATCCAGAAAATGGGATTAGTAACAGCTCCTGCCGCTTAGGATGACCATGGGGATGGAATGCGGCTGTGCCTGTGGCCTGGTACTTGGTACCCGGCAGGGGCTGCTATCATTTCTGCTGTTATAAAGGCTGATGCTGTAGCTGAGTTTGTATGTGTCTGCGATTGAGGGAGAGCCGGGCTGAGTGCTGTGTCCTTTAGTACCCGTATCATAAGCAAGTTTCGTTCTGGGAGCTTGTGATGGTCAAAGAACAGACTCCAACCCATCACTCTGAGGGGATGTGCATTGGGTTAGTAGACAGACCATTAACCAGAGGTCAGGAGCCTTGGGTTCTGGCCTTAAACCTGACCTGGAGTAAATTCGTTCCTTGTCTTGTTTCAGTTCCCTCATCTGAACAAAGGGACGGAGAACTGCCTCCTTGCCAAGGACTGTGTCTACTTACCGTCCCTCTTCTCAGGGGTCCAGAGACGACGTGGGAGTAGCAGAGGGAGGAGCTGGTGCTGGTGCTGGGAGGCGGGTTTGGAAGGAAAGCACAGACATGCCATGCAGCTCTGTCCTGTTCTCCCTTGAGGTCTTCCTCAAACCCAGAGGGCTGAAACACAAGGTCACCCTGGAGCCCCAGTCATAAGGGGTGACATTCCTTCTCTGAATGCAGTCCCGAGGAGTCGGGGTGTTTTTCTGGGGTCTCCACTGCAAAGGAAGGAGAAGGGGAGGGGGGATGTTCGGGTTCTGAGTGTAGATAAAACACAAATGCCTCTGCAGGGCCCGAGGGGCCTCCCCGCACACCTGCCACTGCCATGCCCCCTGCCCCCTTCCCCAGGTGTGACAGTGTTCCAGCTCCACTGGACCCCCCAAAGTGCCCTCCTACCTGCAGGCCCTTTGCTCAGGTTCTTCTCACTGCCTGGCTTCCTGTTCCTCCTGCTTCACCTCAGGAACTCCTACCCAGGTAAAGTAAAGGCCCAGCTCAAACGCCACCTCCTGTCAGAAGCCTCCCTTGACTGACCCACACGTAGCAGGCATCACTCCCTCTTCTCTCTCAGAGTCAGTGCTTCAGGCAGTGACTGGGGAGCATTTCCCACAAGGTTTGGTTCATTTTCACCTCCACTAGGCTGGGGACTCCCTGAGTTAGGGTGGTGCCGGCCTCATGCCTGTATTCCCCAGATGTAGGGCTCTGTTGGGCCGCTGCCTCCTCCGTCTGGCTGGACCGCCACAGCCCTGCCGGCTCTCCTGCCAGGGTACGGCTCTGAGCCCTGCCCTTGCTCTTCTCTGGAGCCACCATCCCTCTCCCTTTAGGACTGTACTTGTCACTCCGCCGTCAATCATGGGAGAATTTTGTCCCCTTTGTCGCGTGTTGCTCTTTCACAGGGGTCCCAAAGTGGAGCTGCTTGGGCGCAAATGTTCTATGGCTCCTGTGGTTTTGGCCTCATAGCCTTTCCTTCTCCTCTGCATGGCCCTTGGGCCCTTCCCCAAGGTGGGGTCTCCCAGGACCCCGCGGGCCCTCCTTGGGGTTTGACTCGGGTGGAGCTCTAGGCTCCTGGGCCCACCTGTGGACAGCCTGTGCACAGCTGTGCCTCAGGTGCTAAAGTCCTTCAAGTTCTTAAAGAAGTCTCCCCAGCTGCTATGTAAATCAGTGGATGGAAGGTGTGTGTGTGTGTGTGTGTGTGTGCACGCGCACGCATGCACGCGTGGGATCCCTGGTCACACACCCAGGCTCTGAAGCTCTGCTTCGGATCTGCTGGAACATTCTGCTACTGTTGAATGAATGAACACATTGGTCCCTGCCTGAACAGCTGGTGTGAGAGGGTGGGGGCTGGGCGGGGTGGGGGCTGAAGGGGATGTTAGTGGTTTTAATTGGCACCTTTACCGTAGGCTCTGTTCACATCCTTTCTGGCACTTACTATCTAGGTACACTTGGGCCGATGACATAACCCTTCCAAGCCTTGCTTTCCTATTGTGGAAAACAAATGCCCAAGAAGCGTGGCGTGTGCATTCTGGGCGCGTGCTGCACGACGCCCGGCTTGGTTTCTAGGCTGGTGGTGGGGACAAAATGGGCTACTGGAGGGGAGAGGTCGCCTGGTGGACCACAGGCTTGCATGGAGAGGTCTGGTTTTGGGACAAAAATCAGGGCTTGGGGGGCCGGGAAGAGAGAGGCTGACTTGGGGCAAAAAGCCAAAAGAGACGCATGGGAGGACAGCATGGAATGTCTCGGGGATCTGTCCAACGGTGGCTGAGTCGCAAGCAGAGGGAGGTGGAAGGGACAAGGAAGGTGTGGTTTCTCCAGGAGAGGAGAGTATTCTCAGGCTGCTCCATCCGCATCCCCATCTCTGTCCATCTCCCGACCTCTGTGTCTCTGGAGGCAGCTTGGGGGGGGCCCTCACCAGCTCCCACCTCTGTGCCCCTCCCTTTCCCTGGTCCTCAGCTGACCCTCTGGCCAGGCCAACAGCAGGAACTGTGCTGTTGACAATGAGTGGCGGACACCGGGCAGATTATTTTGGGGAGTTTGGGCTAACTCTGCTCATCGATCAAAACTAATTTTTCCTAATTTAGTCAGATGATTTCCTTAAGAACATTCTCATTTCGACAAATGAGTACATTTGCATAATCTATTCCATTGTGACACTCCCCTCCCCACACCTGCCCCACCCGCACCCACCCCACTCCGCCTCCAGGAAGCCACACAGCTTCCGGGCTAATTTGATCAAGATGAGTAAAAGCAAAACCATCTGTTTTCCTTCGACAGCTGATTCCAGAATCACTATTGTAAAAGACCTGTCTTCCAGGTGGGCCTGCCGTGTGAGGGGGTGTCTCTCTTTGCCGAGATGAAAGGGCTCGGCCTGCTACAGAATACCTCTGCGCAGGCATCAAGCTTCCAGTGAATCACATCAAAGGCCTCCCTGCCAGTGCTGGCCCCTTCCAGCTGGGGGAAAATGGGCTCATTAGAAGCAGGAAGAGTACACTGTTTACATTAGGCGGTGCTGATTTACAAGCCGGAGCCGCCATTTCCCCGCTCACCTTGAGCTCTGGCTGGGGAGAGCCCTCCGCTTGCCTGGATAGGCTCCTTTGAAGGTGCCCAGCCTCGTGGAAAGGAGGCTGTGACGGCGCGCTCCCTCCCTGCTCTCCTTCCTCCGCTAATTAGGTTGTTACCAATGAGCAATATCTGGGGCTTGGGTAGAGACTAGCAGGGGGACTGTCGGCAAAGGCCTCTGCATAATTGTGTTGATTAAGAGGTACAAGGCTAGAAATGTTGTCTTCCTTCAAGATCAAGTCCCTGCGCTTGTGGGAGCCCTGATTTTCCGGGCCAATTTGTTTGTGTTGGCCTAATTGCTCAGGAAGGGCATTTTCCACGGATGCTTCTGTCCGGATGATTTGGTGTAGCCCAGCCCCCAGGACTCCCAGGGCTGTGGGAGGGGACCTGAGGTCTGGTGGCCTTTCCCAGGGGGGCTGGGGGCGGTATCTCTGTGGGGGACAACTTTGGTGCCTAGTTTGGGGTGGGGCTGCCTGTAGAGGTGAATTGGGTGGTTTTCCCTCAGGGCAGGGTAAACAAATGTTCACTGGGCTCCCGGGAGCTCCTTTAAAAGCCACACTATCTGGGGCTGTGGAGAAAATTCAAAGAAAGGAAGAAGTCCAGCTCAAATAATATTTGAAGGTTTTTTTTTGGATTTCATATGGCTCAAAGCCGTTGTTGCTCATCAAACACCTAGACCCCCTCTTACCTTTCCCAGACTCCCTCGCATGTGGACTGGAGCCACGTGACTAGTTCTGGCCAATAGACTTTGAGGGGGAAGTGACGTATGTCCCTACGGGCTAAGGCACTGGACAGCTGGTACGCCCCCTCCACCTTTGTTTTTGCCTTTGCGACGGAGAACTTGGAGGCAACTGTTTCAGGCCGTCTGACCCACACCTGACTTTAAAAAAAAATTTTTTTTTTAAGTATTTATTTGACAGCGATCACAGGTAGGCAGAGCATCAGGCAGAGAGAGAAAGGGAAGCAGGCTCCCCGCTGAGCAGAGAGCCCGATGCGGGGCTCGTTCCCAAGACCCTGGGATCATGACCTGATCCTAAGGCAGAGGCCTTAACCCACTGAGCCACCCAGGTGCCCCCTGACTTTGTGAAAAATAAACTTGTATTACGCCTCTGAGATTTCATGGTTAAGTTCTTCCTGCAACCTAGTTTGGTCTGTCCTAATATATGGCCCCACGGAGTGCGACCAGCACATGTTTGCCTTGTGAGTCATCCTGGGCATGGGTAATGTAAGAAGGAGAAACCCCCTTCCCAAACTTGCCATTTTACCCGGTGTCTGTCGGGCTTCCTCTGGAGCAATTGGGAGGGTCTGCCTGCTTGGGTTCCGTGCCCACCCCTCTGCCAGTCACTCAGTCTACTGGGATTGGGTAATCTGATTGGTCAACCTGGGCTGGAGAGGTGGGGCCATATGATTGACCGTCTCAACGGGGAAATGGGGCAGTTTAGGAAAAGACAAGATGCTAAGCAGCTGAAAATTTCTGTTGCAAATGCTGTTCCTTGGCCCGCTGTGAGCTGGAGACCTAGAATGGCTCAGATACTTAAAGAAGACCTTACTGCCAAGGCCCCAGGAAGCTGTTTGGCTAGGTACAAAGACGGGGTGTGTATGGGTGGGTGAATCATGGTCTAATGGACTTACCCTCTGTGCTTGTGGGTAGAGTGTGGCAGGCCTGTTTACCTAGAAAGGATTTTACTTGCTTTGATGGTTGAGTGGTTTGGAAGTGAGAGGCGGGAACTCTGGAATTGAAGACGTCTCTGTGTGGCTGTGGGTGCTGGGAACTGGGAAGGATTTGAGGCATTGTCCAATGTGTTTGTGGGGGGATGGTGGAGCCGGCCTGCCCCGCCTCACCATAGGAGAGGGACCTCATGGCCTCTCATTTCCACAGGGCTTCTTCAGTCTCTTTCTCCACGGCCTGACTTCTGGTCACGTGTCTTTTTGCGCAAAGCCCATTGTGGCTCTTTCAGAATGGTGGGAGAATCCGCTCTGAGTCTCCTGCCCTCTCAGCTCTGCTCCCAGAGCTAACACCACAGGTTCTGGGTCCTTATCCCAAAATCTCAGGAGGAGATAATAAGATTGGCCCAGCTTGGGTCAGGTGTCTCTCTGCGGCCAATCAGTTGTGGCGGTGGTGGAAGACACATGGCACTTTGGGCTGCTCCTTCCAGGGATGCGAGTGTGGCCTGGGTTGGGAAAGGGGCCTACGAGAGGAGCTAATTACTGTTATCACTTGTGTAGACCAAAATGGAGGTCTCTGGACTCCCAGTCCTGGGCTCTGGAAAATGGAGTAAGAGAAGGTCAGGAATCCGGCTCCACGAGATGGAGTGTGAGAGAGGCGAGCTGCTCAGCACAGCCACGCCCCGGGCCAGGACATGACACAGCTTTTCTGAGCTCACTGAAACCTTGGGGACCCTCAAAAAAGGGCCACCACTATACTCTCAGTATTGGCAGGAGCATTCTTGAGGTGATATTCTTATCTCCCCAGGATATCTCTGAGCAGAGTTTAACTCTTTTTTCAATATAGCATAGCTATAGACAGCAATTACTCTGTCTGAAGTCTTAATATATTCCTTCAGACCCTGGAGACCACCATCACTGACCACATACACTCAGCTTACCCTGCACTACTGGAATGATTGACATGGAAGACGCAGCCTGGAAACGTCCGGGCTTTGCCACTAGTTGTGTGGCCTTGACAAGACCAGTTCTTTCACCAAGCCTCAGTTTTTCTAGCTGTACAGAGATGGGTCAATTGGTGTGCCTGGGGTCTCTGATGATGGAAAAGCAGTGTGGCACAGTGGTCAGGAGTGCCCGCTTTGAAGTCTGACAGCACCAGGAATGCATCTCAGCATCCCACCTCTTAGCTGTGTGATTTTGGGAAAGTAACTTGACTTCTCTGAGTTGCAGTTTTCTTAACTGTAGAATGAGGGTAATAGTGGTACCTACTTCAGAGGTACCAACTTTTTTTTTTTTTTTAAACAAGGATTAACCAAGATGATGCCAGTAAAGCATGGAAGCTGCAATTGGTACATAGCAAATGCTCAATAAATTTCATTCTAAAAATATCTATGGCTGTAAAGGCTATTTTTCCCGGTAGTCTCTTCTGCAGACTTGGATTGTGTTTTCACAGCAATGTGCTCTGGAGAGTAAGATTTGGATATGGAGGAGGGCTAGGAGAAAGGGAGAAGGCCAGTGTAGAAATGCACTGTGTTCTTCTGACTCACACTTGTGTTGTGAATTTAGGGGTAAAAGCAAGCATTAAGAAGTTATACCGAGGCAGTTGGCACAAGGGAAATATACAGTCTGGCCACTCCCAAACCATCGGA
The DNA here is from genome assembly GCF_963455335.1 of Martes martes. Taxonomy (NCBI): domain Eukaryota; kingdom Metazoa; phylum Chordata; class Mammalia; order Carnivora; family Mustelidae; genus Martes; species Martes martes. The sequence continues at coordinate 162,061,772 of NC_137891.1, forward strand.
TGGTCTCAGCATCCACACTAACTTTCATTCATTGAACATTTACTATGGGTCATTACTGCGCCAAAAAAGCACTTTGTTGTGTATGTTATACTGAATCCTGACATTGACCTTGTGACAGGGGGATTTTTACCCACTTTTGGTGTGCTTGAAGAATTTAGCTCAGAGAGGTAAAGTCACTTACTCAAGATCACACAGCTAGTAGCTGGTGGAGTTGGGCTTTGAGCCCACCTCTGGCGAGCTCCAAAGCACAGGCTCTTGATGGCTGCTCCCTGTGCTGTGTCCTTGGCCCCAGCAGCCCCATCTGGGCTACTCCTGCCTTTGCCCGCAATGCTCCAGTCATGCTGCTTTCCTTCCTACTCCCTGATTGTCTGAAGGGCTTTTCCAGCCCAGGGCCTTGACACATGCCATTCTTTAGGTCTGCAACACTCAATTCCTGCCCATCCTAGATTTTGATGCAAAGCCACTTCCCTGAGGATGTCTTACCCCATCTGTACCATGTCTTTGGCTGGATTCCTCTGAATATCCTCTCTTTTCCTTGGAGCTGCTATCACATATTTTTATTTGTAGTAATTTGTGTCCAGTTGGTTTCTCCCACAGGCTATGAGGTTTAAGAGGGAAGGGATAGGTAGTTTTTTTTTGTTTTGTTTTGTTTTGTTTTTGTCACAACTGTACCCCCAGAGCCAAGGGCAGGAGGCCCCACACATATTTGCTCTCTCATCTCTGGTTCCCAGTTCTGTCCTTGCTGGCTCTGGGAGCCTCTCTGTGGCCTTGGCATCCTAGCTTCTTACCTGCATTCGGCTCTGGAGGTGGGTCTTGTGCTGACAGGTGGACTGGGCACCAGCCCCGCACCCCCAGGGCTTTGTCTCTGCCAGAGGAGGGAGGGCAGGCTCCCCAATGTTCGGAGGGCTGGCATTTCCCCTGGAGTCCTTCACAGGGGGTGTAGAGCAGAGGCCTGGGGCATGACACACCTTTATGCTGTTTCCCAACTCCTTTGGCTGACACATACCACTTGTACGACTTGGAGACAAAGATGGGCTGGCTGGGCGAGAGAAACTGCATGCTGACATTTTGCACCACCAAGGTCTGTGACCGGCTCAGGTAGGAGACACTAATGTTATTAAGTCAGTTTTTAAACTGGACAACATTCTTGACATTTCAGCCGAGATGCCCAGGCATGAAAAGCTTCTCCCTTCCTGTTGTGCATCTGCAAACAGTAACTCAGTAGCAATATGACTTGACTTAAAAGCCTGGGGCAGTTTGCTCATAATTCTAATAACCATCCAGAATTAGATCACTTCACATTCACCTTATTTCTTCCCTCATTCATCTTCTGGTCAGGTCATTAGGAACTCCCCGATTCTTCTCCCAACCTCAGCGTTCTATTATTTATATATTATACTCATTTCTCTATAGAGTCCCTGGGAAGCAGTGAAATGGCCACAGAAGATGGGCTTTCTGCCCTGATGACAGCTTGGGAAACAATCCCATCTCCATTCAAGGATCCACTTTGATCTGCTGAGATTTTAAAACTTCCAGCTAAAAATATTGCCCGAGGGCTTCTTCCTGGGGTCCTGGTGAGGTCGGCACAGGTCAAGGGGATGAGCATGATCTAGTCACCACAGCTTGGCAGGAGGGTGGGGGGTCAGAATGCTGTTCACCACCTTCTGTGACCTCAAGCGAGCTCCTGGACGTCACCATATTGCTGTGGCCATATTGTTGTTTTAATGTGCCCATATCAGCTTGATTTGACAGGTGGGAAAACCACCATTTAAAGATGACATTTGGGGCGCCTGGGTGGCTCAATGGTTTAAAGCCTCTGCCTTTGGCTTAGGTCATGATCCCAGGGTCCTGGGATCGAGCCCCGCATTGGGCTCTCTGCTCAGCGGGGAGCCTGCTTCCTCCTCTCTCTCTCTCTCTGCCTGCCTCTCTGACTACTTGTGATCTCTGTCTGTCAAATAAATAAATAAAATCTTTATTAAAAAAAAAAGATGACACTTATCTTCACTGTTTGTTTTCCAGATGACAAAAAAAAAACTTGCTCGCTAAAAATAACTCAAATCCCACAAAGATACATAATGTAGAAAGTGAAGGTCCCTTATACTCCTACTATGCCTGGAGATAATGCTACTATGCATTATATCCCAGATTTTTTTTCCTACACATATATATGAATATATAAGTAAGAATATATAATTATATATAATTATTTTGTTGAAAAAAAAATGTGTGCCACAGAAATCTTGGATCCACACCCCGTTTCTAATTCCTTAATTTCACTAAATTCTTGGGGCCAAAGGCTGGCTCCAAATTAGGCAAGGATGTTCATCACCCACTATGCTGGAAATAAAGGAAATGAAAATGTTTTAGTTCATGCCAAAGTGCCCTTCCACCCAGAGGCTGAGCCTTGGCCCTCTGCTGGCTCCCTGTGCCTCTCTTGGGTTCCCTCCAGAGAGGTTTCCTGGATCCTCACCCAGGGCCCCTCCCAGTCTGCTTCTGAAGTCCAAAAGAAGGCAAGGTAGAGGGAGCAAGGCAGCTCTGAGATTTTGCATGGCTCTAACATGTCACAAGTTCCAGCTTTTCTCTCTGAGAGTTGGTCTCTGCCCTGGTCTAAATGTTTGTATCCCCCATCACTTTGCATGTTAAAATCCTAACACCAAACATTAAGAGGTAGGGCCCTTGGGGTGATTAGGCCCTGAGAGCAGGTCGCTCAGGGTGAGATTAGTATCTCACAAAAAAGGTGTGAGAGAGCTTCCTCTGCCCTTCTATCCTGTGAGGACACTGAGAAGTCAGGACCACAACCCAGGAAAGGGGCGCCACCAGAACATGACCATGCTGGAGCCTCGATTTTGGGGAAAATAAATCTGTGTTGTTTATAAATCACCTAGTCTGAGTTATTTTGTTGTGGCAGCTGAATGAACAAAGAGAGTCCTCCAAACAATGCAACAAACATCTTTGTTTCCAGTGCTCTTCAAAGTTGCATTTTAAAACAGTCTTCCTAATATGCAAGGCTAAGATAAATGGTATTTGGTCTTGGCTGGAAGGACCAGATTTTTCACCTCTAAGTTTTAGTCCACGCATTGAGGTGTTAATTTAATGTGCTGAATGGCAGAACAGATGAGCTCACTGTGCAGAGTATTTTCTCCAGGAGCAAAAAGTCTTAACAACAACAAAAATAAGACAAATGATGTGCAGATCAGTAAGTTGATGAAGTACAGTATCTAATGATTGTGATAGTTGATCTTCTTCCAATAACTCATTGTTCAAATGAGAGACATTCATTGTCAATATTTTAGAGCGTCAAACCACAAGCAGGTAGCTCTGAGGAGCAGAAAGCTCATCTCCATCTCTAACATCAGTGTGACAAGTTAGTTCCTCTCTCTGAGCCTCAGTTTCCTTGTGGGTAAGATGGGGAAGATGCCACCTTCTCAAGGTTGTTGTGGAAGTCAAAGGAAGTACTAAAGATCAAGGAGGTATGCAGTAGGCATTTGTCTTCTGGGATTGCCTAGTATCCAAATACTCTTCCTATTTGGAGGATAGGTGGGAGGGAGAGCTTTGCCCCCCATACGGAAAGGTGAAGGGGGGCCAGGCACCCAAGTTCATGGGCACATGATCTACACTCAGCCAACCATATGTAATTGCCCAGTGCAGTGACTCAGGAGTGAGTGATGCCCAGAGGTAGGGGATGGATCAGAATTCATCCTGGTGGCCATGGGGCCAGCAGTTGGAGGTTGTGGCTCCAGGAGTGGCCACAGCTGTGTTCTACCCAGACTCCTGGATTCCTGGATTTCTTCTTGCTTTTGAGCCTGCTTCTCCTCATTGGCACTGTGAGCTATCAGATAGTCTGTCTTTGCTGCCTCGGGAGCCTCAGTTGGCATCTGTCATTTTCAACAAGGAGTCCTGACCCATAGAGTCTTCTGTGAGCTGTGCACCTGTGACAGATTTCTTTTTGTGGGATGTGGCTCCTTCCCTGGAGGGCTGAAAAATACAGATGCCTGGGCCCTGCCCCTGAGATTCTAATTATGGGGAATTTTGGTTTAGGGGGTTCTTCAAGCTGAAAAGAAGTGACGATCTTGGTCCTACTTCATGATCTGGGCAGAGCACCAAGGCAATATTTTCTTTTAGAAAATGTGTCCAGTGCCTGAGTGGCTCAATCGGTTAAGCATCTACTGTTGGCTCAGGTCATGATCCCAGGGCCCTGGGATGGAGCCCTATATCGAGCTCCCTGCTCAGTGGGGAATCTCCTTCTCCCTCTCCCTCTGCCCCTCCCCCATCTTGTGCTGGCTTTCTCTCTCTGTGTGTGTGTGTCAAATAAATAAATAAAATCTTAAAAAAAAAAGAAAAGAAAATGTGCCCAGATGGGTCCATTATCTCCCTCAATTACTTCTCCCAGAATTCCTTCCTTCTAGTTAACCTGACATATGGAAACAGCTTTATGTGGAGGGAGAGTCATTACAGCCTTGTGTCTAATTTAACAATATGGAGACAGGCCTGACTGCCCCGAACGAGGCTAATGGTTAAGTCAGTCATGGCGCAGCCGCTTGAAGGAATGTTAGGCAACCACTAAAAGTGACGTTTGGGCAGAAGGCTCCAGGACCACAAGGAAATATTTGTAAGTTCAACCTGTTTAACCAAAAAGATATTAGAAAACCTACCAAAATATTTGTAGCACAGTGTGGTCTTCTCCCCCCACAAAATACAGATTTCTCCTTTTTCTTCTTCCCCTTCATGACACTCAGTTCAGTCAAACTGGTTTGTGTGTGAAGAGAGTTTCCACCAAATTACTGAGAAATGTTGGCTGATGGACGTTGGCCATTTTGAGGCCAGCCATCTGGCCTAAACTAGTCACGGGCTAATCACTCCCCGCCCGGCTTTCTGCCTCCTGTTGGAGGGGCGGCCGCCCACGGGTGTGCGGGGGTAGAGCACAGTTTGCTGCGCAGGTGGACGGGCTGGCTCGCCCCGAGCGCGGAGAACATCAGGAAGTACGTACGACACGGTCCAGTGACTTTATGATTTCCCTATACGACTTTCTATTGAAATGAGACAAATGTTTGAAGGAAACTCTTATTTTTCAGCTTGAACTCGTACAGATCCAGATAATAATAGATTCCCAGGTAAAATGTAATCTATTCATTAAAAATTCTTTATTTCCAGTCTTAACTCCTTTATTTATTTATTTATTTATTTTTTAAAGATTTTATTTATTTACTTGAGAGAGAGAGAACACAAGTAGGCAGAGAGGCACGCAGAGAGAGAAAGGAGGAAGCAGGCTCCCCACTGAGCAGAGAGCCCGACGCGGGACTCGATCCCAGGACCCTGAGATCATGACCCGAGCTGAAGGCAGAGGCTTAACCCACTGAGCCACCCAGGCGCCCCTTAACTCCTTTTTTTTTAAAAGTCGCCATGAATAGGTAGAAAATCTTCATTTCTTAGAGCGTTCACGCACTCATCATTCATCGTGGATTTGCTGAGAACAGAGCTGGAGCCAACACCTTTGTTCACTTGCATCATTTCCTGAGGTGGGAAGCTTCTGGTATTTGTTCGGCTCTGTCTAGCTGTTTGGATTTTGGATTCTGGTCTTTGCTCAAGTGTTTGAGCCCTTTTTGGTCTGTGGAGGGCTTTTATCCTCACTCCTCCTGGTTCTTAGCTGAGAGGGGCGGTTCAGTCATGTTTAAGTTATTCTCCCAGAAGCCCGGGACAGAGACTCGGACTCCATCTCCCCTCAGCCTTTGCAGCGGGATGTCCTTCCAGCCACCTTTTCTCCTTTAGGACTGTATATCAGGTAATCTCTAAAGAACAGAAAGTCTCCTTGATTCCATTTCAGTCTATTCCAGTTCAACCCATTTAACAGGAGATCCTGCCATTTGGGACAACATGGATGGACCTTGAGGACCTTATGCCAAGTGAAATAAATCAGACAGAGAAAAACAAATACTGTACAATTTCCCTCATATGTGGAATCTAACAAACAAAAAATCAAACTCATATAGAAGAGGAGATCACATTGTGGTTCCCAGAGGTGGAGGGTGGGGAACGGTGGCCAAAAGATACAAACTTCCAGTTATAGGATGTATTTGAAAGATATATTAAGAGAGCAGAGCCTGGGGCACCTGGGTGGCTTAGTTGCTTAGGCATCCAACTCTTGATTTTGGCTCCGGTTGTGATCTCAGGATTGTGGGATTGAATCTCTTGTTGGGCTCTACACTGGGTATGGAGCCTGCTTAAGATTTTCTCTTTCCCTCCATTAAAAAAAAAAAAAAAAAAAAATATATATATATATATATACACACACACACACACACACATACACACACACATACACATATAATAGAAAAAGAGTAGATCCTGAAAGTTCTCATCACGAGGAAAAAACACTTTTTTGATATCTATGTGAGATGACGGATGTTAACTAAACTTAGTGTGATCATTTCACAGCATATGTACATCAAGCCATTATCCTGCACTCCTTAAATTTACACAGTGCTATCCGTTATATCCCAATAAAACTGGAAAAAAAATTTAAAAATGAAACAATTTAAAAAACAAAACTATAGATATTACCCCGAGCCCAGGCCTATGCTGGGGATTAAGGTGGATAGAAAAGGTTTGGGGTGCCTGGGTGGCTCAGTGGGTTAAAGCCTCTGCCTTCGGCTCAGGTCATGATCCCAGGGTCCTGGGATCAAGCCCCGCATGGGACTCTCTGCTCGGCGGAGAGCCTGCTTCCCTTCCTCTCTCTCTGCCTGCCTCTCTGCCTACTTGCGATCTCTGTCTGTCAAATAAATAAATAAAATCTTAAAAAAAAAAAAAAAGAAAAAGAAAAGGTTTGAAGCTCTAAGCTTCTTGGGAGGTGAGATAAGGATACAAGTAGCCAAGTTCTGTGAAACCCTCCGAGGACACTGCTTGGCATCCCGCCCCAGCCTGCTGCCGCCACTGGGTTAGCAGTTGTTTTTCAGTCATTTGTTAGTTTATGTTTTCAACATACTTGCTGGGTGTTGGGTAGGCACTGTGCAAGCCCCGGTTGCCCAGGAATGAGGAAGATAGAGCCAGAAGCTCACAGTCTTGCAGGGGAGATAAGGCATACATAAATAACTACACGAGAAAATGCAGAAAGTTGCATTCTCTGAATTTCTGCTGATTCTACTTCCTTAAGAGATCTTAAACTCTTTTCCTCCTCATTCTCACTCCCATTTTTTTTCTCTTGTGGATGACTGCATAGACTTCTTCCCTGGACTTCCAGGCTCCAGTCCAGCTCCCAAATTCCCAACAGATGGTTTTGTCTAGGGGCACCTGGGTGGCTCAGTCAGTTAAGCATCTGCCTTTGCTCAGGTCATGATCCCAGGGTCCTGGGATAGAGTCCTGCATCAGGCTTCCTGCTCCCCCAGGAGGCTGCCTCTCTCTCTGCCTCTCTCTGTGTGTCTCATAAATAAATGAACAAAATCTTCTTAAAAAAAAAAACCACATGGATTTGTCTAAAATCTAGACATATACCTCCAAATCCTCTAGTTTCTACACAGGGTCATCCATGGAATGGCCTCTGGCTCCCCTTTCTAGCCAGACTGCTTGCTCCCAACCTGCCACACCATCTCTGTGGTGTTGGTACCATATGCCTTTGGTCTTTGTGCTTGGTATTCTCTCTTCCAGACATTTTGTCCCAAATTGTTCTCCTAAAAGACTTTAAACCTCAACTCATGTACCAGATCATCTGGAAAAGCTTCCCTGGCCTCCTATACTTCATTCATTCATTCATTCATTCAACAACGCTTCAGTGAGTGTCCGCTGTGTGCCAGGCATAGTGCCAGGATTATGAAAGTGAGCTAAACCAATATGGTACCTGATCTCATAGAACCTCAAGCCAAGACACACACACACATACACACCTGAGACATGTTTACAAACAAACATAGGGTCACAAATTGTATGAAGAGGATGAAAGCAGGGTGCTCTCAGAGAGGATAGCCAGGGCTCCACTTCCACAGTATTGTGCAGTCACAGGGCATCAGTCCTAACCTGGCGCCAGGCCTCTCACCCTAAGGAGATGGTCTGACCAGAGGTAAAATGAGAACCATTTAGCTTGGCCCTGATCCCGTGAGTTGGGTTGGGTCAGTTGTCTCTGTTGTGACAATATAGTCCTTTACTCAATACCTTCTGGGAGGTTCTGCCCAGCTCACAATAATCTTCCTGTATTGCCCTCCTCATCCTTGGCCAGGTACCCTTGTAGCTGTGTCTGTACCATGTGACCAGGCCTCTTTGGTCATGATTGGATATATCAAAATGGATACCTGACCCAAATTTGGTGAGTTAGATTCTTTCTCCTCAGATTCTGAGACCCAAAGATTCTAGTAAAGGCTGGAATTTTCTCTAGAGTGGAATATATGGGAACATGGGAGGAAGGGGTGCCCATTTCCTCCTGCCTTGTGAACCAAGAAACAAATTTGCTGAGGAGAACAGAAATGAGACACAGAGCAAGGTCTTTCTTAAGGTTTGGTGCTGTTTGTGCCCTTGAGTTCTGGGAAACAATCCCATGTTCCTTTAAACAATTCCCCTTTGCTGTCTAAGCTTAGCTAATGTTGGTTTCTATTTCTTGCAGCTTAAGAATTCTAGCTATACAGATTCCAAACAGCCAATCATCAGTGTGGGCAAGTAGAAGAACAATCAGTCACCTCAGCAAAGACGTGGATGGAGCTACTCGGCACACGTCAATCCATGGGGTCAGGTGTTCAAGACTGGCAGCTTTTTGGCTGACCTTGAAACGTTTCATGGGTAGTTGCAACATCTTGTGCACCCCAAGAATACTCCCAAAATGAAATCGCCCAGAGAGCTGTCGACAAACGCACTGGTAACTGGTCTACCCAGTTCTAATGGTTGGTTGGCACCTGTGTATACAGGCCCTGTGTTTACCTCAGTGGAGCCTTTGGTCTGTTGGGAGTAGTTGTTAACTCTGCAGAGCATATGGTCTCGTTCTGATCCCTGCAGGGATATTGATATTCTGTAGATGCACGATTTGCCAGGTCAGATTTGTTTTTTTTTCCTGCTTCTTTTCTCTTGAGAAACCAAAGTTTTTTCCCATTCTGTATCACAAAGAGAATGTTTTGTTTTTTTCTGTTTTCTGATTGGATTTTTAACCGATTTTTATGAGTAAAATTAGCTGCCTTTGACTTCTGGGATTTACTCTCCTCTTGGGTTAATTTTATCTAATCGGTGGCAAAATCAGTCTTCTAAAAATCACGCTTCCTTCCACGATCCTAGAAAAATAAATGCAAAAAGAGGCCCCACTTAAGTGGTCTTGTTATTTCTCTTGATTTGCACAGCCTTAGCCTCTCGCTTTTGTCCATACAAACCGTAACACAGAGGTCACAAAGATTCCTTGACTTATTTAAATGTGGTAATAGCATCATTGATGCAAACATGGGGTTAACCCAAATATTTCATAGTTTGGAGATTTTCAACTAATAAGAGGAATCAAGGACTATATTTGGGGAGAGATTAAGGTCACTGGCCCTCATTTGAGTTGATTGGTCTCTTGAAATGAGATGCTAATTTTGAAATTGATAGGCAGATTTCCATTTGATTTTACCCCCAATAGTTTATGTTTATAATTAAAATAATAAAAATGGAAAATGTCTAGTTCAATCAGCATAATCTCCCATCTATTCTCAAGCAACGTAACTGAAGTGAGATGCATTTGTGTGTGTAAGTCACAGATTCCTTTTCCTTTGCCTCTGCTGGCTGGAGGGAAGGGGAGGAATAAATTGCTTGTAGTCTAGATATGTTGACATCTCCTCAGGAACTAGAGAAGACCAACTACAATGTCAGAATAAAAAGAAAAACCTAAAAGAATTAGGGCCGCTTTTATAAAAATAACAGAAGATTCTTGTTTGCAATTAAGGTTGTTAGTTGATTCATTCAAGCAATATTTACCTGGGTACGTGCTCCGCGCCAGGCACTAGGGATGGGGAGATGAATATGAAAGTTGGATCCCAGGTCTTAACAGGAAGGTTTTTAAGCAGAGGAATGGGTGATTTGATGTTGTTTTGGCTGGATGATCGCCCTGGCTGCCCTGTGAAAATGCACTGGGAGGAACACCAGTGGAAGCAAGAAGACTAGTTAGAAGATTCTTGTAGTGGTCCAGGTGGGAGATCACAGTGGTTTAGAACTGGTGGTGACAGGGGTGAAAGCAAGAAGTGACGCATTTAGAATATGTTTTGGAAGATGAGTGGAAAGGACTGGCTGATAGATAAGGTATGAGGGTTGAAGAACAGAGGGGCATAGACTTTTCCCCCTCAAATGTATGCTGGTGCCATATGGCAGGTGAGAAGACTGAGGGGGGTATCTAGGAGTTCCATTTTGGATATGTTGGTTGTGAGATGAATCCGAATTGACTGACAGGTTACTAGTTACCCGGGTTCCAGAGGTCTTGCTCCAGTGAGGAGGGAGGCAGAGTCTTCAGGGCTATAGGGAGTGCTAGAAAATATTTGCATGACAATTTAGAATAGGAAAACCACCTTGGCCAACTGGTACATTGGGCAGCACCTGAAAAAAGGAATTCAATAAAGATGAACAAAAGGTGATTGAACCCAAAGACAGAAGGGAGCTGGGGAGGTGGGAAGGGAGACAGATATTTTGCAGTATAGAAGGAGGGGTTTAGGGAAGAGTAGACTCCATTGAAGCCAAAGTGAAGAGTATGACAAAATGCATGTGTGTCCTTGCTCTGCTTCTGTAGTGGGAAGAGCCCTGATTTAGGCATCACACAGATCTGTGTTCTAATCCAATTGCTGTCACCTACAAGCTGTGTGTTCAGGCCAGTTCCTGGACCTCTCTGCTGAACACATACTTTGAAAAATTTCTGTCTCCCCCAAACATTGAAGTCATTAGGTAAAAACTAATTTGTTTCCCCCATCTTGTGTTGAGCAAAGATATATCAGGCTGCAGCCTGAAATGTCAGGTCAACTTGAGAGAGTGTGGCCATAGGAATTGAAATAATTGCAGCCAAAACAAAGGCAGTTTTCTTTAGGCATAGGTCTTATCTTGCATGAATGGGTCATTTAAGCTGTGATTTTTAAAACCTTAAGACAGGCTTTTGTACGCTTTCGGCTGTCGTCTGAGATACTGGGAGAGGAACCAAGGGGACATTTTCCAAGAGTATCCCAGGTGATAAGCTCAGGAATGTCCAATAACCTTAACTACTTCTGTGACTGAGAGGAGATCAAAGGAAATGGAGGTACATTCCCAAGAATTAAAAGACCTTCATAGCAAAAGCAGCAAAAGCAAAAATAAACAAGTGGGACTACATCAAACTAAAAAGCTTCTGCACCTGAAAGGAAAACATCAGCAAAATGAAAGGGTGACCTACACAATGGGAGAAAATATTTGCAAATCCTATATCTGATAAGGGGTTAATATAAAAAATATATAAAGAACTCGTATAACTCAAAAGCAAAAAAACCCAATCTGATTAAAAAATAGGCAAAGGAACAGAAGAGACATTTTTCCAAAGATGTACAAATGGCCAACGGGTGCACGAAAAGGTGCTCAACATCACTAATCATCAGAGAAATGCAAATCAAAACCACAATGAGATATTGCCTCCCACCTGTCCGAATGGCTGTCACCAAAAAGACAAGAGAGAACAAGTGTTGGTGAGGGTATGGGGAAAAGGGAACCCTCATGCACTGTTGGTGGGAGTGTAAATGGGTGTAGCCATTGTGGAAAACAGTAGGGAGGCTCCTTAAAGAAATTAAAAATAGAACTACCATATGATCCAACAATACCACTTCTGGGTGTATATCCAGGAAATGAAAACAGGATCTTGAATGGATATCTGTACGCCCATACTGGTTACACTTTATTCCCAACAGCCAAGATATGGAAACAACCCAAGTGTCCATCAACAGATGGATGGATAAAGAAGATACGGTATGTATACACAATGAAATATTATTCTGCCATGAGAAAGAAGGAAATCTTGCCATTTATGACAGCACTGAGGGACCGTGAGGGCCTTATGCTAAGTGAAAATAAGCCATACAGAGAAAGACAAATACTGCATGGTGTCTCGTACATGTGGAATCTTAAAAAAAAAAAAAAAAAAGTCAAACTCAAAGAAATGTGAGTAGAAAAGTGGTTGCCAGGGGTTGGGGGGTAGGGGGAAATTGGTATAGTGGTACAAACTTTCAGCTCTAAGATGAATAAAGTCTGAGGAACTAATGTAAAACATGGTGACTAAAGTCGATCATGCAGTATTGCATAATTGAAATTTGCTAAGAGAGCAGAACTTAAATGTTCCCCCTCACACACACAAAAGATAAGTCTGTGAGGTGATGGATGTGTTAATTAACTAGATGGGGGATTCCTTTCACAATGCATATGTGTATCAAGTTACCACGATGTACACTTAAATATCTTGCAATTTTATGTCAATTACACCTTAATAAAGCTGAAATTAAAAAAAGGACTTACATATTTTAGAAAGAGGTATGCAGTGCTTCCCCTGTCTACATTCTAGGAGTGCCTTCAGCAAAGAGTATTGATGTATCCTTCATCTCTATCAATTTTCACATCCCATTAACAATGAGAAGAGACTTTCCATTGTGGGAATGCTCTGGGATTCTGTCTGTGTGATATCGCGGCATCTCATCTTCGTTCTAAATCTAGTTGTTTGGTTTACATGATGCCAATTAATTCTTTTTTAAAAATTTTTATTTATTTATTTGGGAGAGAGAGAGAGTGAGTGAGAGACAGTATGAGAGGGGAGAGGGTCAGGGGGAGAAGTAAACTCCCTGCTGAGCAGGGAGCCCGATGTGGCACTCGATCCTGGGACTCTGATACCATGACCTGAGCCGAAGGCTGTCGCTTAGCCACCTGAGCCACCCAGGTGTCCGCCAATTAATTCTTCATACTTTTTCATCACTGGGTTTTCTGGTTTGATGGCTTGTGCATGGACACTGGCCATGAGAGGTTAGCCATGTTTCCCTAAGTGTATATTACAAGCCAGTACTTCTCAAACTTAACTGTGCACACAAACCACCAGGGCATCTTGTGAAAATGCAGACTGGTTCAGCAGGTCTAGGTGGGGTCTGAGGTTTTGCATTTTTGACTAGCTCCCTGGTGATGCCCGAGCTTGCTGGTGTGGGGATCACACTCACACTTGAGTAGCAAAATTATAGCATTCTGGTCTGTTAGTGGAACCCAAGTCGCTAGATTAAAAAAAGGGGGGGGGAGGGGAGGTTTATGACAAATAGGTTTGGGGAAAATTGTATATTTTATCTCCTCTTGTAGATTTAAAACGCACCTTACTCACATCTTCTTAAAGTCCGAGAAGCCCTGCAGTTACAAAGAAACTATTTGTTTTACTCAATGTCAGACTCATTTGATCATGAAAATGCTTTTCAAGGAAAACCATCAACATTCAGTAGAAATAGTGTTCTTCGTATCAGATTTTGGAGAACAATTTGAGGCACCAAAGATAATCATGTTGATTGCAAACAGTCACTAGGCAGTCCCCTGGGAAAATGCCACAGTGTGTGATAATTAAGAACATGGGCTCTGAAGCTGGGTCGAAGCCTGCTGTTGAATTTTGGCTCTTCACTTAGAGCTGTACGACTGTGGGTCATTTAGTCAACTGCTCTGAGCCTCAGTTTTCTAACGTATAAAACGGGGATAAGAGAAGATCCTGAAAATGGCAGTTGATGTCATAGTTGCCTGGGTTGGCAAAACAGATGATGTTGAGCATCTTGGCTAGAGTGAGAAGTGCTCAGGCCGGAGGAAACCCAGGAGAACAGTAATATAGAGACGGATGGGAGTTTGAGCCCCAAGGGCCCTTGGAGACTGTCTGATGCCGAACCTTCCCTTTGTGGGTAGGGAACCTGGTCACACAGTGGCAGGAGTTCACCCAGGGACAGCAGTAGAGAGCAGCCCAGGACCCAGAATTCTGGCCTGAGCCCACTGTACCGGCATACCATCAGGTCACCCAAGGAACGCCTTCAGGTTTCCTCACGAGCAGCCCCCTTTGTTCCAACGTAGCAATGGAAGCTGTGGCATGGAGAGGGGAAAAGAAATAAAGGTTTTGCATGTTGGCACCCTTCCCCCGAGGGTCCAGGCGAGGGCCCTCCACGCTGCCAGGTTAGGGTCCTCAGTTTACCCGGGCACTTGTGGAAGTGGTGGTGACCTTCCCAGAGAGGCAGTGCCCGGGGTGGGGGGTGGGGGTTGTCTGGAGGACATGGTGCAGCCCAAGAGGACCCTGGAGAGTGTGGGCTGATTTTGGAGAGACCATGGGGTCCCCTGGCCCACAGGACTCTTTCCTGAGGTGAAAGCTGCTGGGATTGGGAGCCAGAGGCGCGTGGAACGAGCTGCCAGCTCCCCAGCCCTACCCTGTGGCTGTGGGTCCCAGGGCATGTGGCTTACTGCCTCTGTGCACGGGTCAAAGGGTCAAGAAGTAAACCAACACCCTGTTTTGCTGTTCCTGAAGGTCTGTCCTTCTGAAATCCATTTTGACCTCAAAACATCCCCGGGAGGTGCCTCGAATTTGAGCATTCCTAATCGGGGGTCTCTCAATCAGGAAGTAGCAGACCACATGTCCGATTTGCTGCCAGCGATGAGGCAGGGCCTTGATGCCCATGTCCTCCTGCACGTCTGTCGTCAGCCCCGGCCCTTGTCTTCACAGAGCCCTCTCCAAACAGCCCGTCTGTTTATCTGGCCTAACGGCTGAGGGCTGTTACCTAACCGGTTTCCTGAAAACCCTTTCTTCATTACCTCTCTTACTTCGGGTGTGTAGGCTGGGCAGAGTCCTGGGAGCGTGGGTGAGCTACTAGGGAGGATGGGTAAAAGGACAGACTGATGTGAGAAACAAGTCAAAAGAAAAATTAAATGTCTTTACTATCTACAGCCCACTGACACGTCCTTGGAACAGGCAGAGCAGCCTTCCTCTAGAAACTCAGCTGCCTCCATGCTGACACTTGGCTGAGGGCAAAAGGCAATCTTAGCCCGACCCACCACGATCCTGTAAGTCTACTTTAGCATATGAAAATTCCTTTGGAAACTTCCTTTATCTCTATCCCCCAAGATACATGTTGGCAATCATCCCCCCAGCATATGACCCACCGATATACACCTGAAGGGTCTCATGACTAAGAGACATTATTGGACAGTAATTATTGTTGGACAGTAACTATTATTGGACAGTAATAAATGACCTTTCCCAACAATAACTCCCTCAAGGTCCTGGAAACCTTGCTTCCAAATTCCTTAGAGACTTATGCCATCCCTAACTGCCCCCCCCCCCCAACTTGAGAGAATATAATGAGCCACTCTCATGACCCCGGTGCAGCTCTTTCTGCCCACAGGTCCTGTCCCTGTACTTTACGAAAATCACCTTTTTGCACCAAAGACATCTCAAGAATTCTTTCTTGGCCGTTGGCTTCGAACCTTAAAATTTTCCCTACATCACAGACCATCCAGGACAAAAAGCCCACCAACATCCAAATCACATAATGCTGACATGGTAGAGGAGCTTACAAAGTTTGTTCACATCCATTTTCTGATTTCTTCCGTCTGCTAGCCTCATGAGTGCACTGGGCAGGCTTTGCAATTCCCCTTCTCACAGATGAAGGAACTCAGGCTTAGAGTGGGCATGATGGGTCAAGACTGCAGGGGATCCAGGACAGAACCAAGGCTCTGGGCTGGTCCAAGCCACCCCAGGAACCACATACCAGAGGCCACCACTTGCTTGACTGAGCTCCTCTGCTGCTGCCATGTCCAGGAAAATCTGTGTCCCCTATACAGCTGTGAGCACCACTCTTCCCAGAACTGCCCCTTGCACTGTGCCAAAGGAGAGAAAGTGTGGGTTTGTAAGAAGCCTCTTGCAATAGCCCAAGACTCAGCCTGGCCCACACTCAGTCCGAATGTGTGTGTGTGCGTGTGTGTGTGTGTGTGTGTGGTCGAGCGCGCACGGGTGCATGGGTAGGGGTGGGCAGGCCAGGGCAGAAAGAACCCCGGGCTGCATGCCCAGTCCCTGAGATTTCCCAGGAGGGAAGCCAGCATCCAGGCAGAAAGCCAGGAGTGTCCCTCATCGCTCCAGCAAATGGGTCCTGGAGGAGCCATCCATCCCTCGTCCCTGCTTCTGATGGTCGGTGCGGGGGCAACGAAAAGGGGCCAGGCTGTGCCCCCCAAGGACTCCCACCGAATCCAGGAGGAAGGAAGCCGCGTATTTGTCTTATTTCCTGTACACCATTTTGACTTATTTTCCCGGTCCAGAGAAAGAGCTGCGGCGTAAACTAAGGCTCCGTACTAGGGGGCCTGTTGGCTCCTAGGAGTCTGTAATTGGGGCATTGAAAGGATACAAAAAAAAAAAAAAAAAAAGAAAAAAAAGCCCACAGAGGAGTGGATGATCTTTTATACTTAAAGTTCCCCCCTCTATAAAAGCGACATATTACAAACCTCTTTCTCCTCTCGAACATTTCTTGCTAAGTGCATTCTGATGCCACATTGAAACGCAAAATAGCTGGAATCAAGCAGGCACCGAAGGCTATTTATATGCTAATCTCTATTTCCCAAGCTGAAGCAGGAACCTGCAACTGGGTGCCGCTTCTAATGATGGCTCGGCTTTAACCTCTCTGGAAGAAAGAAAAGTATTTTCCTTAAGAAAACAACTCCGTTTCTTTAAGATGAAATGTAATTATCTATTATCAGATGTCCCTTAAAATGCAAGGCCTATTAAAGCTGCTAAAAATATTGAAGCCCTAATTTCACCATAATAGCATTTTAATTTCAGCAAATCACGGCTCTATTGTTACAGGACATTTTGTGGTAGGAACGTGGTAAGAGGTCCATCTTAGCTTTCTTCTTAACATTTTCCTTTCTTTGAGAAGTACAATTAAATCATTGCAATCATCTAACCTTGCTCGACACAAAATTTTACTTATCAAGCGCGAAAACAATGGTCATTAGCATTTAAAAGAATTTGTTTCAAAAGTAGCTAAAGTTTAATTGCTTTAAATATTCTTGTTGGAATGTGCAGCCGCTGTTGGTTCAACGTTCATATTAAAGAGAGACGGTGTTTAATTGATCGCTGAATTTCATTGAAAAATATTTACTTTCTTTCCGGGCAAAGTACGAAAGAGACGTTTTGACGGACCCTGGAGGAGGCATGGTTTTGGGGAAAACGACAGAGTATGGGGAGTCGCTGGCAGAGTGACCCAGCTGGGTGTTCACCTGTGGTTTGCAGGCGTTTTTGGAACTCTTCCTCTGTAAGTTTCTCAAGTGAATCCCCCTCCTCCCCCGCCCAGTCTTGCTCTTAATAGACTATAATAGGAAGCATCTCTCTTCCATGGCAGAATCCTTGAACTTGTATTCTTGTTTTTCAGAGACCCTGTGGGTGATGAAGACATTAGAGAGGGGGAACTTGATGTCTGAGAACCAACTTGTCCCCTCTGAGCCTTTTCACCTTGGGGCCCAGAGCAGGGTTGGGGTATGGGGGGGTGCGGGGGGGAGGCACTCTGTGTGGTGTCTTCTGCCCACACCTGTTGGTGAGAGCAAACTCCTTCACAAATCCAGATCAATCCCCATCTCCCTGTCCTCTTATTTAAGAGATTTTAGGCTTTTTAATGGAGCTGTCACCACTGAATTTCACCAGTTTTGCAGAATTTCTGAGTTCTGGGGGAGGCTCTGGCAGGCAGGAAGAGCCATGAGGAATGGGGTGGGGGGGATGTGGGGGTGATGGGAGAAGAGTCAGTTCAACAGACTACTGACTGAGGTTGGCAAAAAAGGTGTCATCGGGATGCTTGAAATCAGTGTTTATTGAGCACATACTGTGTGCCTGGCACTGAGGGCTGAGGTCTTCATTTGCATCATTCCCCTCAGTCTTCACAATAACCCCTGATGGACACTATTATCCCCATTTTCCCTGTGTGGCCTCTGAGGCTCGTGGAGATTAATTTGTGCAGCCAGTGGGAAGCGGAACCCCAAATCCACTGGGATCCATCTGCCAACAACTTCCATGCTAAGCAGTCTACTTCTATTAGTTTCTGTCCTTCTTCATGGTCTTAACTCAGGCCTCCCACTGGGACCCAGGTCACACTAAAGGATAGGTCCCCCGACTCCATTCTACTTCCTTTCTGCCCCCTTGTCCTCGGGACACTCTGGGCCCATGTACACATGGAATTTGAAAAGTCTCCATTTTTCTTTTCTCCTTTGGGTTTCAGTTTGCTACCTGGGAAGTGAGGACCTTGGCTGACCAAGTCTTCAAGAGCTCAGCTAGGTCTAAATTTCTATGGACTCAATTCTGGCCCACAAATGTACGGAGCACCTAATCTAGGCCAGGCCAGGGGTGTGCAGAAAAGGGTAACATGGGGTCCCTGAATTCTAGGTGAATGTTCTGAACAGACAGCTCAGTGCAACTGACCAGCTGCCTTCTAATGTCCCAGGGCTGGACAATGGCAACAGTGCCTGGAACGGCACAGGTTGGGTCCTTCAGGATCCCAGGGGGATCTGGGATTTTGCTTGGTGTTCACCTTTATTTGCTGGACCAATTCCTGCTTCTCTTTCTACATCCAACTCAAGGGTCACCTCTCCTGGGGAGACTCTTCTGTCCCCTTTCAAACCAGGATGCCTATGGGTCTTCCAGAATTTCTGTTGTATAGCGTCTCCTCTTGCAACAGAAACGTAAGGACGTAACCCAGGTTAAATGCCTGTTCCCACCATGTGCCAATGGATGCTCTCAGGTAAGTTCCTTAACCTCACAGATCCTGCTTTCTTATGCCTACAGTGGGATCCTTAGTGTCCACCTTGCCCTCTGGTTGTGTGAGTGCCAAGTGAGATTTGTAGAAAGCTCCTAGAGCAGTGTCTGGCCCGTGCAAGGTTTAATGAGCATTACTTACTATTAATGTAATAAAGATACTTAGTCATGGGTGTGTGCTACAGCCGGGCCCTGTGCTCTGCCAGCACAAGCATCACAAGACTGTTGCTTTTATATCTCTGTGGCTCACACAGAGGCTGCTGCCTATGGGCAAACATGGTGGAAAATGGGCCAGAGCAGGTGCTCAAATCCATGCCACGCCACTTAACCTGCTGTGTGACCTTGGGTAAGTTCTGTAACTTCTCTGGCGTTTGTTTTTAAATGGAGATACTTACCATGGCCTCTTTGTGTGGATGAAATTAGGTCACACTGGTGAAGTTCCATCCTTGCTCAGTGTAGTTTTAAGAGTCCAACTCACGGTACCCATTAGGTGAACAGGTGCTCATTAATCATTGACATCTGTATATTCTGCTTTCCCATTCTTATCTCATTTAATCACAACAGTTCTGGGAGGTGCCTCTGTTATCAGCTCTGCTTCATCAAGATCCCACAGCTGGTTAGAGGCAGGTCCCTTGACCTCACATCCCCTCACGCTCAGTTGGCCACCCCCAACACCCCGTCGCATGAAGTCAGATGGACAAGGGAATGGTTCTCAAACAGGCCAAATCATCTCCCATTAAAGTCAGGTGGCGTTTGGACTCGTTAGGAATTCTAGCTAAATTGGTTTCCTAATGGCGGGTCCTGAAATGACGCCTCCAACAAGAAACTGCACTTGGCTTTTTATACTCTTCGGGGTTGTTATAAATATGATTATATTTGAAATAGCAGATTTCAAGTTGAAGTCCCCTTTGTCCACTCTGGAATTCAGATTTATTTCTAAGAGACCAGTGCAATTTTCTTATCTTTGTTACAAATTACTACAGTCCGGGTTAATCTCATGCAGCAATAAAGCTGTTTGCCCAGGAAGCTGCTTGTGGTGTCAGAGCTGATGAATGGCTCTGTCCAGAACACTGAAAAAACTTGGTTCTCCTGCAGCAAACTCCACCGATGTGCTCGCCCGCCCAGATAGATGTTAGCGGTCAGACGCTCTCACCTGGGTCAGGGCATCGGGCCCTTTGAACCTAAGAGGTCTGAGGCACACCAGGCTGCCCTTCTCCTTCATAAAGAAGGCATTCCTGTTTGAAGCTTTCCGAGCATGGTCAGGTGACTACAGTAGAAGCCAGAATAGGGAGTGGATACAGGCAGCGTCACCTCCAGGGACAAGGGAGTGAGTGGGCTGGTCTCAGAAGCAGAGAAGAGTAGGGGTATACAGGAAGGAGCAGAGGGCGTGTGTTTCATTCATTCAACAATTGCGCTAGTTTTAAAAACCTACCACACACCATTGATTAGAAAATGCACTATTGACTTAGTAAGAACCATTTTTGGAGGCATGAGGGGAATAAATACACCCACTTTCAATGTGTGTATTGATTTTAAGACCCAGCGTCGAAGGCATTCTAGAGGAATTGAGATCTGAAGGATAGTTAAGAGACGGTTGTTGTTTGTGTGTGTGTGTGTGCATGGGTGGGTGTGGACATGTATACACGCATGCACACGTGAATGTGTTTATATGAGTGTGTGTGGTATTTCTGAGCAGTGGGGGACATTTGGAAGAAAGCATTCAGGCAGAGAGAGTAGAAGGCTGAAGCCCTTGAGACAAGGGGCTTGCTGAAGAAGCTAGAAGAAGGTCAATGTGATTTTGGGGGAGGAGGTTGGGGGAAGCTGAAGCTGGGGATCAGCTGGCACATCTTGTGAACCCAAGCGGGCTGAAGGGTTTAGATGTTCTTCTGAGGACCACAGAGAGCCACTGAAGAGGTTAGGATGAATATATTCTCTATGTGGGGCCCGTGGGAGGGAAAGCAACTGCACCTTGCAAGACAGTTGGGTCATGGAGAAGCTGGCACTGGAGAGGACGCACACACTGGGGGATGTCCCCACCGAGGACAGGCCCTGGCTTAGTGGGCATCAGGAGGTGCCTCAATAGAGCACTGAAATGATGGCTTTAGAATTTTGGAGCTAGCAGACTTGTCTCAATTGTGTAAGTCAGAATTAACCTCTTCTGAGCACTCATCCCTCTAGGTTGGCAAGATCAAGTCTTCAGTTGGGTTTCTGTTCCTTTCCTTCCTGCCACTGCTGAGTAGTACAAATGTCGCAGGGGTTCTCACCCAGTCCTCTCTGGTCCTCAGTCCCCTCTGGTCATGGTGGATTAGCTTCCTGTTCAAGCCTGCTCGGTGTTTAGAAAGTGGGGTGCTCCTCAGCCCTTCTGCTACTCTTGGTCCCAGGGGTCTTTTCATGTGGGTCCAAAGGCCACAGATCTTGGTGTTCAGTTACTTCACCTCTTTTCCCTCTGCCACACTTCCTTGTCACAGCAACTCTCCTGCCTGGGAGTCCTGTACCCATTGGTCTGTGTCCCACTTGGAAACCTCTGAGAAACCTATCCTTTCTCTTCTTCCTTCTCCTAACGGCTTAGCGGCTTCCATTCCTTATATTCTTTTTTTTTTTTTGAAGATTTTATTTATTTATTTGACAGATGGAGATCACAAGCAGGCAGAGAGGCAGGCAGAGAGAGAGAGGAGGAAGCAGGCTCCCCGCTGAGCAGAGATCCCGATGTGGGGCTTGATCCCAGAACCCTGGGATCATGGCCTGAGCCGAAGGCAGAGGCTTTAACCCACTGAGCCACCCAGGCGCCCCCATTCCTTATATTCTAAGTATTCTCCTCTTCCCGTTCTCCACTCTTCCCAGTCTGAGAAAATTCAGTGGATAAAGGCAGGAGTAGGCTGTCTTTCCCTACCTAGGAATTTCAGCTTTTGTCTCTTGAACACCAAAGCCCTGCAGGTAATGGTAAGGGAACACAAAACCCTAGCACTCCTTGCAACCCAACCTTACTTTTAAACTTAAGAAACTGTTAGAGTTGTGGTTTAGGTGATGGAGTCCTTTGTTATAGAATGGGCTGAGTAGGCAAGAGATGGCCATGTCAATTTTCCACCCATATACTCATCCACCGATCTGTCTGCTGCTTTCGAGCAGGAGTAAAAAGTTTTTAAGGATGCCATTTCTTTGACAACTGCCCACTTCTGAGGATGGGCTACTACAGCCTTGTTCCTCCACTAGGCTCTGTCCATTGTCCATGATGTCCAAGACCAATGCAGTATAATGTTAAAAGCCTGGGTTCTAGAGTCAGACTCCCTGGGTTCATGTCCTGGCTCCATAACTTGCCAGTTATGTGACTTTGGTCATGCCAACCAGATTTTCGTTATGGGACATACTTCATCTGTAGAATGAACTAACAGTAGCACCTACCTCAAAGGCTTGTTGTAAGGATCAAATGAGTTAATACGTGAAAGCCTTTAGAGTGGTACCGGTACTTAAGGAGTACCCCATAAGTGTTAGGTAGTGCGAGTACTGTTGAATCAGAGGTGGATATCTGACAAAAGCTGGGTCAATCTGATTCTCTCTCCTCTTTTTGAAGTTTGGAATCAAGACTGGAGTTAAGTCTGGGTTGCTCAAAGCTGATATCTTGAACTGAAACGAAGTAAGTCTGTCCTGGGCTT
Organism: Martes martes; assembly: GCF_963455335.1. Classification (NCBI taxonomy): domain Eukaryota; kingdom Metazoa; phylum Chordata; class Mammalia; order Carnivora; family Mustelidae; genus Martes; species Martes martes. Next base: position 162,084,146 of record NC_137891.1, read on the forward strand.
TGAGTGAGGAGAAGCTGGTCTACTGGGAAGAAGAGAAGAAGTGGACATCTGGAAAGGAGGTAAGTGGCTGGTGCATCTGAGAAAGGGAGAGGGAGAAAGAAGGAAATGAGAAGAAGACAAAGGTGAGTTGGAAGAGGAGGAAGAGGAGGAAAGAGAGGATGAAGGGCAGAGGGAAGAGGAGAGAGGTTTAAAGATGCTTAAGTGCTTAGGTCCCTAGTCCCAGACTTGCTAGTGATGGTCAGTGTTCTCCCTGTGTCCAGGTCAATCCCCATTTGTTTGATTGCTTTTTGTTTCTGTTACTTTGGAGTGGCTGTCTGGATGGGAATGAGAGAAACAAAGGCAAAGACTAGTAGGTCACATTTCTGCCCTTGAGGAATTTCCTATTACTATAGACTGTGTCCTCCCCAACTCATATGTTGAGACCTAATTCCCAGTGCGATGGTATTAAGAGGTGGGGTCTTCGGGAGGAGATTAGATCCTGGGTGGAACCTTCTTGTATGGGATTAGTACCCTTATGAAAGAGGCCCCCCAGAGCTTCCTTGCCCCTTCCTCCAGTCCTCCATGTGAAGACACAGCCAGAAGATGGTCATCTAACTACGAATGTGCTAGTGCCTTGATCTTGGCTTTTCCCAGCCTTCAGAACTATGAGGAAGTTTGTTTCCTCAACCACACAATCTATGGTATTTTTGTTATAGCAGCCCAGATGGACTAAGTGAGGACAGGAGATAGGACATGGTTGTAGTGAACTGGAAAACGAGTATGGATGGGGCTGTTAGAGATGGCGAGGAAAGGACGGGCTAGCACTGAGGAGAAAGCAAGCAGGATGGCAGAGGGCTTCGTGGAGAAGGTGACAGTGGCTTTAGGTCTTGGGGAATGGATTTTTCCAAAACTTCCTTTGTGGAGCTGTGGCTACTGCTTCCAGCCATCATCGCCCACTGGGGCTATGGACAGAACACGCAGCTAGAGCATGAGAAAACAACTCTCATAGTAAACTTCCCTTCCCAGTGTGTCAGGGCTTTCTAATCTGGCAAGCTACCATTCACAGCTCTAGGGTTCCGGACAGGATGGGCTTATTTATTAGCATCCTTTTATCTCAAGGAGTGTCACAAAGTGGCTCTAAGAGAGAAGATTTGTAATTTAAGCATCCCCTTTCCCCACACCAGCTATGTTGGGTATTAACCTCACTGAAAAGGCTGAGGGAGCCAGTAGGGAGCTCCATGAGGCAGGCTCTTCCTGGAATCAGATCAGCTGCTCTGTGAGGGGGTCAGATCTACAGCCCATGAACAGAATGGGACTAGTTGCTGTTCCCCACATCCACTCTGGGTGAAATTCCTCCCTTGCAGGCCTCTGCTTGTGCTCTTCCCCCCTACCTGGAGTGTCCTTCCCTATGTACCCCCACCCATGCCACCCATGGGAATCTACACATTCCTCAATGCCATCTCCCTTTGTGCCTTTTCCATGATGTTCTCTTCATTCCCCATCTTCCTAGATGAGCTGTGGCTCTCCCCTGTGCTCCTCCCTGCATCCCTACCACTGATGCAGCGCCGTCAAAGCATATTCTGAGCTTAGGTGTAACACTACACAGTTGTTTTCTTCTTTCTTTGACTCCCACCAGAGTGGGATCCCTTCAAGGACAAGACCTATGGTTTATTCATTCTTGCATCTCCAGAACCTCCATAAATGTTTATTGACTGCATAATCAGACTTTTTAGTGCTTTAAAGTTATTGATAAACTACAACCAGAAACATGTGGTGCTAATCATATGCCAGGAATAGGACTGAGATCAATCATTTCATGTCATCCTGATGCCAACCCTGTAGGTAGGTGGCACCATCATCACCACTTTGCAGCTGAGAAGAGCAGATGGGACTGGAAAGAATTAAGGCAGGGCATACAGCTAGTGCAACGGCAGAATTATATTTTCAGCCCCAGACTATTTGCGGCCAAAGCTCTTAACTCTTGAAAATGACAAGATGCTGCCACCCTTTGGTAAGACAGCCCTATCCCTAAAGCTAATTAAAACAACAAAGAGGCACCACTTTTATTAACCTGTTAAGTGAGGATAAAAAGGTTATGTCCGGGTGAACAGTGTTGCAGTGGGCACAATAGTCTCCCACGCTTGTGACATTAATTCTGAGTCCAAACATGGATCATTCCCTTTGACTCACATATTGAATTTCTGTGGAAAAGTTATCTTAAGAGCCACCTGGGTGGCTCAGTTGGTTGAGCATCTGACGCTTGATCTAAGCCCAATGTCTTGATCTCAGGATTGTGAGTTCAAGACCCATGTTGGGCTCCACGCTGGGTGTGGAGCCTACTTTAAAAAAATGATACACATTAAAAAAAAAAAAAAAGAAAAAGAAAACTCATCTTAAGGAAATAATCCCAAAGACTGGGGAGGAAAACAATAAATACAAAGATGTTCATTGCATCATTGCTAAGGATAGTGATGTGCTCATCAGTAGAATAGCCAAGGGAATGATGGTACCACTCCATGGAGTACTAGGCAGTCATTAAAATGACTGTTGTGAAGATTGTGTAGGATACCAAAAATGTTTAGGGTGTAGTATGAAGCCACAAAACATTGGGTACACAGTTGTGGGAGTACCACGGTTGCCATGAGGTAAAACCCAGAGTTGAGGAGACAGGAGACCTACGGAGAATGCTAATAGTGCTTGTGTCAGGGTGAATGAGTTATGGCTTATTTTTGTTTCTTTTGTTTCTTCTATTTTTCACTTCTTCTGTAACATAGTTATATTATTTTTTATGATGAAAATGATGTGTGTTTTTTTTTAAAGCTGATGAATAATTCCATAGCTGAGCTTTATTAGCAGCCCAAAGGTGACCTTGTCTAAGGAAGACGTTCTCCAGGCCTTAGATGGAGGTAGGGAGGGCTGGGCAGCATGTGGCAGGTGCCCCGAGAGTAGGAGTGGGAGGGGGTGGACACCTGTGTGTGTGTCCCATTGTACTGGAACACTGCCAGTGAGAAATTGAGCCCAGGGCCCTGAGGTATTGCACACCAGGGTGGTTGCCTAGCTTTCTGGGTGAGGCAAGCACCCTAGATGCCCCTTTCCTCTCGTAGATGTGTCTGTTTGGACACCCTGCTGTGCCTTCCCATTGGCTCTAGCCCAAAGCTGAGTAGCAAGTCCAGAAGCTCAGGGAGGGAAAAGCTGGATGCAGCATCTGTATTTTTAGTTAAAAGAAAAAAACCAATGACAAAAATGAATGCTGAGAAACTAAGGATGTGATTGATGGTTTGCAATACTTTTGTGACCCGCCCAGTTCATTGAAGAGTGCTCTGTGGTTTCTAACCAGCTAAGAGGCAGTTTGGGCCATGTTGTTTCTGACTTTCGGCCACTCTCAGCTCTTCCTCAGCTTGCAGTCTCTTTGACAAGTTAAGAACAGGGTGAAGGAAGTGGGCTTATATAAATGATCTGGGATTCTCATCTGGTTTAGGCCGTTAAAGCCCTCCTCAGGCTGCGTGTCCCTTTGGAGAGAAAGTGACATGGTGGGGAAGAAGGCAAAGCCAGGTTTGAGCTCTGTTGTAGCTGCTTACGAATTGTGGCTCAATTTTTGGGGCAAATTCCTTCATTGTTCTGAGTCTCATTTTCCTTACCTGTAAAATGGATGTTATGGATGGTACTTGCCTCAGAGGGTTGTGACGAGGTAAACTGAGTCGAAGTAAATTGGTATATGGAGCAGTGCAGACTGGGCCCATTCTTCGTGGATGAGAAGTGCCAGCCCTTATTATGGTTATTACTACTATTTAATGGCCATCCCTTCCTCGTTCTCCTGCTGAGATATGTGGGCTTTTTCTTTTCTTTTCTTTTCTTTTCTTTTAGGATTTGATTTATCTGAGAGGGAGAGTGCATGCATGAGAGAGCATGCTGGAGGTGGGGGAAGGAGCAAAGGGAGAGGGAGCAGGACAAAAGACCCTGCGCTGAGTGCAGAGCCTGATGTGGGGCTCAATTCCAGTGCACTGAGATCATGACCTGAGCTGAAACCAAGAGTCGGATGCTTAACTGACTAAGTCACCCAGGGGTGATATGTGGGCTTTTTCAAACAGAACTGTATTATGAGAGAAACAAAAATGGTGGGAGCAGGAGATAGAAAATAACCAAAAGACTTCCTATGCCCTTGAACGTTTCTGAGCTTCAGACACTGCCCCTGCAGGAATTTCCTTTCCCAAATATCACCAGATCTTCCTGGGACTTTGGTCAGGCTGGTGCCCTCCTGTCCTGTCTCTGTAAAGATGGCTTCTTGGCTCCCACCAAGACTGATTGATCTGCTGAGCATTTCCTTCTTCCTGCCAAGGACTCAAGACCACACAGCATGTCCTATAAAAGTTACTGTGCTAAGGCCTATACATACAATTTCTAATTTAATTCTCACAACCTTTGAAGTAGTACTGTTATTATCACCCATTTCGGAGCTAAGGAAATGGAGGCTCAGAAAGGATAAATAACTTTCCAAGGTCATAACCCTCTGAGTAGGAGACAGAGCGAGGTTCTAATCTAGGCCTCTCTGATAATAAGCTCTTAACCATTGCAGCTATAGATGGTGACATTAATACTGACTGTCCAGGAGGTTGTGCTGGGCATTATTAATGATGGTGAAAAGTGCATTGTAACCTCTAACGGGCTAGGCAAATACAATAGCATGATAACATATAACAACCTATATAGGAGGAAGTACAGCACCGTGGTTATAGGCTTGTGTTCAAATTCTAAGCCTTTCCTTAGTGACCTTTAATCACTTAAGTGACCTTGGGCATACTGTTGAATGTTTTCAAGCCTCAGTTTTTTTTTTCTTAAAACAGGGAAACCAGTATGGGGTTGTGACGACAAATGTGGTAGTATGAGGGTAGCCCTTAAAACAATGTCTGGCAGGTAATCAACAATAAATAAATAAAACTCTACTGTGAACTCCACAGTGGGAGAGAATGCTGTTTGTTCATCCTAGACCAGTACCTGGCTCACCTGTGCACTTAGCGAATCTCTGGGGCATGAATAAATGGCAATGGTCCTAGTTGGTCCGAGCCACAATGTCTCTGGTGAGTTCATTTTTTCTCCAGAAACACTCAGCTGGGTTGGATCTTTACGAAACTGCCAGGGTTGGCTCTGTTACTTTGACAAGCAATATGATGGATGGACCAGGGCGGCCCGTAGACACAATGGCCTGAATGCCCAGATCCAAGGGCAGTTCTTAGGGACAGTCACATGGACAACCCAAGGGTGGCCTCTACCTGAGATTTTGCCATTTCCCTCAGAGTTAAGTCCATCTAGGAAGTTCTTTCTGGACTAATTGGAGTTGCTTGTCAAAATTTATCGTCTAGAGTCAAAGGGAAGACCCTTATCAAATCAGGATTACATAGGGCTGGAGAGACCACCGGGGTTTGGTCCTCCTACACCACCCGGCCTTAATAGGAGGCCACGAGTAGTTAGAATTCAATTAAACCCTGGAGAGGGAGTCTTCGAGGCAGAGCTGGGGCAGGCCCATGTCTGGGCTGAACAGAACAACCGATTTAAGCTAAATCAACGCCTACTTAAGTGAGCTGTAATAAGCATTCTGGGGGCAACGCCAGCCTGGGGGCGTCATTTATCACCGGGTAATAGAAAACCGTAATGAATAATAACTTGGGCCCAGCAGCCGGAGCGCGCATACATTACGGGGTTCGAGCTGCTGCTGTCCACTGAGCTGGGAGGGTGGGGTCCGAGGCCTTGGTGGTGGGGAGTGCATATTGAATTCTGCCTTTTTGCAGGAAGGCCTTTGTTGTACAGGAAAGCCATTAATCTCACGCCCGCTTTGCCAGTCTTGCAGTTGGCGTGGGGAACACAATGGTCTGTTTGCTTGTGTTGCACCAAAAGGGACCAAGATGCCCCTGAGGAGAAAACGTGTTCGTGAGAGATGCTTGTTTTGGCTTCGCCTCAGCCAATGTGTGAGAGCATAGACCTCAAATCAGGTCTCCTCTGAGGCCCAATCCTGGAGTCCCATTAACTCACAAGGGTTTGTCAGGCAACACAGTTTGAGCACCAGCAGTGTACACAATTCTGCGTGGGCAAATGATGGGTTTTGGAGCAAGCACTGGGGTGTGCCTATTAAGTTCTGCACCAACAACATCTCATTTGACATCAACTAACTGCTTTTGAGGTAGATGTTATATATGTGCCCCATTTTACAGATAAGAAAACTGAGACCCAGAGGGTTTAAGTGGTTTGCACACACAGCTTGGAAGTGGGGGTCCTGGAATTTGAATCTGGGCCTTCTGATAAAAATTCTGAATCCTTCATCTTCTTGCACCTCCCCTCCCAGGAGAAAAAAAAACAACAAAACAGGCTCTAAGTCTTCTTTATCTGGTCTGATACCATTCTTTTCAGGCTCTGGATCCCCAAGAGTTAATTATTGATCCTCCCCTATTGTGTCCTGGCAGACCACTCCCCTCCTTCTGGAAGTTCTCCTTCTTCTTCTTCTTCTTCTTCTTTTTTTTTTTTTTGAAGATTTTATTTATTTATTTGACAGAGATCACAAGTAGGCAGAGAGGCAGGCAGAGAGAGAGGAAGGGAAGCAGGCTCCCCGCTGAGCAGAAAGCCCGATGCGTGGCTCGATCCCAGGACCCTGGGCTCATGACCTGAGCAGAAGGCAGAGGCTTTAACCCACTGAGCCACCCAGGCACCCTGGAAGTTCTCCTTCTTGTGCCTTCCATAATGCACCTGCCTGTTAACCTCATAATTACTATGTCTCACTATTGTTGTGAGGATAACATATCAATCTGTACTAAGCCAAGATTCTTCGGGTCTCAACCGCCTGGGGGTAAAAGAAAGCTACTGGAATAATAACAAAATATGTCTTCCAGACTCAGACCCCACCACATGTTCATTCCTAATCTGTCCCCTCACGTTCTGTCAGGATTTCTGGGGGTACCTCATGTTGTCAGCGTCTGTTGTTTCCAGGGAGCTTGCAAGACTTGCTCCTGTCGTCCCTGTGAGCCTATTGAATGACTTCGTGTTTGGTGTTGTCCTCTTCTCCTGCCTCCAACACTAGTTTTGGGTCTTTGGAGGTTGTCCTTGATCCCTCCTGACTGGGGATGACTGCTCTTTTGTTCTTTCAATGTCCCCACGTCAGACAAGTGTAGAGGTTGTCCTCCTGCACATTCACTAGCTCGTTCAACAAACATTTATGCACCTTCGAGTGGATGGAAATTCAAAGAGAATTCAGACTGTGTCCTTCTACACCATTCAGATGCTTTCCTCAAGGGGCTGCCCCACTCCTTGCTCACCTTCATATTTCTTATTGACTCCAGATTTCAACTTTAGAGCTGTACAGTCTCATGTGTTTTATTTCCTGAAGAATCTGCTACGGTTGTTGTTTTTTTGTTGTTGTTGTTGTTGACTGGCTCTTGACCATAAATTCAACTTCTCAATGCTTATGATGAGTTCATAGAAGCCTGGAGCAAAGCATCAGTGCCATGAACTGTGCTGGGCTCGGATGTCCCTTCTTTTTGACCTCAGCCAATGTCCTCAGACCAAGTTGGGGCCTGGGCCCAAATTTGCATTGGCATCTTCAACTGAACAGTCAATTTCAGGAGATTACCTGAATAGTGTTCCTCATAAACCATTGCAAGTAAACGGGAAGAAGACACCTCACTTTTTTCTAAGAAAAATTTTAAGTTTACAATTGAAGTATAGTTGACATATGTTATATTAGTTTCAGGTGTACAACATAGACAATGTATAGACAATTCTATACATTATGAAATGCTCACCACGATAAGCGTGTTCACCATCTGGCATCATACGAAGTTACTGTAATATTACTGACTACAATCCCTATGCTATACTTTTTTTCCAACCTCACTCTAATCAACCATAAACTGATAAAATCCCGCAATGTCAGAAGAAAACAAGAAGTTTTCTAACTCTCATGTGAGTTGTAATAGCTTTGCTTTGACCTATTTTCTCCTAGTTTGTTCTTTGCTCTTTGACATTCATCATCCCTTTGACTCTTCAATCCCTTTGCCACCTGTGTAACAAGACCTCAGAGCACAAAGCATCTTTATGATGACATCAGCCATGTGATGGTGGCCATTGCAGGTGGGTCACTCAGCTTTCCCTTCAAAAGAGCCATGTGAGTAGAGTTGGCTGATGAGTTCCATGTGCTGGTCCTTTGGATCTGCTGTGACGTTCAGGGGAGGTCACATCCTCCCAAGGATGCTCCTGGCCAATGACTGAGCACTGCAGGGGTTGCAGAGCTGGGTTATTTCTGCCTTGAAATGCGGGACTCCTGTCATGGCCATTTTTGCTCCAAACTCCCTACTGGCCTGGCCATGACATTCTCAGAGCTATACTGCATTTTGTGACTCTTCCTGCCCAATCTTCCTTTTGTCCACTTCCCCAGTTATAGGTGTCAGATCAGTATATGAAAGGTTTTCCTTGCTCACTACTGCTTCCTCTCCCCTCTATCCTTCATAAGCCTTTCCCTACTATAAATACCTGGTACTTCTAATTCTGTCCTAGCTTCTGCTCTCTGGAGACCTGGGCTGACACACATGCCAAAAGAGAAGCAAAGAAAAATGCATTTATGAATCATGCCTACACTTAAGGTGGCTTCAAGGGACCAGAACCAAGGCTCTAGGGGGTATGGTGCTCTTGGCATCATCAGGAGTCCCCTGAGGTTTCTAGCCTGGACCTAGCTTTTGACTGGGACTCAGTGAGTGAGGGACTCTAGGACTCTTCCAACCAGACTGCACTTAGGATAAACCTGTTGTGCCCAGGGGCGGAAATGAGAAGCCAGAAGGTCTTGCCTTGGCCTCTTTTGCTTGGCTTTCCTTCCTATGCCATTATCACCAAGAACCGTGTCAGTCATTGGTAACAAAGTGGTTGCCTGTGTGTTCTTTATGGACCATTGGACCTCAGGAAGGATTCTCAAGAACAATCTGCCAGTTCTAACTTCTAGAAGGCCTTGACATTTGTGGCCCTGAGGCATGTGTTGGTGCTCGCACCCTGAGAATACACCACTTCATTCTCCACACTCCCTCCGCCACCAATTTTCAGGAAAGTCTACAGTTCAGTTTGGAGGGAAGCACTGGTCAAAAGTCTGTCCCGACTTCAGGGATAGACCGACAATGACCTCAATGACAGTTGTGGTGGGTGGTAGCTGGTTGGCGTGGCCAACTGACTGAAATTGGTAAGGGATATGGCCCGAGAAGTTGTTATGGGACCACAGGAATGTCCAGGGGGCAGAGAGACACTGATTCTGGAAGGTAGAAACAGTGGTGCTCCATGTTGCTGAACCTAATGGTGAGATCTCTATCCTCATTTCCCCACGTTGCAGCAGAATCCCACATAATTGGCACCCCTTCTGTTTGTTAAACACAAGCTTGTGTCATGTTCATGAGAGGTGTTTGTACTTAACATGCCCTCAGTGAAACTCTTGATTTACTCCTCTCTCTCCAACTCGTTCATCTCACCTCTTTCTATCTTAGTGATGTAGTTCATTCAGTAATTCATCATTCATGTAGAGATTTAAGACAAAAGCTTTGGGGTCATTTTTCTCTTCATTCCCACTAGCACCTAATCCATTAGTAAGTCCTTTTTCAGAACGCCCACTTCTTACCACTGTCGCTGCTACCATTTCAGTCTTCATCATGACATCTCTTGCCTGGACTGTTACAATGGTCTCTGGCAGCATGTCCCTGCTATGCTCCTGCAGCCCACTTCACTGTTTGAAATCCTCTTATTATATTGGAAATGAAACCCATCATAAGGATGAAAGAGCATAGGGAATATAGTCAATGGTATTATAAGGCAAAAACAAAATAAAATCCAAATATCCTACCATAACCTATAAGGCCAACATGAGGGCCTCCTGCCTATTTGTTCCAGTGAATTTCCTAGCTTGTCCGTTCCCCCACCCTTGTCCATCTACCTATTCCACTCATGGCCACTCCTTTCTGAATTCTGAACACAATAAAGATTTTAAGACTTTTTTTTCCCCACATGCTTTTCTCACTGCTTGTGCTTATCTACCTAATTTCTGAGGTAGAGTTGCTCTTTCATACTGCTCCATTCTCGCATAACATACTATCATTTAAAGAAGCTTCTCATCCCTGTCACTTTCTTATTCCACTTATTCTTCAACCTATGTTGTTAATTGCAAAAATGGCCACAATTTTCCATCTCTCTGTCTGCTGATGTCTCTTTGCAATGTGACTTTGCAACACGTTCCATAGACAGGTAGAATCAATTTCCCCATTCCTGGAATCTGGGCAAGAGTTATGGCTTACTTTGGCGAATAGAATGTTTTTGAAATAAAGGTGTGCCAGCACTAAGACTTGTAGTCTTCCACTGTTCCTCTTGGACCCCAGCAACTACTGTGTGAAGAAGCCTGAGCTAGGTTGATGGAGGGCAAGAGAACACATGGAAGTAAACCAGGGCATTCCAGCCAATAATCAGCCTTCCCTGGAAACAGAGCCATCTGGTTGACCTGAAGCCAATTGCAAATGTATGAAAGAGCCCAGGCAAGACCAGTAGTACTGCTGAGCTTGACCTGTAGCGTCATGAATAAGAGTAAGTGGTCACTTAAGAAAAATCATAAAATATATAGAATGGTTGGTTATGCAGCAAAAGTAACTGATCTAACTCATGCCATTATTTGAAATTATCTTATATGTATGCTCATTTCTATGTTGTGTCTCCTCCACTAAAATATAAATTCCTTGAGGGTAGGGGGGTTTGCTCATCACTGTATTATAGTGGTTATAGCTATATCATTGCACCAAAATGAAAGTATGACAATATGGTATTTTAAGAAAGACCAAAATATTGGCATTTCACTTAAAAAGGTGCGATGTGACCACCAAAATCTTCTACACTTTGTCTGAAGTTCTTCCTGAGGGAAATCCAGGCTAGGACTGAAGGAATTTTCTTCTTCCAGAATGATGGTCAAGATAAAGTACCCAGGGGAGGAGGAATCAGGCACCAACAAGGGATCCAGCCCCTTTCTGGGAGGGGAGCAGAGTAAACCTAGCCCTGGGGAAAAGAAACTTGAAAGATCTGGGGACCTCATTCTTTTCTTGTCCCTTTCCTACACCTCAATCCTGCTGCCATATCCTCTTCTTATTTACATTAATGAGTTTTCTCATCCCTGTTCAAAGGAGACTCAGCTGGGTCCTCAGAAGAACAGCAGAACCCAGACTGGCTTTGGGAGCAGTATAAACTACTAATAGCACTCAACCCTGAAGGGAAAAGCAAACAATGGCCAACTACCCAATGATCCAGGTCATGGGATTTTAGTAGCAGGAAGACATATCCATAGACAGATGGATTTCTAAATGATCACTTCCTAGGCAATTTAGAAATTTTGATGTAGCAAAAAAATTCTCCAGATGTAAGCAATTCAGACTTCAAATTTTAAAAGATACTGAAACAATGGTATTGCACCAACAAAAATATTAATATTTTGATACTTAAAGCTGGCATGTGATACTGAAATGTCCAAACACCTACAGCCTAACTGTGATGGTATCACATCCCCAGCACCTAGAAAAGTGCCCAGCAGATTCTCAGTCCATGCACGAATAGATGAACAAATGTTCACCAGGATTCCGGCTATGGGAAGGGGCTGGGTGGAAGTCCACCGTCAGGGTAGGCAGCTGTCCTCAAACATACATACACACCCCTCACATATACACACAAACCAGCTCCCCAAACAACAGCAACCCCACTGGGCAGGCCCCCAGATCTGACAGGGGAGCAGGGGCAACACCGTGGGTGCTTCCAAGGGACGTGCATCCCAGGGTAGCATGTCTGGTGGAGGTGGTGATGCAAATTCTCCATGTCCCCGTGGCATGGCAGGGCTGAATCTTCTGGCAGAGGAACTTACACCATTGGCTTTCCTGGGTCTCCAACTTGCTGATTGCAGATCTTGGGACTTTCCAGCTTCCATAATCACATAAGCCAATTCCTTATAAAAATCTCTTTATATCTATATAAACATCATCTATATTCATCTATATCATCTATATATCTATTTCTATATCATTTATATCTCTATATCTCTAGTTCTATATTTATATCTATACATCTTTATCTATCTATATCTATGTCCTATTGGTTCTATTTCTCCTGAAAATCCTGACTCATATAGCTAGGATGGTGGCTTTCAACTGTGACTGCCCATTGGTATCACCTGGGAGGTATCACCTGGGAAGAGTATGACTTCATGGGCTCCATCCCCAGAGGTTTTAGTCCAGTTGGTCTGGGCATCTCTATTTTTTAAAAGTTGTCCAGGGACTCCTTTGTGCAGCTGGGGTGGAGAAGTCCAGAGCTGGGGCATGGGGCTGGTGGAGGAGGGGAAGGCAAAGGATGTTAATTCATTCAGGACATCTGTGTTGCAGGAATTTGCATAAGTTTGCTTGTTTAATAGATACAGACCCACATGCAGCAGTGATGATTCTTTTCCCTTTATTTTTCAGATAAGGAAACCAGTTGCTCAGTGAGAGAGTGAATGATGTCCAAGGTCACAAAGCTAGTAAGTGGCAGAGCTGAGATTCATACCCTGGTCTGTTTGACCCTAAAATTTGGAAGATGAGCCTGGAAAGTTTTGGCCTAGAAGTAGCACATGCCTTCAAATCTGGGAGCCTGGATAACCGTGGAGCATGTAAACCCTACTCTGAGGTCAGACCCCCTCATCCATAATCCCATGCTCCTGCCTGGGAAGAGGTCTTCAAGCCTGGAGAACCTGTAGGATTTATGAGTCCCATGACAATGTCTTGTGCTTTTAGTGTCATGTTAGCAGAATATTAGCATTGGACTGGACCTCAGAAATCAAAGTGTTCCCCATTCCCCTGCCTTCTTTCCAGGTTAGGGACCTGTCACATTCATTTCTTTATTCCTTTGATGACAATGCTTGGCACACAGTGGGTACCCAATTAATGTTTATGGAATTTAAATAAAAATGGTTTTAAAAGTCACAAAACTGATGCAACAAATGCTCAGAGAAG